>NC_143249.1:82520625-82825000 GCF_984573655.1 Nuphar pumila | reverse complement strand
CAAGGTGGTGGCATAGCAGCACCACCACCTTCAGCTGGCGCCATCTTCACCCCAAGCTACAGCCACCAGCAGCTTTGCTCTAAGCTTCTCTTCCAGCAGTCGATCCACCTTGATTGCATCCACCGAATCCACAACCTCATCTTGACCAAACTTCCAGCCACTTTGAAGCCCAGTTGTAGGCCTCTCATATCACCATCCTCCTTGGTGTAGCCGATCCAAGCCTTCTCCATTAGAAGTCAACACCATCCAAGGTAAATCTCCTTGATTGCATGGAGTAGATAAAGGTTTCTATGAGATTTTGCATGAATCTAAGGTGAATCTAGTTCAAAACTGGATTTACGGTTTTCAAAACTTTGATTTTGAATAAAATGAAAATCGTGTTCATTCATGTCAATGGCTATGCAAATAGGGGATCCATTCGATGGATAGATCGGATCCCCTAATACCAATAGCCGAAATCAAATATGATTTACATGCCTCCTTGATCTTTTTCTTGATTTTATCCATAGTTTTAGGTAGATTTCAAGTCTTTCTTCATGTTACATTTATTTTATTTTTATCTTTTTATGCTATTTAGTATGATCTCATTAAAATGTCATTGATAGCACATGGTTTTGATTTTAGGCATGTAGTCTCATCATCATTTTATGCATAAATTTTTATCAATAAATTCTGGAAAAATTATTTGTGAGTGCCTTAGTTTATCTGTGACATCCTGCTACAAATTTGATTATGACATTTCCATTTTAGCAGACTTGAGGATCCACGATCTGTGATTATTTAATGATTTAACGAACAGCGAAGTAGCTGGGACTTTTCATTTAATCATTTAACGACCAGCGAAGTAGCTGGGACTTTTCATTTAATCATTTAACGACCAACGAAGTAGCTGGGACTTTTCATTTAATCATTTAACGACCAGCGAAGTAGCTGGGACTTTTCATTTAATCATTTAACGACCAGCGAAGTAGCTGGGACTTTTTATTTAATGATTTAACGACCAGCGAAGTACCTGGGACTTTTCATTTAATCATTTAACGACCAGCTGGACATCCTCTCTCAATTCGGGTTTTTAACCTCCTGGAATTTCCATATTCCATTTTAGCAGACTTGAGGATCCAAGATCTCCTGCATGGGAGATCTGAATCCTCTTATAAAAAATATTGTAATTCCATGGTGGAACTTACTATTCTCATGTATTTTTATACATTTTTTCAAAATGATTTGACCTCTGTCAAAAAAAAGATTTTTCATCCTCATGTGAAAATTTTGATTTCTGCTTGTTAGGGTTTAGACCGACCCTAATCCACTGTGTTCGTTCAACCCATAGGTTGGATGTCAAAGACATAAACAGTGGAGTTGTTCCTAATGAACTCCTCTATCATTTCCCAAAATTTTAGAATTTTTACGGTTTGAATTTTGAGTTTTCCAGATTTTATAAGTTCACTATTGAATTCCTTGTTAGTTAGATTTTATCAGAATTAGAGGTATGATAAACCTCTGTGTATGTCCAATCTGTAGCTAAAATGCAGAAACAATTAAAATAGGAACTGTTCCTCTATGTGTTAGAGTCATTCTCCTAAAAGTTCAAAGGTTTTTGAATCTTTTTACCATTTTGAATTAATTTTTTGTGAAAACCTATCAGTCTGCCCTAAGTTCTAGAGTCGTCGGATTCTGATCCAACTTGTCAGAGTTGTCAAGCTCAGACCATAGGTCAAAACTAAATGTTGTAAAAGTAAAAAATCTTTGCCTAACTGTCCTCTGTCACCGTATAAAATTTGGGAAATTTATATGGTAGGTTAGTACCCGAAATTTAGTTTTCATTAGGTTAAATTTAGAATTTTAGGCAAAATCTTGATTTTTAGGATTTTTAATTAATTTCTATATTACAAAATATCAAAAATATAGATTTTCGAGTTTCATTATGTTTTTAGGATTAGTTTAGGTGTCCATGCCTAATTTGAGCCAATTCCAAGCTCATTTGCCTTTTGAGTTAGTTCATTTTTAAAATCAAAGGCGAAACTCAGACGAAAATCAAGTTAAATTCAGTAATTTGTGATGTTTTCATAATTTTAGGGTTTTTATCATGTAAACAAGCATATAGTATCTTATTAGGGTTAATTTCAATATCATTTGCATTTTAGATTCCAATTTTTTGCTAAATTTATTTCAGAAAACCCTGGTTTCAAGGCCATAGTCTTGTTATCAGGGGCATTTTGGTCATTTTGACCTCAATTTCAAAATTCCAATTTTTAATTCTCTAAATTTTCATGCATATCATCATATTGCATCATATTGTATTTATTTCATTTTATTTCATTTGATTTTCAAATTTCTAAATTTTATAAAAATTCTTTTAGAAAACCCTGATTTCAAGGTCATCAGGGGTATTTTGGTCATTTTTACTCTAATTTTGAATTTCCAAGTTTATTTTCGAATTTGATTACTTATTTCTCATGTTTATATCAAGAAGGTATGAATTGGGTTTACATTCGGGTAATATCCGATAATTTCTCAATGTTTTCAAATAAATCCAAATAAACCTACATTTTTGTGCTAACATGTTTTCTAGTTTTGCAGGAATATTCAAGAAGAATACTTTTATTTATTTATTTTATTCAATTCAATGTAATATCAAAATTATAATATTTGGAATAAGATTTATATTTTCTGCTTTGAATAGGACTGCATTACATATAGCTCAATTTCTGTAAATTTCAATATCTCATGTATCATTCATGCTTATTTTTCCAAATCCACTATGGTTGACACAACACAAGCTCTTAGGGAGTTGACAAACTCGGAGGAATTTGTATTTATGGCCATAGTCAGAATACGAAGGAAACCCAGATTTGTGATCTTCGTATTAGCCACATTCAGCCTACACTCTTAGGCTCACTTAAAAAAACACACTACATTTCTCAAAAACTCAAAAGGATTTTTCCAATTCCTCAGGGAAATATCTCTCAAATTCGTTCATTCATTCAATTTTCATCATTTTCAAACTCATTTCCCAATTCCATTTCAGAGAAATCGATTTTCTCAGAACCTTCTAATTCTTTCTCAAGATTTGATTTTATCAAAACTCTGAGTTTTCAAATGACATTTCAAAGTATTTTCCAAGTTCAAATCATGATTTTCCAATGTTTTGAAATTCTCAATATTATTTTCAAAGTTCAAAAATCGATTTTCTCAAAGATCTGGTTTTCTTGAGAATCTATTTTCCATTTCAAAAGTCATTTTCCAATGAACTTCTTGATTTTCCCAAAATTCTCAAATTCATTTTCGAAATCGATTTCCTCATAAAAGCAATCCAAATCTCAAAATCAATTTTCTCAAAGTCCAAGTTTTCTTGAGAATCCATTTTCCAATGCAAATTTCTAATTTCCAATGAAATTCAAAGATTTTCCCAGGAATTCCCTTTTCAAACACTTTTTCAGTCATTTTCCTCAATTTTCCAAAGCAAACATCATATTTCTCAAACTTGCATCTTTTCAAAATTTCATAGCATATGCCTGATTCTCTATGCATTCTAGAAAAATAGAACATGATTTAGATATTTGAGTCAAGTTAAAGAACACTATTGATCCTTGGTTCGATTACCCCTGGTAAAGGCGCCAGGAACAGTTGAACCTCTTACCGACAGGCGGATCCCATTCCACATAATTTTTCCATAAAATTTCAAAACGGAGGTGAGTAATTTTCAAAACTATTTTCAAAACTTTGGTCGAGTTTGACTCGCAGAATCGTTTCTATCGCAGAGGGAGGGGAAATTTTTTGCAATGATAACAGGTTTTGCGATCGTGATGGGACCTGTCTTCGCTTGATCAACTGTATTCTTTGACTTAGCTAAATTATCTAAATCGTGTTCTAGGAAATGTCAGCTTTTATTTTCTGATATCATGTGAACCTAGGAGCCTAGACTCGAACCCAGCTAACATGGACTGCATGTAGACTAGGCATGGTTTGGTAGGACCATATTGAGGAGGATTATCCATGCTCACATAGACTTAAGTCTGAAATACAACCCTCCTCAATCTAGGATTTGTATGAAAACAATGTTTGCTTCTTCAAGATTTTCAAAAATCTCTCTCTCTTTAGGTTTTAGAGCCCTCTGTTTAGTTGCATGTGCTCATATTTTAGAAACCACCCCACCTATGTCTACCCGGTCTTCACGTTGCTGGGCTTTCTTCCAGAACCATAGTTCGGGACAAAGCTTTACAACTGGGCCACTTATTTGGGCAAACGCCCCCTGCCATGTACCAAGGGCCATAGTCCAACACATATCGACAAGCGCTCAAGGATGTTGGGAAAACACAAGCCTAGAACCAAAGATGAATTTTTATGCCACGTACATCGAGCCTCAGCTCGAGTATATCGGCATAGCATGATTGAACACAGTTGATCTGAGCCTAGAGTCAGGATTAGAGTCCTACAACTCTTTCAAAATTGATGCATTTAGAGTCAACTCCTTAGGAAATGTTGTATGCGCATAATTGTTTGTGCAGAATGTGATTGAATGCATTCATTTTTATTTCTCATTTTTATTTTATTTGCCTTTTACATCATTTTCCAAATTTCATCTATTTTTCCAATAGTTTTATCAAAACCCTGGGCGATTTTCAAAAACCTCATATTTTTCTTCGAAAAGTCCAGGCGATTTCTCTTTTCCTACCTTTCCTCTGGATCTCAAATTTCCAACCTTCTTTTGATCCTGCCTACAATTTTTTAAATGTTCAAATCTTGTCAAACTTCTTTTCTTCATATATGTCTTCCAAATTATATTCAAAATTTCTGTCTCTTTCCAAATCCTCAATATCTCCTTCATCATCTCTATCTCTCCCAAAAATTCTTCAGTCTAAACTATTCCTTTATTTTGTAGAAAGCATTGGCATTTCACCATGGTTCAAACAAGGTAGGGAAAGAGAACAACACCAAGCAGTGTCGAAGAGATGAGTTCTTCGAGACTAGTCAAGAAGCAAGACCAGACAAGTGAAGATGACATTGATCCAGTCATGTACAGGATGTTTCAAAAAATGATGACAAAGATGCTATTAGAGCTACCCGAGTCAAGCACCAGAAAGGAGCCAGCCAAGCAGAATGATCGACCTCTCCAGTCCAGTCCCCAGCATAAAGGGAAAGGTCAGGAAAAACCAAAACACAAAGACTGGAGCACTGAGCGAAAGTTCACCCCTCTTGATCAGAAGCTCGAGACTGTTTTAGAAAATTTGCTCGCAAAAGGCATGGTTCATTTACCAAAAGTCGTCGATCCCTCAGCAATTATGGGAAAATTCAAAGAACAATTTTGCAAGTTTCATCATGCAATAGGACACGACACAGAAAATTGTTTCATCCTCAAGAACATTGTCCAGGATCGCGTTGATAAGAATATTCTAGGGGAAAACAAAATAACAGACCAGTCGGCTGTCCTGGCCAAATCCCTTCAATCCTGCTCCCAGCAGAAAGCAAGCACTCGAAAGAAGTCAAAGCATGAAGGTTGGAGTTATAACTGCAAGCTCACTCTTCTAGATCAGCCCCTCGAAAAGGTCCTTGAATACATGCTGAGCAAAGGCATGGTTAAGCTTCCAAAAATTGCTAATCTTTTGGTCGCCCTAGGGAAATAGAAAGATCGCTTCTGCAAATTCCACCGAGCTACGGGGCATGATATCGAGCGACGCTTCATCTTCAAAAATATCATTCAAGACTGTGTTGACAGGAATCTCCCTGTTAAAGAGGAGGACCAGTCAGCCATTCTGACTGAGCCTTTCCCTGATCATTCATGAAGACGACAAATGCCAATGCTTTCTTATTTCTATCATTTTTGCTTTTGCTTCTTTGAATAAATGTAGTTTCGAGTTGCTTTCTTTAAATTTGTCATCCTTCCTCCAAGACATCAATAAAATCATCAGTTTTCCTTATTTGGATGTCTTCTTCTTCATAATATTATTTTTTGAACTCTCATGCAATATGCCCTTTGTGATGAATGTTTTTCCTTGAAAACTTCTTCTTACCTTCCTTCTTAGATAATCTCCCAAGTTCACAAGGAAGCTCATTACCAATTATGCATTACTTTGTTATATTCCTTCAAAAATGTCCTTTTCTTCGTGGTTGACGACCTCGCCTAAATAACAAGGCATATCTCGGTTGTTTATTTCCTCTCATAGAATAACAACGCAATTATCGCGATCCCAGCAATAATCCAATCCCTGGTAAAGGAACATCTTTCAAATTGTCAACCTAATTTCAGATCTTCATCCATTATTTTCCCTCTATTCTCCAAGTCATTGCCTTCAAGAATTTTCCCTCAGTCTAATCATCCCATTTTTCTTACAAAGAGATTCGGCATCGAGGAATGGTTCAGACCATATCCAGGAAGAAAACAATGTTGCATCAGTACCCTAACAGTGGCAGCGAGCAAGAAATGGATTCGCCACGATCTATCAGGAAACAAAATCAACAAGCCAATGATGATGTTGATCCTCAAATGTATGCTATGTTTAAAAAGATGATGAATAAGATGATGGCAGAGCAAGTAGGGGCTAGTTCTGACAAGATTTCTACCAAGAAAAAGGCCAAGGGTCGAACATTGAAGAAGTAAGAGAAGATATCCAAAAGATGGAGTCATCGTGAAGACACATCTGATGAAGCAGAGTCAGTGGATGACACCGATAAAGAGTGTGAGGCTCAACAAGCTTTTCAGAAGATGACTCAGGGACAGGGGTCGGCCCATAAGTTCAAAGATCAATATGTTAATGACCCTGACTAGCCATAACTCAGAGACGTGGTTAAGATAGTCAAGGATTTGCAAGCCCACGACAAGGGCATGAAAGTCTTCACAAGCAAAGATTTTTATGATGGTTTAGACGGAGATGACAGCCTAGAGGATCTCCCCCGTAAATTTGTCAAATTTGATGAGACTGGCGATCCCAAGGCTCACATGACTATGTTCTTTGCAGAATGCAATCGATTCAAGAGAGACAATCGTACTTTGTTCAGGTGTTTTCCTCACAGTCTGGAGGGCACCGCCGCCAAGTGGTACTCTGAGCATATCAATCCAATCGAGCTGAAAGAGTTCGACAAGGTGGTCAATCTCTTCATTAAATGATTCCTTTTCAACACTGATGCCAACGCTCAACCACCTCTATAATACAAAGCAAAGAGATAATAAGAAAGCTAGAAACTTCATCTATAGATGGAGAGGCACTTGTAATAAAATGAGAAATCCTATCTTAGAAGAGCATGCACTCCAGATTATTCTGAACAATTTCTCACAGCCTTTAAGAGGTCTTATCTCCACCTCGCCTTCCAAATCTTTCATTGAGCTTACTGAACGGGCCGAGTGGCTCGAAATGGGAATGGAGAATGGGGTCTGTGATGGCATCATCCTCGTCAAGAATAATCAAGATTCAAAGAAGAAGACAAATTTCACCTTCTCCACTAATGTCGGCCACAGTGACAGCAAAAATAGCAAGGCCAATCATACGGGGCAGAAAGAAAAGTCTTCAAAGAAGAATGAAAAATTGAGTCAACAGAAAGAAAAGATAAAGCGGGATGGTTGGGGTGACGATCGCCAGTTTACTCCTCTTGAGCAGCCTCTCGATGAAATCCATGAATATATGTTGACCAAGGAATTGGTAAAGCTCCCCAGAGCCACAGATCCTCCCACAATCATGGAAAGATTCATGGATCAGTTCTGCAAATTCCATCGGGCAGTAGGACATGATACTGACCACTGTTTTGTCTTCAAGAACATTGTTTAGGACTGCATTGATAAAAAACTCCTCATTGAAGATGAAAAGAAGGACCAGTCATTCTGACTGAGCCTTTTCCTCAATCACTAAAAAAGCTGACAGCGCCAACACTTTTTCATTTCTCATCTTGCTTTATCATCTTAAAGGGATGATGTAATCCTGTTTATCTTTCCTTAATTTGTCATTTTTCCTTCAATGCATCAATAAAATTATCAATTTTCCTCATAATCTTGATGCCACCTTTTGTTCTCCTTCTCTGCAAAATGTTCTATCATGAGGAATGACCCTCTTCAGAGTCCCTTATAAATCGATCAAAAGTCAGTTGTTTTGTTACCTTTGAAGAGCATTCTTCGAATGTCAATTATCTTCCTTTTATCCAAAATTTCCTTTCCCTATTATACTGAAGCATTATTTTAAAAATTGTTCTCAAAACATCCTGTATGCAAGCGGGATCAAACAAATCTCTCATTTTGCATGCATGTGCATCCATTTACATCATTTTGCATTCATTTGCATACATTTACATTTATTCACATTCATTTACATCCATTTGCATCAAATTCATTTCTCCTTCAGGTTAAGGGATAAACCTGCGTTGCTCATTCAGGATAAGGGATAAATCCTGGGGCCCCGACAGTTGTCCAAGTTATCATGAGGGTGAAGACTGAAAATCTCCCATCAGAATCAATTGGTAATTTTTTAAAAACCAGTGTTCGTGCTGGTAATTTTTCAAAACCCAGTGTTCGTGTTGGTAATTTTCCAAAACCCAGTGTTCGTGCTGGTAATTTTCCAAAACTCAATGTTTTTACTAGTAATTTTTCAAAACACAATGCTTGTACTGGTTCATTTTCAAAATCCGGTGTTCACACTGGTACACTTTAAAATTCAATGTCCACATTGATCTACTTTTTCTTCAGGATTCGAGTTTCGACTCAAATTTCTTTTCCTTCCAAGTTGATCTACTTTTCCTTCAGGATTCGAGTTCCGACTCAAATTTCTTTTCCTTTCAAATTGATCTACTTTTCCTTCAGGATTTGAGTTCCGACTCGAATTTTTTTTCCTTAAAACCAAATTGCTCTAGTTTTTCCTTTAGGGTTCGAGTTCCGACTCGAATTTCCTTTCCTTCTGAACTTTTCAGTTTTTCCTTTAGGAGTCGAGTTTTGACTCGAATTTTCTTTCCTTTAAATCCGAATTGGATAAGTTTTTCCTTTAGGGTTTGAGTTCTGACTCGAATTTCCTTTCCTTCTGAACTTTCTAGTTTTTCCTTTAGAATTCGAGTTCCGACTCAAATTTCCTTTTCTTTAAACCCAAATTGAATAAGTTTTTCCTTTAGAGTTCGAGTTCCGACTCGAATTTTCTTTCCTTCTGAATTTTTCAGTCTTTCCTTTAGGATTCGAGTTTTGGCTCGAATTTCTTTTCCTTTAAAACCGAATGGGTCTAGTTTTCCTTCAAAGATTTGAGTTCTGACTCAAATTTTCTTTTCTTCAAAACCAAACTTTCTAGTTTTCCTTTGAAGACTCGAGTTCTGACTCGAATTTTTTAGTTTTTCTTACAGGATCTGAGTTTCGATTCGGTCGTTCTTTCAAAACCAACCTCTGAGTTAGACTTACCTTCAAAATACAGCATTGTGCTAGGACTTACCTTCAGAATTTCAATTTCGTATTAGATTTACCTTCAAAATTCAAATTCGTGTTGGACTTTCGTCTAGAATCCCACTGATGTGTCAACTCGATTATCAAGCAATTTCTTTCACCAAAGATTCCAAGAATATTTTTCCAATTTGTCATGAAGAATAGTTGTTGATCTCAAAACCTTTATTGAACAAAGAATTACCTCAAAATTACCTTCAGTATTACTTCTAAAAGGACAAAGCTTTCGCGAAGAAGGATTCAAAATTCAAAATCTTTTTATTGGCCAACCAAAAGGATGAAGAATAAATTCTCGATATAGCCAACAAAGAAAATTTAATGTTGTTGCAAAGCCATAAGTGATCGATATTGATCGCAGTCAATGACACATTTTTAAAGATCATTCTTATGGAAATAAGGCAGTCGAAATATCATGGGTGATAAAGAAAAATCCACTCAATTTCTATATCTCCTCAATCATTTAAGCTGCAATTAAATATCTGCAAAAGGGATCTCTTAATCATCGTCAAGTTGAAGACTGGTGGATGAGTTAGACCCCCGGGGCCAAAGAAGATTTGGATCATCTCTAAGATGAAGGAATTTGTGACGGATCCTTCTAGGGAAAGTTCAGATCACCGCCAAGTTGAAGGTGAATGCGATGAGGTTCCCGACAAACCCTAAAAGATATTTAAGTTCTGCTATCATCAAGATATTTTCTGCCAAAGAGACAATATCACTAGTATAATTCCTAAGACAAAGAAGGATCAAAACATCTCCAAGTTGAAGGAGTTTGTGACATACCCTTCCAAAAAAAAAGAGAAAAGAGAAAAAAGTCAGGACATCTCCAAAATGAAGGATGATGTAATAAACTCCCCAAAAACCCAAGAAAGCTCAATGTCAAAAAAGAATGCAAAAAGATCATCACGAGAAAAATCCAGGATATCAAACTGTCGAATCTGCCAAGAATCTTCTTTAATTTTGTGAAATTCTTTTATCAATGTCCTTTCACCAATCGCTTTCACAATATCAAGAATATCTTCTTTTCTGTTCATATCAAGGAAATCGATAGCTTCCTTGAAAGAAAGCCAATCGCAAGCAATTTAAATTTGAATCTTGATTCTACAGAGTTAGCCTAATTGGAGGTAATACTTTGGGTAGAAAAGAGGAAATATTTTTGTACCAATATACATCATTTTTGAGTATTTTGAATCAACAAACAATTTTTAACATTTTGGCAATATTTTCTTACTATCTTGACATGAAGTGAAGAGCTCGATGTCCATCTTGACATATTCTGGCATCACCTTTTGCCTCCTTGAGAGAGTAGCCTTTCTCATCTTTCGCGTTGTCGAAAGAATCGCCTTGCTTCTTTGGATCGCCTTGTTCATCTTTCACGTTGTCGAAAGAATCACCTCGCTCCTTTGGATCGCCTTTGTCATCTTTCGCGTTGTCGAAAAAAATCATCTTTCGTATTGTCAAAAGAATCGCTCTGGTCCTTTGGATTGCCTTATTTATCTTTCACGTTGTCGAAAGAATCTCCTTGCTCCTTTGGATCGCCTTTCTCATCTTTCGCGTTGTCGAAAGAATTCATCTTTCGCGTTGTCGAAAGAATCGCCTTGCTCCTTTGGATCGCCTTGTTCATCTTTCGCGTTGTTGAAAGAATCGCCTCGCTCTTTTGGATTGCCTTTGTCATCTTTCGCGTTGTCGAAAGAATTCATCTTTCGCATTGTCAAAAGAATCGCCTCGCTCCTTTGGATCGCCTTTGTCATCTTTCGCATTGTCGAAAGAATCGCCCTGTTCCTTTGGATCGCCTTATTCATCTTTCGCGTTGTTGAAAGAATCGCCTTGCTCCTTTGGATCGCCTTGTTCATCATTCGTGTTGTCGAAAGAATTACCTCACTCCTTTGGATCGCCTTTGTCATCTTTTGCGTTGTCGAAAGAATTCATCTTTTGCATTGTCGAAAGAATCGCCCTGCTTCTTTGGATCGCCTTATTTATCTTTTGCGTTGACAAAAAAATCACCCTGCTCCTTTGGATTGCCTTATTCATCTTTCGCGTTGTCGAAAGTATTGCCCTGTTCCTTTGGATCACCTTATTCAGCTTTTGCGTTGTCGAAAGAACTCATCTTTCATGTTGTCGAAAGAATCACCCTGCTCCTTTGGATCGCCTTATTCATCTTTCGCGTTGTCGAAAGAATCACCTTGCTCCTTTGGATCGCCTTGTTCATCTTTCGCGTTGTCGAAAGAATCACCTTGTTCCTTTGGATCGCCTTTGTCATCTTTTGCGTTGTCAAAAGAATTCATTTTTCGCATTGTTGAAAGAATCGCCCAGCTTCTTTGGATCGCCTCTGTCATCTTTTGCGTTGTCGAAAGAATTCGTCTTTCGCGTTGTTGAAAAAATCGCCTTGTTCCTTTGGATCACCTTTGTCATCTTTCGCATTGTCGAAAGAATTCATCTTTCGCGTTGTCGAAAGAATCGCCCTGTTTCTTTGGATCGCCTTATTCATCTTTCGCGTTGTCGAAAGAATCGCCCTGCTCCTTTGGATTGCCTTGTTTGTCTTTCGCGTTGTCAAAAGAGTTGCCTTATTCCTCTGCAAGAAAGTTGTCATATTCGCCATCCAACCTACCATTTTCATTTCTCGATTAGGTTAAGGGTTAAACATGAGCCTTATTCTGATGAGGTATTTCATTTCCCGATCAGGTTAAGAGTCAAGCCTGAGCCTCGTTTCTACACGAGGTATTTTCCGTCCCATCCAGGTTAAGGGCAAAACCTGAACCTCACTTCTTTGAAGTAAGTCTTTCTTCGTCATTCTTCATTCCATACCTACCATTTTCATCAGGGCTAATCTCTTCACACCCAGTCAGATCCTTCTAACTGAGGCATTTTTATGGCCCAAATTTGGTGTATTTTTCTTTGCCACTAAGCTCGGTCCTAAACCGACTTAGTAGCAAAGAGGGGCATCTGTAAACACCCCAAATTTTCCTCATCTATTCTCAGACAACCCCCCTCGTGTAGATGCCAACCCTGGTATGTCAGTATAGGAGTTCAACCTCGAGTTTGTCTTAGGAAATTACCATTTTACCCACTTTCATTAGAAAAATTACCATTTTACCTTTAGGTCATCCCAGACCCATGGTCAGTCAGAGTCAACCAAGCTTATTTGTAAGCTCAGAACAGTTAAAATATCAGTCATTTCAAGTTCACCTGAGCTCACGATGAGCAGACTATGTTCATTTCTTACCATTCCTGACAAAATGGAATCATTTCTTCAGAAATGAGCTCATTTCTCACTCAAATCCAAGCCAATTGTCTCTGAGTCAGTCATTCTAAGTCAATCCCATTCTTATGAGTCTAGCTTGAGCTCACTAGAAGTTCAAGTGCTCCAGTTTCAGTTCAAATTCATTTCTCAGTGACTAAGAGCCCATTTTAGCCCATTTCAGCTCATTTAGCTGAAATTGAGCTAAGTCCAGTCAGTTGAGCTAGTGTTTGAGCTTCAGTTTTAGTCCATTTCAGTATTATTGACTTTGTTCTAGCTCAAACCCAGCTCGTGTTTGTAATTCACTTCACTCCAATGACCATTTCTCTAAAATGGCAGCTTTTCTTGATAATTCAGTCAAGGAGTTCAGTTGAGTCAGTGTCTTATCAGTCCAGTTGAGTTCTGAAACCCTAAAACCCAGCTCAATCTAGTTCATTTCAGTTTAAACCTATTTTTTAGTGTCACTCTGTCCTGGTAGAGCCTGAAAACCATTTCTCAAACCATTTTATGATTTTTATCAAAATTATCACTTTCTAAACTGGTACAACTGTCGATCGGCGTCCAATATACAAATTTCTTCATTCAGAGTTAGCATTTTGCATGGCATTTCATGTCATTTAATGTCATTTCTCATCATTTCATCATACTTCATTTCATTTTCGAGATCCAAAAATCCAGTTTTATAAATTCCAATCCAGATTCAGTTTTAAAAGTTTTCAAAAATCAATTTCAAACCCTGGTTTCCAAAATTGACATTTTTACCCCCAGGATTCTAAATTTAAAAATATTTCTTGAGAAAAACAATTTGGTTTCCTTTCAAACTCAAATTTTCAAATTCTAAACTGGATTTGCTTCGCAACGGGGTATCAAAATTTCAAATTTGGATCTCGTTTCAAAAACTGCCAAAAATAGCTCATTTTGTCTGGAAATCTTTTCTGAAAATACTATTCTACACCTATCATCCTCAAAATGAATTTCAAATTTGAAAAGTGAGCCCACTCTGAGATGGATCCTTCATTTACATCTACATTTTCATTTTAAAATAAAAAAATAATATATTTTCGTTTATTATATTTTTTTATTTCATTGCATTTTTGTGGGACCCACAAGGGAGTCAACCCCCCTAATTCCCCTTTTATTCCTTTTCTTTCTCCATTTCTCCTTCCTTATTCTTTTTCTTTTCTTTCCTTTCTTCTCTTTTTCTTCTTTCTTTTCTTCTTCTCCTTTCTTTCTTTCTTTTTTTTTCTTCTTCCTTTCTTTCTTTTTCTCTCTTTCTTCTTCTTTCTTTCTTTCTTCCTTCTCTTTCCTCCCTCTCCTTCTCATTCACGTACAACCTTTTTCCCCTCTCCTTTTTCCTATTTCTTTCTTCCCTCTTCCTTTCTTTCCTTTTCTTTTCCCCTTCTTCTTTCCTTTCTTCCTCTTCTTTTTCTTTTCGTATTCCTCTCCTCCTTCCTTCCTTTCCCTCCTTGATCCAGCCCACCTTGTTATGTCCTAGCTCTTTCCAATTAACAAAAGGGATTTCACGGCTGCTTCTCATTCACGCATACCTCTCCTCTCTCATTAAACCCATCTTTCATTAAAACTTAGGGAGTTGATTTTATTTCTCCCTAAGTCATTAACCCAACACCCCACGATGCATCATCTGCCACATAGCTGCAGCCCTTCTAGTACTCACACCCAGCCGCCCTTTGCTCCAATTGGCTACAACACCATCACCTCCAACCACACCAAGGTGGTGGCATAGCAGCATCACCACCTTCAACTGGTGCCATCTCCACCCCAAGCTACAGTCACTTCCAAGTTGCAGCCACCAGCAGCTTCGCTCCAAGCTTCTCTTCCAGCAGCCAATTCACCTTGATTGCAACCACCGGATCCACAACCTCATCTCGATCAAACTTCCAGCCACTTTGAATCCCAACTGCAGGCCTCCCATATCACCATCCTCCTTGGTGTAGCCGATCCAAGCCTTCTCCATTAAAAGTCAACACCATCCAAGGTAAAGCTCCTTGATTGCATGGAGTAGATAAAGGCTTCTATGAGATTTTGCATGAATCTAAGGTAAATCCAATTCAAAACTGGATTTACAGTTTTCAAAGCTTTGATTTTTAATAAAATGAAAATCATGTTCATTCATGTTAATGGCTATGCAAATAGGGGATCCATCCGATGGATGGATCGGATCCCCCAATACCAATAGCCGAAATCAAATATGATTTACATGCCTCCTTGATATTTTTCTTGATTTTATCCATAGTTTTAGGTAGATTTCATGTCTTTCTTCATGTTACATTTATTTTGTTTTTATCTTTTTATGCTATTTAGTATGATCTCATTAAAATGTCATTGATAGCACATGGTTTTGATTTTAGGCATGTAGTCCTATCGTCATTTTATGTGTAAATTTTTATCAATAAATTCTGGAAAAATTATTTGTGAGTGCCTTAGTGTATCTGTGATATATTGCTACAAATTTGATTCCATTCGGGTTTTAGAACCCCACTGAACAAACGAGATCCCAATTCGGGTTTTTAACCTTCTGGAGTTTCCATATTCCATTTTAGCAGACTTGAGGATCCAAGATCTCCTGCATGGGAGATCTGAATCCTCTTATAAAAAATATTGTAAATCCATGGTAGAACTTACTATTCTCATGTATTTTTATACATTTTTTCAAAATGATTTGACCTCTGTCAAAAAACAGATTTTTCATCCTCCTGTGAAAATTTTGATTTCTGCTTGTCAGGGTTTAGACCGACTCTAATCCACAGTGTTCGTTCAACCCATAGGTTGGATGTCAAAGACATAAACAGTGGAGTTGTTCCTAATGAACTCCTCTATCATTTCCCAAAATTTTAGAATTTTTAGAGTTTGAATTCCAAGTTTTCCAGATTTTATAAGTTCACTATTGAATTCCTTGTTAGTTAGATTTTATCAGAATTAGAGGTATGATAAACCTTTGTGTCAGTCGAATCTAGCTCCAATGCAAAAACAATTAAAATAGGAACTGTTCCTTTATGTGTTAGGGTCATTCTCCTAAAATTTCAAAGGTTTTTGCCTCTGTTTACCATTTTTAATTAAATTTTTGTAAAAACCTATCAGTCTGCCCTGAGTTCTAGAGTCGTCGGATTCTGATCCAACTTGCCGGAGATGTCAAGCTCAGACCATAGGTCAAAACTAAACGCTGTAAAAAGAAAAAATCTTTGCCTAACTGTCCTCTATCACTCCATAAAATTTGGGAAATTTCTATAGTAGGTTAGTACCCGAAATTTAGTTTTCACTAGGTTAGATTCAGAATTTTAGGCAAAATCTTGATTTTTAGGATTTTTAATTAATTTCTATATTAAAAAAATATCAAAATTATAGATTTTCGAGTTCCATTCTATTTTTAGGATTAGTCTAGGTGCCCATGCCAAATTTGAGCAAATTCCAATCTCTTTTTGCTTTTGGGTTACTTCATTTTTAAAATCAAAGGCGAAACTGAGGCAAAAATCAAGTTAAATTCAGTAATTTGTGATATTTTCATAATTTTAAGGTTTTTATCATGTGAACAAGCATATAGTACCATATTAGGGTTAATTTCAATATTATTTGCATTTTACATTCCAATTTTTTGCTAAATTTATTTCTGAAAACCCTGGTTTCAAGGCCATAGTCTTGTTATCAGGGGCATTTTGGTCATTTTGACCTCAATTTCAAAATTCCAATCTTTAATTCTCTAAATTTTCATGCATATCATCATATTGCATCATATTGTATTTCATTTGATTTTCAAATTTCTAAATTTTACAAAAATTCTTTTAGAAAACCCTGATTTCAAGGTCATCAGAGGTATTTTGGTCATTTTTACTCTAATTTTGAATTTCCAAGTTTATTTTTGAATTTGATTACTTATTTCTCATGTTTATATCAGGGAGTTATGAATTGGGTTTACATTCGGGTAATATCCGATAATTTCTCAATGTTTTCGGATAAATCCAAATAAACCTACATTTTTGTGCTAACATGTTTTCTGGTTTTGTAGGAATATTCAAGAAGAATACTTTTATTTATTTATTTTATTCAATTCAATGTAATATCAAAATTGTAATATTTGAAATAAGATTTACATTTTTTGCTTAGAATAGGACTGCATTACATATAGTTTAATTTCTGCAAATTTCAATATCTGATATATCATTCATACACATTTTTCCAAATCCACTATGGTTGACACAAATGGCATGTGCACAAGCTCTTAGGGAGTTGACAAACTCGGAGGAATTTGTATTTATGGCCATAGTCAGAATACGAAGGAAACCCAGATTTGTGATCTTCGTATTAGCCACATTCAGCCTACACTCTTAGGCACACTTAAAAAAATGCACTACATTTCTCAAAAACTCAAAAGGATTTTTCCAATTCCTCAAGGAAATATCTCTAAAATTCGTTCATTCATTCAATTTTCATCATTTTCAAACTCATTTCCCAATTCCATTTCAGAGAAATCGATTTTCTCAGAACCTTCTAATTCTTTCTCAGGATTTGATTTTATCAAAACTCTGAGTTTTCAAATGACATTTCAAAGTATTTTCCAAGTTCAAATCATGATTTTCCAATGTTTTGAAATTCTCAATATTATTTTCAAAGTTCAAAAATCGATTTTCTCAAAGATCTGATTTTCCTGAGAAACCATTTTCCATTTCAAAAGTCATTTTCCAATGAACTTCCTGATTTTCCCAAAATTCTCAAATTCATTTTCAAAATCGATTTCCTCATAAAAGCAATCCAAATCTCAAAATCAATTTTCTCAAAGTCCAAGATTTTCTGAGAATCCATTTTCCAATGCAAATTTCTAATTTCTAATTTCTAATTTCTAATTTCCAATGAAATTCAAAGATTTTCCCAGAAATTCCCTTTTCAAACACTTTTCCAGTTATTTTCCTCAATTTTCCAAAGCAAACATCATATTTCTCAAACTTGCATCTTTTCAAAATTCCATAGCATATGCCTGATTCTCTATGCATTCTGGAAAAATAGAACATGATTTAGATATTTGAGTCAAGTTAAAGCACACTATTGATCCTTGGTTCGATTACCTCTGGTAAATGTGCCAGGAACGGTTGAACCTCGTACCGACAGGCGGATCCCATTTCACAGAATTTTTCCACAAATTTTCAAAATGGAGGTGAGTAATTTTAAAAACCATTTTCAAAACTTTTGTCGAGTTTGACTTGCGAAATCGTTTCTCTCTCTCTCGCAGAGGGAGGGGAAAAATTTTGTGATGATAACAGGACAGTTGCAGACAGCTTTGGGAACAAAGTTGAAGTTCAGTACTGCTTTTCACCCTCAGACTAATGGCCAGTCAGAAAGGATGATTCAGACGTTAGAAGATATGTTGCGAGCTTGTATGCTCGATTGGAAGAGTGAGTGGGATTCACACTTGTGTTTGGTCAAGTTTGCCTGCAACAACAGTTATCACGCTAGTATCGAAATGGCTCCGTACGAAGCCTTGTACGGGAGACCTTGCCGATCACCGTCATATTGGGAAGATATCAGCGATCGATCCAGTGAATCACCAATTGTTCTTCAGCACTACACTCAACAAGTGCAGAAGATTCGAGAGTGTCTGAAGGCAGCTTAAGATAGACAGAAGAGTTACACCGACAAGAGGCGGTGAGAACTTCATTTTGATGTGAACGACATGGTTTTTGTGAAAGTGTCATCGACGAAGAACGTCTTTCATTTCAGAAAAAAAGGAAAGTTGAGTCCTAGATACGTTAGGTCGTTCAAGATTCTTGAGAGGATCGGAGGAGCAGCCTATCGTATTGAGCTATCGCAGCAGTATTATCAAATTCATAATGTTTTTTATGTGTCGATGTTGAGGAAGTACATTCCCGACCCATCACATGTCATCCGATACGAAGATGTAGAAGTGCGAGAAGACTTGACCGTAGCCAAGAAGCCTGTCGAGATAGTTGATCATCGAGATCAAGTTCTACGCACTAAAACCATTCTGTTGGCTAAGGTATGATGGCAACACCATGGCATCAAAGAATGCACATGGGAGCGTGAAGCTAGCATGAAGGAGAAATACCCTAATCTTTTTGTGGCTTAGTGTTCGTGATTTCACAGACGAAATCCTTTTTTAGGAGGGAAGGATGTAGGACTCACGATATTTCTGAGGAAATTTTATATGAAATGTGTCTAAATGTTGGTCATTTCTTGTTTTATTGCGAGAATTTCTCGTAAATTAGGCATATATAGCTATAAGAGGTCTTAATCGTGTAAATTTTAATTTATAAAGCGATTAAGGACGAACCATGACGAATTAAAGTCCAATGTTTTGAAATTAGATTTATAATATATCTAATATATATGCTGAGTGGAGATGTTTGTATTCCTTGCTTGTTTTCATTTTTGCACCATGTACATTAGGATGAATTCTCTTTTGGTTATGCCCCCTTAAATTGCATCTTCCTAAAATTTTGAGGGAACGCCTCTTGAGGGGTTGTGTTTGTTACAGCTGGGCTGGGCTCTTTCGCAGCCAGCCCAGACCCTTTTGTGTGGCCACGTTTGGGCCCCATGGCCTTATTAGAGACTGATGCAACCTCTACAGCAAGTCCCCGGACTGACCAAGGGTCAGTCAGTCCGGGCTCCTCCCTAACGCCCCTTTTGCGTTGAGCTCGAGACCGCAGCAGCCCCAGCTGGGCTGCTGCATCCCCTTTGTGGTAGCAGGTTGGTTTGGGCATCTAAGGGACCCAGACCTACCCTGGTGGACCCACTCATGGAGTGGGGGCACCATTGGGGGCCATCCCCCACACGGTTGCCCTGTGGCAACAAGAGCTGGGTGCCCTTAGCACCCGGGTTGTCTCCTCCTTGGCGCACTCACTTAATGGGTCGCTTGGGCTGTGGAAGCAGCCCTGGTCCGAACCCCTACCAGGTTTGAACCAAAGAGCTTGCCCAACCCTCTTTCTTCTTCGGGGGTTTCCTAGAGGCATCTGGAAACCAGTTTCACCTAGCACCCGGATTTTTCCCATCCTGGTACACCCATCTTGTGGGGCGCAGGTTGTTGGCTGGGCCTGGTCTGAACCCTTCTCGGGTCAGACCAGGGGTGCAGACCCCTCCAGCACGTTCCCCACCCCCTTTGGACCCACTAGGGTCTGGACCCACAGGGTCCAGACCATGCCATTGCTCGGTGCCACTCTGACCGGGCGCTAGGCGCCCCACCTCTCTTAGGCGCACCTACCAGTAGGAGTTGGCCGCGTCTTGGGGGACCTTGTACGGACTCTTACCAGGGTGTTGACTCCCCAGCACCACTCCTCACCTGTTTGATCCAGTAGGGTCTAGACCCACAGGGTCCAGACCGTGCTGGTGTGTTGACCCACCGGATGGGGGTCTTTGGGCTAGTCGTGCGCCCCTTGAGTGCGAGATGGGCTTGCTACCCCTGGTCCGACCCCCAAGGGCTCTTTTTGTGTCCCAGCAGGGTCTGGTCACTCCTGGATCAGACCCTGCTGGCATGGTCCAACCCAGCCCCTTTGGGCATTTAGCCCAGCCGAGCCCACTTGGGACTCCCCCTTTTTGGCTTAGCCGGGTGCTAGTGCACCCGGATAAGCTAGGTGCTAGCCCCTTGGGCCAGTGCTGCAGCCCAGCAGCACTTGGTTTGCACGTAGAGTGCAGACCCAGGCTGGACTTGGGCCTAGTATCCCAGTCATGCAACAGGCCCCACTTGGGCCCTGACTTTCCCCTTGGCGTCAATTTAGCACCAGGTGCTAAGGCACCCGGCAACCTTGCTGCCACTAGTGCGGGACCGAGTTGGACTACACTCAGTCCGTGGCCCGTTGTTGGGTTCAAACCGGTTGCCATGACCTCGTTGAGCTTCTCGTGAAAGCTCAATAGGTGGCGGCGACTCCCCCTTCGTTGCCGCCAACCTACAAGACGAAGAAACTTGTGATAAAGTGAGGAAATTCGCTTGTGAGCAACGAAATTGTTGTGATCTTGGGCATCGGATGCTCGTGTCTTGCTGTCCCATCGGGGCAACGATGTGTTGAGATGGTAGCATGTGTCACGCTACACACTTGCACGTATTTTTCTGCCTTTGTCAGACACTCCGACAGTTGGCTTCGTTCGTGCGGGCAGTGTGCGGCATCGCCTTTGGGAATGCTAACGTAATCCCCATTAGTATGGGATTAAGTTATGTCTCGTTCTCGACACTCGTGAGTGTCAATAGCGCGAAGGCCCTTCACGGAAGGCTTCACTATACGAGATTTGCCGCAATATGATGATTGGATTGCGCGTATTTGGGAAATACATATTCCAAGTTAGGGATACTTCTTGCACATACAATGGCAATTGTATATGCATTTTGTGCTTTGGGCCGCTCAAAAATAGTGAATTGTGCCATTCCAATAATATATTGTTATATCGTCGCTCATTGCTCGATACTTATGTGAATTTGAGATTTTGTAGCTTTTCTTGTTTCGCACGTGCACACTGGCACATCCTGACACGTATGTCACTGGTTTGGTTTGTCGAGTATTATTGATTTTGGCTCACGTTCGTATATTGATGAATATACTACACATCAGAGGTGTGCTTCACACTCAACGTGACATACACTTGAAAACTGAAACACCATAAGGGTATAGCACTTCTACCTGTTGAGGTTTGCAACTCGGTTGGAGTATTTAGGCGATGGCCCCATGTTCGTGAGAGGGAGTGCTCGCGTATGGTGAAACCCTAGGTATGGAATAAAAAATGGTGTTATGATCATCTTCATAGACGATGTGCTCTTTTGTTGGTCGTGTGAGGCTGCGCACGTGAATGGGCAGGCCAAGTCCTCGTTTGAGTACCCTGCGGGGACCATGAGGCATAACTATCTCGAGAGGAGGTATGACTTGATGAATGAGCCTAAATAAGATAAACCTGCTGTGCTCCATTCACAAAGATGGTCACCCAGGGAGAGGGTGAATGGTACAGCCTTGAGTGACATGACGTTACGACGACCCGTCCTTTTGAGGACCTGTAGCATCCTTTGACCTCCAGTCACTCGAAGTTAGGGAGGTCGAGGTTACCCTTTTCAGGTACCTCTACTGTTGTAGTAGTACGGATTGCATTCCTTTGCCCCTACGAAAGGTTTCTCCTACTTGTGCGCTGCCTGCAAGCGGTTTACTCAGCCTGTCGCATCCCTCGTTACCATAATAAAATTTGAATAACAGACGTCAAGTGCATGTCTCACAGAATGCGAGGTTTCCTTCGCGTACCCAAAGGAGTAATCAGAAGAGCATAAGTACTAACCAAACAGACTGACATACTGTAGTTGTTTGCTTGCTTTAGCACTGCTAGTACTTTTGCTACTTTGTTTACTTTACTACTTAGTCTCGTTCTGTTGTTCTAGTTGTTGCACTTGTTACTTACTTCGTAGTTGTACAGTCTTGTAGCATGTGCACCTACCTGACACGCACTTGTACTTTTATTTAAATGTTTCTAATTGTTACATCATGCTAGTTATAGCCTGTTACTTAGCATATTTGTATCGTGCTGCTTACTGTATGCTTTTCCATAAAAATGATAATGTATGGTTGGTTTGTCTCACAAACTCACAAGAGTTCTAACCTCGTTTTATAGGGATACAAGTGATGAGTAGACGCAGCGTGATGCGACGGTGCACAACAGGAGACTTGAGACCCACACTTAGCATGCGGATCTTGGCTTCTTCTGGTTTTGGGGTTTGAAGGATTTTTTCTCTCATTTTGAGAGACTGCTTCGTTTTGATGTACCCAGTCTCATTTTGTAATTTTGTAAACATTGTGATAATGGAATGAACTTTGTTTGACTCGTGGATTGTTTTTCCTTACTGTGGCTCGCTCAGACTTGCGGCCTTTGTCTTACCCTTGTTTTCCTTTCCGTACTTCCGTTGATTGATTTCAAAACTATATGTTCAAAAAAAAATTTTGCTCAAAAACCAAAGGTTTTTACAAGGTCGGGGTTTGGGGTGTAACAGATTCGGCCGGCAGGGTCCCGGAAATTCTCTGTTAAGTTGTCGGTCGGACAGAATCTGTTAGACTATGTTTTGTCCAGAACATTGTAAATAGTATTCTGTATTTTGGGGATTTCTCAAGATTTTCTTCATGAAAATTTGATATGTTTGATTCTATAGATAGATAAGACAAGGATCTAAATTTTTCATGTTTTTCATTTTAATCGATTCAGCATACAAGTAGTCCAAAAAAATGTATCTTTTTATACTTGTCTTTGGTCTGAATATAATATTCACTGTTATAGCATTCTGTGTATGGCTTCTTAATTTTTGAATATCTGAATATGTATGGTGTGAAATCGAAATCCAAAAGTTAGTCTGGTTAGCTAGCATCCATCCACATAATAGTAAAGTTCGAGGTTTCTTCTGAAACCCTCATCTGCATGCCCGAATCCGAGGTGATTCACGTGGCCGACTAGAACCCCCTTATCAGGTTAGGCTAGTTAACAATTAGATCGTTTGGGATCTTTAAAATTCAATAGAGGCATGCAGGTTCCTCAAAAATTTTGAGCCATAGCTTTCTGAAAAGGTCTAAATCATACCTTTAGTTCATCTGTTGAGAGTTTTTGCAAACTCTATCGTCTGAGGAGTCAAAACCCTCTTCGAATAGGCTGTCCACCAAGCCCGGAGTGCCTATCACAGATTTGACTATCAAACTTGGTTTTTTATCCGTGGAGCGGACAATCTTGATCCGAATTCAGCAATTTTAGATTCATTGGAAAGGTGTGTGAGTCGCGCACGACTTTCTTTTGGACCGCTTTTGTCGAAACTGTAATGCTCCTAAAATTTTAACCTTAATTGTTGTTTAAATTTTGAAATTTTGTGGCCAATTTTTTTTTTTTGATAAGTATAAGTAAATCAAATCTTATAATGCCGAAACGATTTAAAAAAATAATTAAGACTTTGGGCGAGGTTACACTAAAATAACAATCAAATCAAAATGTACGGGATATACACATTTCAAACCACGTACAATATAAGACTGAAATATGAAGAGTTTTAATTTCATTTCAAATCAGAGTATAAAAACAACACTTCAGTCTCTATATTATCAACTACTTAAAACAAAAAGATCCTGAATACCAAGATCGCAAGGTAAGAGTGGACCCTCCAGGATGCAGTTCGACCAGCCCTTTGCTCTAACTACTCATTATACTTTACCTGCATTACATGTTTCTGATAAAACGGTGTCAGACACGTTCCCCACCCCCTTTTGACCCAGTAGGGTCTGAACCCACAGGGTCCAGACCATGCCATTGATCGGTGCCACTCTGATCGGGCGCTAGGCGCCCCACCTCTCTTAGGCGCACCTACCAGTAGGAGTTGGCTGCGTCTTGGCGGACCTTGTCAGGAATCTTCCCGGGGTGCTGACTCCCCAGAACCACTCCCCACCTGTTTGATCCAGCGGGGTCTAGACTCACAGGGTCCAGACCGTGCTGGCGTGTTGACCCACCGGATGGGGGTCTTTGGGCTAGTCGTGCGCCCCTTGAGTGCGAGATTGGCTTGCTACCCCTGGTCCGACCCTCAAGGGCTCTTTTTGTGTCCTAGCTGGGTCTGGTCACCCCTGGATCAGACCCTGCTGGCATGGTCCTACCCAACCCCTTTGGGCATTTAGCCCAGCCGAGCCCACTTGGGACTCCCCTTTTTGGCTTAGTCGGGTGCTAGTGCACCCGAATAAGCTAGGTGCTAGCCCCTTGGGCCAGTGCTGCAACCCAGCAGCACCAGGTTTGCACGTAGAGTGCAGACCCAGGGTGGACTTGGGCCTAGTAGCTCAGTCATGCAGCAGGCCCCACTTGAGCCCTGACTTTCCCCTTGGCGTCAATTTGGCACCGGGTGCCAAGGCACCCGGCAACCTTGCTGCCACTAGTGCGGGACCGAGTTGGACTACACTCGGTTCGTGGCCCGTTGTTGGGTTCAAACCGGTTGCCATGACCTCGTTGAGCTTCTCGCGGAAGCTCAATAGGTGGCGGTGACTCCCCCTTCGTTGCCGCCAACCTACAAGACGAAGAAACTTGTGATAAAGTGAGGAAATTCGCTTGTGAGCAACGAGATTGTTGCGATCTTGGGCATCGGATGCTCGTGTCTTGCTGTCCCATCGTGGCAGCGATGTGTTGAGATGGTAGCATTTGTCACGCTACACGATTGCATGTATTTTTCTGCCTTTGTCAGACACTCCGGCAGTTGGCTTCGTTCGTGCCCCGTGTGTGCAGGCAGTGTGCGGCATCGCCTTTGGGAATGCTAACGTAATCCCCATTAGTATGGGATTAAGTTAGGTCTCGTTCTCGACACTCGTGAGTGTCGATTGCGCGAAGGCCCTTCATGGAAGGCTTCACTATACGAGATTTGCCGCAATATGATGATTGGATTGCGCGTATTTGGGAAATACATATTCCAAGTTAGGGATACTTCTTGCACGTACAATGGCAATTGTATATGCATTTTGTGCTTTGTGCCGCTCAAAAATAGTGAATTGTGCCATTCCAATAATATATTGTTATATCGTCACTCATTGCTCGATACTTATGTGAATTTGAGATTTTGTAGCTTTTCTTGTTTCGCACGTGCACACTGGCACATCCTGACACGTATGTCACTGGTGTGGTTTGTCGAGTATTAATGATTTTGGCTTATGTTCGTATATTGATGAATATACTACACATCAGAGGTGTGCTTCACACTCGACGTGACATACACTTGAAAACTGAAACACCATAAGGGTATAGCACTTTTACCTGTTGAGGTTTGCAACTCGGTTGGAGTCTTTGGGCGATGGCCCCATATTCGTGAGAGGGAGTGCTCGCGTATGGTGAAACCCTAGGTATGGAATAAAAAATGGTGTTATGATCATCTTCACAGACGAGGTGCTCCTTTGTTGGTCGTGTGAGGCTGAACACGTGAATGGGCAAGCCAAGTCCTCGTTTGAGTACCCTGCAGGGACCATGAGGCATAACTACCTTGAGAGGAGGTATGACTTGATGAATGAGCCTAAATAAGATAAACCTGTTGCGCTCCATTCACAAAGATGGTCACCCAGGGAGAGGGTGAATGGTACAGCCTTGAGTGACATGTCGTTACTACGACCCGTCCTTTTGAGGACCTGTAGCATCCTTTGACCTCCAGTCACTCGAAGTTAGGGAGGTCGAGGTTACCCTTTTCAGGGACGTCTACTGTTGTAGTAGTACGGATTGCATTCCTTTGCCCCTACGAAAGGTTTCTCCAAGTTGCGCGCTGCCTGCAAGCGGTTTACTCAGCCTGTCGCATCCCTCATTACCATACTAAAATTTGAATAACAGACGTCAGGTGCATGTCTCACAGAATGCGAGGTTTCCTTCGCGTACCCAAAGGAGTAATCAGAAGAGCATAAGTACTAACCAAACAGACTGACATACTGTAGTTGTTTGCTTGCTTTAGCACTGCTAGTACTTCTGCTACTTTGTTTACTTTACTACTTAGTCTCGTTCTGTTGTTCTAGTTGTTGCACTTGTTACTTACTTCGTAGTTGTACAGTCTTGTAGCACGTGCACCTACCTGACACGCACTTGTACTTTTATTTAAATGTTTCTAATTGTTCCATCATGCTAGTTATAGCCTGTTACTTAGCATATTTGTATCGTGCGGCTTACTGTATGCTTTTCCACAAAAATGATAATGTATGGTTGGTTTATCTCACAAACTCGCAAGAGTTCTAACATCGTTTTATAGGGATACAGGTGATGAGTAGACGCAGCGTGATGCGACGGTGCACAACAGGAGACTTGAGACCCACACTTAGCATGCAGATCTTGGCTTCTTCTGGTTTTGGGGTTTGAAAGATTTTTCCTCTCATTTTGAGAGACTGCTTCGTTTTGATGTACCCAGTCTCATTTTGTAATTTTGTAAACATTGTGATAATGGAATGAACTTTGTTTGACTCGTGGATTATTTTTCCTTACTGTGGCTCGCTCAGACTTGCGGCCTTTGTCTTACCCTTGTTTTCCTTTCTGTACTTCCGTTGATTGATTTCAAAACTATATATTCAAAAAAAAAAATTGCTCAAAAACCAAAGGTTTTTACAAGGTCGGGGTTTGGGGTGTAACAGATTCGGTCGGCAGGGTCCCGAAAGTTCTCTGTTAAGCTGTCGGTCGGACAGAATCTGTTAGACCATGTTTCATCCAGAACATTGTAAATAGTATTTTGTATTTTGGGGATTTCTCAAGATTCTCTTCATGAAAATTTGATATGTTTGATTCTGTAGATAGATAAGACAAGGATCTAAATTTTTCATGTTTTTTATTTTAATCGATTCAGCATACAAGTAGTCCAAAAAAATGTATCTTTTTATACTTGTCTTTGGTCTGAATATAATATCACTGTTATAGCATTCTGTGTATGGCTTCTTAATTTTTGAATATCTGAATATGTATGGTGTGAAATCGAAATCCAAAAGTTAGTCTGGTTAGCTAGCATCCATCCACATAATAGTAAAGTTCGGGGTTTCTTCTGAAACCCTCATCTGCATGCCCGAATCCGAGGTGATTCACGTGGCCGACTAGAACCCCCTTATCAGGTTAGGCTAGTTAACAATTAGATCATTTGGGATCTTTAAAATTCAATAGAGGCATGCAGGTTCCTCAAAATCTTTGAGCCATAGCTTTTTGAAAAGGTCTAAATCATACCTTTAGTTCATCTGTTGGGAGTTTTCGCAAACTCTATCGTCTGAGGAGTCAAAACCCTCTTCGAATAGGATGTCCACCAAGCCCGGAGAGCCTATCACAGATTTGACTATCAATCCTGGTTTTTTATCCGTGGAGCGGACAATCTTGATCCAAATTCAGCAATTTTAGATTCGTTGGAAAGGTGTGTGAGTCGCGCACGACTTTATTTTGGACCGCTTTTGTCGAAACTATAATGCCCCTAAAATTTTAACCTTAATTATTGTTCAAATTTTGAAATTTTGTGGCCAATTTTTTTTTTGATAAGTATAAGTAAATCAAATCTTATAATGCGGAAACGATTTAAAAAAATGATTAAGACTTTGGGCGAGGTTACACTAAAGATAACAATCAAATCAAAATGTACGGGATATACACATTTCAAACCACGTACAATATAAGACTGAAATATGAAGAGTTTTAATTTCATTTCAAATCAGAGTATAAAAACAACACTTCAGTCTCTACATTATCAACTACTTAAAACAAAAAGATCCTGAATACCAAGATCGCAAGGTAAGAGTGGACCCTTCAGAATGCAGTTCGACCAGCCCTTTGCTCTAACTACTCATTATACTTTACCTGCATTACATGTTTCTGATAAAACGGGGTCAGACTCGCTAAGGTCTAGTAAAAGAATCCAAACTCAAACTTACAGAAAATATATCAAGCATTTAAAGGTAAAGACATGATATATTTTTAATCAATCGTCAAGTGATAGACAAAGGAACAACATCCTATGAGTCATTCATTTCAAGCATTCGAACATAGAGCATTTCATCACTTAATATTTTATTCAACATTAACTCACATAATAAAGCATAATTGTTATCGTCGCAAAATTTTCCCGTCTTCCTTTCCTTGCGGAAGAGAGAGGGAAATGCTTTCGCGATTCAAACTTGACCGGATTTTGGAAATTATTTTGAAATACTCGCCTCCGTTTTGAAAATTGCAGGAAAATCCATGGGATGGGGCTCGACCTGTCGGTACGAGGTTCGACCGTTCCTGCCGCCTTTAACAGGGGTAATCGAACTAAGGACCAAAATTGTACTTGACTTAGTAAAATCATCGAAATTGTGTTCTATCCTAAATGCACAGAGAATTCAGGCATATGCTATGCAATTTTGTAAAATGCAAGTTGGAAAATATGATGTATGCTTAGAAAATATTTGGAGTTGAAAATTTTTCAGGAAAAGATGGAAATCTATCTCTCAGAAATCTCAGACGAAGAAGGTTTGAAATCTCGAGAAAGTTTATAAAGATTTGGAAAATCTTGAAGAAGTGAGAATCTCGAGAAAATCTTGAGAAAGTTTATAAGGACTTGGAAAACCATGAAGAAATGAGAATTTCAGGAAAAATTTGAGAAATTTTATAAAGACTTGGAAAACCATGAAGAAATGAGAATCTCAGGAAAATTTTGAGAAAGTTTATAAAGACTTGGAAAACCATGAATAGAGAATTTCGGGAAAAATGAAAGGAATTCTTGAGAAAAGATGATCATTTGAAAAGGAAAACACTTGTCAGGAAAACTCGGACTTTGAGAATTTTCTTAGGAAAATGAGGGAAAATCTATAGGAAAACTCATTGGAGAAGGAAATTCAGAACTTAGGAAATTGAAATCCTGAAAATATTGTCCTTTAAATATCTGAAAATCGATTTTTGATTCTTGAAAAAGATGAAAATTCCTTTTAAAAGTAGATCTTAAGAAAATAACTTTTTAGGGAAAATCACGGGAAAACTTTGATTTGGGAAATCCAACTCCGAATATCATCATAGTTTCTTGAGGAATCGATTCTCATGAAGTGAAAAATTTCTTGAGAAAAACAGATGATGCAGATGATTTGAATGAATGAATGCACTTTGAAAAGATTTCTAAAAAAAAATTTGTTGGAAAAATGTGGATTAAGCCAAAGTAAATCCTTCACATATTCTGACTGTGGCCATGAATATGTTCAGAGTTTACTTGAGTTAATTCACAACATTTTGAAAAATTGGAAATATGATGTGCATTTTTAAAATAGCCTAAGAGTGTAGGCCCAATGTGACTGGTAGAAAGATGATGTATCTGGGTCTCGTCCATATTCCGACTAGGGTCGTAAATATGGACTCCACCGAGTTCATCAACTCTCTAAGAGTTGGTGCACGTGCCATTCGTGTTCATCCACAGTGAATTTTGAAAATTGAGAAATATGAATCATAGAATCAGGATATTGCAGGAATCAAACTACATGAGATGCATCCTAATCTAAGCAGTAGAAGTAAATATTATTCCAAGTTTGATTATTACATCTCTGACATAAATCAAAATAAATGAAAGACATAGTGTAGAAAGAATCAGCATCCTCCAACTTTTCCTGCAAAATGAGAATTAATACAAGGAAACCAAGGAAATGGGTATATATATATATAATATACAACGAAGAGATATATATATCTATCAAAATGCTAAAATTGGTGCTAAATGACATGTAATAATGGAGGTGTATTTATATGAGAAAAATAAATACATGGATGCTCATATATGAAAATAAGTGCACATGAAGGGATATATATATATATACAAGTATATATATATGTATATATATATACATATATATATACATATATATGTATACATATAGGTAGATATACATAGATATACATATATATATATATATATATACATATAATGAGAAAATATACACATTAATGCAAATTCCATATAATGGGTAAAATCAGAAAATACAGGTATATGCAGTTTCTGTAGGTGATTTTACACAGCCATATTTCCCAAATTACAATATATTTCTCAGTAAAATCGGGTATGGAGCTTCTTTATATATCAATAACAAAGCATGCCAAAGATGGTCCATAAAGCCTGAATGGATATTAAAATATTCATACATGAACAGGGCCAATTATCAAGACTGGGTACCTGCAGCAGAAAATGGATAAATACACAACATATACAATGTGCAGGAAAGGTGCTGTAGGTGAAAACGCACAAGAGGTAGAATGGCGGTAATGCTGTGCAACACAGGAAATGGATGGATGTGAGACAAAAGTGAGCTCAATGGCATTGCTAACCAGTCTTATCAAAAGCCCAGTTTTAAGTGCTAATGTACCCAAATAATGAACAATTACCTGTAGATTGAATGATAAAGCAATTTTCCTCACAACAGATTTTGTTGATTGATAGAATGAAAAACTAAAAGCAACCCATGATGAACATTTAACTGATGCTAACCTGTAAGATGAGAACAGGCCAGAGGGTAAATGGTGCTGAGTTTCTGTTCTTAAAGGGAAATACTAGGAAATAAGAACTTCAATCAACGACCATAGTTTCTGTCCCTTTTTTTTTTTTAGTATGTGTTGTTCCAATAAATTCCACGCTTTGAATGAATATAGAACATTTCAAGGTACTTGGCAAATGAAATTTACATTACATTCTAAGATCTTGCGGGAACTCCTTCCATTCAGATAACCATAGTCATTCAGGCTATAGTACCCTGGTCTGACTTCGTTGAGTGAGAAAACATTGTTAAACTTCCAACCCACAAGTTAAAAAAAAAAAAAAACATTCTCCATTCTAACTAAATGAAAAAAAACTGCAGAGAACTTCCAATATTCCTGATCGACTGATCCTTTTCACATATACAAATTCAATTATGATAAGGCTAATTTCATAATCAGAATATGACTAGAAATTTATACACCTCAAGACACCAAACTTCCAAGAACATTCGCCAGCAGAAATTCCTAAACTACAGATTTTCTAAGTTCCAACGTAAAAGAATAACAAAATAAGAATTGCATTAACAAAACATACATAGGAATCAAAAGCATGATACATAATGAAAACAGAGACAGAATCTGAGTTTTATGCAGTACCTCTAGCGGTAGGAGGGTTGTAGGGATCACCTCAGGAACATGGCAACCACCATCAGAAACAGTCTGAGCAATCAGAACCAAAGAAAAACCTCAATCGACTTCCCCCCCTTTTTGAATATGATCAATGGCCAGGCTGAAGAAAGATGGTCACGTTGGCTGGGCTGGAATGGATGAAAACGTTGGGCTGGACTTGTGGCTGGGCTGGATTGGATGAAAACAATGGTTCCCTTGTGGCTAGGCTAAAAATGGATGACAACGTTGGGCTGGAGGAAGGTGGGCTGAAGGAAAATGGGTAGGAGCTGTTGGGTCCTCTGCTGATGGACTGAATGAAATGGGTAAAGAAGCTGCTGGGCTTAAGAAAGAGAAGGAAAAGCTTTTGGCTTTCCTCTGCTGAACTGAAGTAGGTGCAGAGACGGTTGTAGCTCTGACTGGTGGGCTGAAGTAGAAGATTGAGACGGCTGAGCTGAAGAGGATGAAGACCACGTCTTCTGCTGGGCTGAAGGAGATGCTAACCGTTGGAGGTGGATGTACAGCAACTGCTGGTAGGTTGAAGAAGGATGGAAGCAACACGTTGGAGGTGAAAGGGGGCTCCACGCTGAGCAGGAAATCCTTGCAGAAATCCAAAAAAAAAAACAGCAAATCAAATCCTCTCCCTTCAGCCTCAATCGGCCAGCTCCTCCTCTCTTCAGCCTCAATCGGCCAGCTCCTCTCCCCCCTTGAATCCATAGCCTTCCCCTCTTCTTAAAGAATTTTGAAATCCCTTCAAAAAAAGAAAACGCAGCCCTTTCATGAGTTTTTTCAAAATTTGGTTTCATTTCCCTAAGTTTTAGGCAAAATCAAATTTATTACTTTAGGGAAATTCAGCTGTGCCATTTAAGGCTGCATCCTTCTTAAAAAGAAAATTTATTTAAACAATTCAATAAAAATGAATAAAATAAAAAAAATGAATGTTGAAATAAATGAGAGGCTTTTATGGAAATGCCACCTCAATCCACTTTTAAAACCCTTTTGAAAATAAAGTTTTATTTTGTTTTTTTTTTTCAAGTCTTTTATTTTCAAATGGGGTGCCACATGTGTGTGGGCCCGCTAACTAAAAATAAATAAATAAATATTGAGAAATTAAGAAAAATTTGCAAATTGGTATGAACTTCGGGTGGGTCCCGCTTGAAAATAAACAACTTACCTGAGAGTCTGAGTATGATGCTAGTTCAAAGGCGGGTCCCGCTCCATTTATTTGAAGATACGAGATAAAACATTATTTGTTTTCAAGAATTTGGAAAAATTGGGTTTTCAGGGCAAAAATATAGATAAATATAAAAAATTTTGTAAAGAGATTTAAAATCTTTTGCAAAAAGTTTTGAGATAAAATCTTTAAAATCAATATCCAAATATCCAGATTGTTTTTCTTGAGAAAATTTTTGTAATTCAAAGTCCTGGGGATAAAATGGGAAAATTTGGTAATTTTGAATACCCAGAGTTTTAAAAATCAATTTGAAAAAGTTTAAAAATCAAATCTGGATGGACAATTTTGAAAATTAGGAGTTCTGGATCTCAAAATGACATGTTGTGCAGTGAAATGATGCAATGCTATGCAAAGACTTGTTCTATGAAATGTCACTCTGAGCTCGGACTAGGAAATTTTAGCTTTTTGTCCAGAAAAAGGATTTTGAAATTTTGCAATTTGAAGATGTCTCTGAACCTAAATATAGAAATTTGGAGGCTTAAGAATGAAATTTTGGACTTTCTGCAAGGTTCAATCTCAGAAAATGACCATTTTGCCCTTCATTGCTTCTGAAGAACTGAAATATGATGATTGAGGGCAATGTCAGTGAGGTGAGTAAAAATTTGGGGTGTTTACAATAATCTATATGCATTCAAGTCATACAAGTCATTGCATATATATATATATATATATATATATATATATATATATATATATATATATATATATATATATATATATACATCTAAGACATTCAGATCATTGCATCATTTTCATATGCATTCATAATTCTTATAAACAATAAGTCAAATCACATTTGATCATTCCAACGTGAAATACACGCACATAAATTCTAAATAGTTTAGTTAGATATTCATGATACACATCAATCATGATACATAGGTGTGATATTGTTATCATCGCAAAAATTTTTCCTTCCCTTAGGGAGAAAGGGGAAACGACCCTGCGAGTCAAACTTGACCAGAGTTTAAAATTTGTTTTGAAATACTTGCCTTCGTTTTGAAAATAGCGGGAAAATTCTGAAGAATGAGACTCGACCTGTCGGTATGAGGTTCGACCGTTCCTGGAGCCTTTACCAGGGGTAATCGAACCAAGGACCAAATGTATGCTTGACTTAGTTACATCAACAAAATCGTGTTCTATCCTAAATGCACAGAGAATTCAAGCATGTGCTATGGAACTTCGCAAAATGCAAGTTGAAAAACATGATGTATGCTTAGAAAATATTTTGGAGTTGGAAAATATTTCTAAGGCAAATGATGGAAATCGATTTCTCGAGGAAACCCTGATAAAAGGATTTGAAAATCTTAAGAAAGTCTCTAAAGATTTTGGGAAAACCATGAAGGAATGAAAATCCTTAGAGAATAGTGAGAATTCTTGAGAAAAGACATTGAAAGGGAAAATGTTTGTCAGGAAAACTCCAACTTTGAAAATTTTCTTTGGGAAATAATTGAAAATTCATAGGAAAACTCTTTTGAGAAAAAAAATCAAATCTAAGGAAATTGAAATCTTGAGAGTTGTAGCTTTTAAGACTTGAAAAATGATTTTGACTTTTGGAGGCCTCACTTGAAAAGATTGAAAATGAATTCTAAGAAAGCAATACTTTTTGAGAAAATCGTGGGAAAAATTGACTTGGAAAAATCAAACTTTGAAAAGTTTTCAGAATCGCCTTGAGGAATCAATTTCTTTGAGATGAAATTTTCTTGAGAAAAGCATAAGGAATGCATGTAATCCCATGATGCCAATGATTTGAATGGATGAAATGCACTTTGATAAAGATATTCAGGAAATTTTTGAGGAATTCATTGAAAAATGTGTATTAAATTAAAGTGAATTCTTTACATATTCCGACTGTGGCCGTGAACATGTTTAGAATTAAATTTATTTAATTCTACAATATTTTGCAAAAATGAAAATATGATGTGATTTTGAAAGTAGCCTAATAGTATAGGCTCAGTGTGGTTAATGAGAAAGTAAATCTGGGATTCGTCCGTATTCTGACTAGGGCCAAAAATATGGAATCCTCCGAGTTTACTAACTCCCTAATAGCGAGTGCATGTGCCATTCGTGTTCATTCATAGTGGTTTTAAAAGGAAATGCATGTTTTACATAATCAGGATATTGCAAAAAGAAACTATATGATATGCGCCCTAGTCTAAGCAATAAAAGTAAACCTTATTCCAAGATTACTTTTAATTATTACATTGCTGACATAAAGCAAAATAAGAAAAGGAGAATCAAAAGAGTTGGCATCTTCCAGGCTTTTCTTGTAGAGTGAATTAGTACAAGAAATGGAAATACAAGATATACAGAGAAATTGAAAACACCACATTTAAACTAAAATGCATATGATTGGACCTATGCTAATGGCGAGATGTATATGCAATGCCTGAAGCTTATGCCTATACTAAACGATGTCTAAGATTATGACTTATGAGAAATGTGTATGATATGATGGAGTGGAATAGAGGATGCATAAGATATGCCTGATCGTGAAGTGCATATGATATATGTGTGATGAAATGCTTATGATGTATGGGAAATATGGAATGCATATGACATGTATGAAGGGCTAGATTTAGGCCAAATGATGGAAGAATATACATATATATACAATGCCTACTAAGTATAATCCTCACCTTAGTAAGAAGATGCTTATGAAAGAATGTGTATAATAAACTAGATGACATGCTGCTGAAGAATTTACTGACATTGTAAGAAATACAAGATACATTACAAATATATTGGCTAATATGATATAAAAGATCACAAGAGATATCAAGAATATGCAAAGCAAAACATGGAGATGCTTCAATGGCTGTACAAATGCATTCTTAACATTTTAATATACAATGCAGAAATGACATTGATATGCAGACATAACTACCTGTCGGTATACTAGATGTCACTATATAGTTTGTTATACCAATATTTGGCAAATCAAGGAAATATCTGTATATTTTACAATAAAAAGCCCCATAGCTAAATCAAGGACATAGCACTTTTGACACCGCATATTTCATTTTACTCCTATATGAAGGCTTATAGTTAAATACAGTGAAAACCAAAGTTTGTTACTCTTTTCTTTTCTTTTTTTTTTATTCCCAGATATCGGTTTGATTCAGTCATTTAGATGAACTGAAACAAGCTGGCGATTCAGGGTGTTAACCGACTACAGCGAATAGTGCAGGTAGGGCTAAGACGAGAGAATATTTGTACAAGGCAGGCGGAATATAAGGGTAGCTGAGTGTGTTATATGAGGTACAATGCTGGATGCATCTATGTTGTCGACGCCGCAGCTATGGCAGAAGGTACTGGTGGGTCTGAAATCATGACCGAAAATGTTGTATAATAAGCATACGGGTGCATATATATGGGACAGTGAAATATTTTAAGGAATAACAGGCTAAAATGATACATGTGATAGAGGGTATAGTAGAGTAAATATGAGAATCTGTAAGGACTTACAGATGATGCTGTGAAATGTGTAACATAATGAAGGATTAACAAAACTGCCATGATAAATGTGATGGAAAATGAATATACTGTATATGAACCAAGCTATTAACAGGCTCGAATTCAATCCATTTGGTATATATGCTAGGGTGATTGAATGCAGGTGGGTATGATACCAACAACTGAAACCAATAGTCTATAAATATACCAATAATACAGATATTAAAAGGTTGCTACAGGGAATAGAATACATACAGGTAATAAAAATCAGATTATAAGGTACTGAGATGAATGGATGAATACAACAGGCTTTATACATAAATGATGCTCTTTAATGTATTTTAAGCATATCTATACAGTAAATGAAGTAATAATGTATCATATTTACATGCCATATCTAATACAACAGATGCAGAGAACAAGCTATGTAAAATGAGACGTGTGCAAGGGAAGAACATAAGATGCAAATGCAAATGAGCATAAATGACAAGAAATAAGGTAAATGCAAGGATGACAACATTATAATAATATACAGAGATGAAGCTGCTGACTATTGAGGAATGCACAGGTGGCTGGTGGGTATTGCTCAAATGAGTTACCAGCTACAGATTAGTTCCTGAAAACTGCTTTCAGTGGTTAACCATCAAGATACATCATATCATGTTGAAAGCTTTACCATGCATACATACATCTATTGACACTTTTTACGATAAATCAAGGTGATCCTATAGCAATTTGAGATGATTCTACATTATGCATCTAAATTTTGAAAATGCAGGCAATAATATGATGTCACACAGTGAAGATCGAATGCAACTGCGTGCTTAAAGTGGAAATATGACAAGCGATATGCTAGTGAACAAAACTGAGATACAAGGTATTGGACGTGAATGGCCTTTATGACATCATGATCACAATATTTAGGGGAAATGTGAGAGGCAAAAGTAAAATGGGAAAAGTGATGTGCAGGAAATTAGCAAAACACAAAAAATAATAATAATAAAAAAAAATTTAAATGATTGGATACAGAGTTAACAAATCACTACTATGAATGAGACTGTGCAAATGAGAAAGATGTTGTGCCTAGGTTAGTGGCACTTATTTGTTGTACGAGCAGTCCTCATGGACATCGTTTGATATAATAACATACGGACACCCTTCTCAAAACTATATGGGTATGCAGAAAATAACGAGATACAGGTGAATTAGGCAACATTATAGTTAAATAGAAAAACCTGTATACAAACAGAGGAAGACTTGTGAATATGGTAAGACAGAAGGTGATGCCACATGAAATCTTAGTCTCTGCATGTACAGAGGTTGAATAAAAACTGATATTTCTTGTAATAGAAAATCTTTAATAACATTAATGAAATCGATGGTATGCAATGTGAGAAGACCGAGATATGAATATGAAAATCTTAAAGTAAAAAGAAAATATTGTCCCATGAGGCTTATAATTTTGAAACAAATCAGGTAAAAAACATTATGGGAAAGGTGATGATTCAGCTAAAACCTGCTCTTTAGAGGGATCGATGATGCCATTGCGAGGCATCACCGATCCTCGACGCATGAAACAACCATGGATATATATCACATCAATAAAAATGATGAATTTACAATACATATGACATGAACGTAATGCTCAATTCACAGAAATTGCAAATGTAAGATGACTCCTCACCTGATTTCTTAAACTGTACGCCTTCCAGATGTCGCCTCTTGAAGACCGGCTTATTGAGAGAAAGAGGCTTAATGCTCAGGACCGACTGCAGGAAGGGGGCATTTCTTCTGTATACCTTACTGATTTGTTGGAGTTCCTTGATTCTTTGGTAGAAGGAGGATAGCAATAGGAAACTGTGAGGGGAGAATGAACGAGAAAGGGAAAAGAGCCCAGGGAAAACCGGGGGAGTTCAAAAGATAGGGAGAGAAGAAAGATCAGAAATCCGGATCCTCCCCTTGCGATCAAAGAAAGACCCCCTTTTAAAGATTGGCGCCCCTCTTTCTAAAAAAAAATCGGAGCGTTTCGAAACTCTTTAACTGAATTTTGAAAAGATTTGAAATCTTAAAATCGATTTTTGAAAAACTTTGAAAACTCGCCCTTTGAGAGGGGGACAACTCCTAGCTTTTTAAAAATTTTGGTTCATTTTACCTAAAGTTTAGGTAAAGTGACGATTTTTTGAGGAGGGCTGTAAACACCCCAAATTTTCACTCACCTTCTTGACATCGCCCTCAATCGGCACATTTCAGTTCTCCGGAAGAAATGAAGGGCAAAATGGTCATTTTCTGAGATTGAACCTTGCAGAAAGTCCTAAATTTCATTCTTGAGCTTCAGAATTTCTATATTTAGGTTCAGAGACATCTCCAAATTGCAAAATTTCAAAATCCTTTTTTTGGACAAAAAGCTAGAATTTCCAAGTCCGAGCTCAAAGTGACATTTCATAGAACATGTCTTTGCATAGCATTGCATCATTTCACTGCATAGCATGTCAGTTTGAGATCCAGATTTCCTGATTTTCAAAATTGTCAATCCAGATTTGATTTTTAAACTTTTTCAAATTTAGTTTTAAAACCCTGGGTATTCAAAATTACCAATTTTTCCCATTTTACCCCCAGGACTTTGAATTACAAAAGTCTTCCTCAAGGAAAACAATCTGGATATTTGGATATTGATTTTAAAGATTTTATCTCAAAACTTTTTGCAAAAAGATTTTAAATCTCCTTACAAAATTTTTTACATTTATTTTATCCATATTTTTGCCCTGAAAAACCAATTTTTCCAAATTCTTGAAAATAAATAATGTTTTATCTCGTATTTTCAAATAAATGGAGCGGGACCCGCCTTTAAACTAGCATCATACTAAGACCCCCAGGTAAGTTTCTTATTCTCAAGCGGGACCCACCCGAAGTTCATACCAATTTGCAAATTTTTCTTAATTTCTCAATATTTATTTATTTATTTTTTTAGTTAGCAGGCCCACACACATGTGGCACCCCAATTGAAAATAAAAGACTTTCAAAAACAAAACAAAACTTTATTTTCAGAAGGATTTTAAAAGTGGAATGAGATGGCATTTCCATAAAAGCATCTCATTTATGTCATTATTCATTTTTTTTTTTCTTTTACTTCTTTTCATTTGCTTACCTAAAATCTTAAAAGGAAACGGCCCAAACGGCGCCACAGCCATATTTTCAAAAAAAATTCATTTTACCCAAAACTTAGGTAAATGAAGCACATTTTTTTGAAAAAAAAAGGCAGGAGGCGCCCTTTTGAAAACGGCTACCTTTAAAGCTACGGTTTTAAAAAAAAAAATCAACGAAGGTAACGGATTTTCAAAGGGGAAAGGAAGCTGGATCTTTTGAAAGAGGAGGAAAATCTTTAAAAAGGGGCCTCGACCCATTGAAGAAGGGGAGGAAAATCATGATTTTCTTGTCTTCTTGGGTTTTCGCAGGAGATTGCTTTCCAGCAGCAGAGGAAGCAGTAGGTTTTGGTGGTTTCTTCTTCAACCCATCTTCAGCCACAGCCCAGCCAAGTCTTCATCTTCTTCAGCCCACCTGCAAAAGGAGATATCATCAAGCAAGACGTCCATTCCTGCACCTTCTTTCAGCCCACCAACAGGCTGCCATCATTCTTCAGCCGCAGGGCATCTCCAGAAGCTGCCGCACCTTCATCTCCACTTCCTTCAGCCAAAGCACAGCGTGAACTCCACCCAACGTGAAGGTGCTTTGCATCCCCTTTCAGTCCATCAGCCAAGAAAAGGAAAAATCGACCCTCTTTTCTAATCCATCCAGCCACATTGTAAGTTCTGCATCTTCTTCTTCTTCTTCTTCTTCTACTTCAGATTCTTCATTTTATCCTTCTTCCCCATGATCAATTGATTTTTTTTTTTTTGAAAAACTAAAAAAAAAAAAATAGATAGTTGCGATTCCAGATTTTTGTTTTGTTCATTGTCCTATCTTCTATTCTGTAATTGATCCTTTAGTTAAAGTCTGTTGATTGGTTCATAGTTATGTTTTATGTGTTTGTTATATTTTCATTTCCTAATTTTCATTTATTAGTTGTTTAATACATTTTTTTTTTATTTCCTGTTGCTTTCATTATCTGTTTTCTTTCATGGCAGATGATTTCCTGTTTTCAGTTTAGTATTTGTTGATTAATGCTTTAATTTCCTGTAATTTCCTGCTTGTTTTCTCCTGAATTTCCTGTTTCTTTAATTCTTGAATTTCCTGTTGGTTTTTACTGTTTTACATTAGGTAGGTCATGTTTTTATTTTGAATTCTGAATTTCCTGTTTCAAATTCAATCATTTCCTGCATTTGGCTGTGTGAATGGCTGCAAAAAGATTCATTTCCTGCAAGTAGCTGTGTGAATAGCTGCAAAAAAAATCATTTCCTGCTAGTAGCTGTGTGAATGGCTGTGTAAAAAATCATTTCCTGCTATTAGCTATATGAATGGCTGTGTAAAAAAATCATTTCCTGTTATTAGCTATATGAATGGCTGTGCAAAAAAATCATTTCCTGCTATTAGCTATATGAATGGTTGTGCAAAAGGATTCATTTCCTGCAATTAGGCTGTGCGAATGGCTGCAAAAAGATTCATTTCCTGCAATTAGCTGTGTGAATGGTTGCAAAAAGATTCATTTCCTGCAATTAGTTGTGTGAATGGCTGCAAAAAGATTCATTTCCTGCAATTAGCTATGTGAATGACTGCAAAAAGATTCATTTCCTGCAATTAGCTATGTGAATGGCTGCAAAAAGAATCATTTCTTACCATTAACTATGTGAATGACTGTGTGAAAATCATTTCTTGCCATTAGCTATGTGAATGGCTGTGTGAGAATCATTTCTTGCCAATAGCTATGTGAATGGTTGTGTGAAAATCATTTCCTGCCATTAGCTATGTGAAAGGGCTGTGTGAAAATCGTTTCCTGCCATTAGCTATGTGAATGACTCATTAAGATCATTTTCTGCAATTGGCTGTGTGAATGGTTTATGAAAATCATTTCCTACAATTGATTTTGTAAATGGCTGTGTGAAAACCAATGGTTTATGAAAGTCATTTCATACAATTGATGTTGTGAATGGCTGTATGAAAATCAACTATTTTGATTGCGTGAATGGCTTATGGAAATCATTTCCTGCATGTATCCATTTTTTTTTTTCTGCTGCAGGTGTGCAGTCTTGATAATTAGTCATCTTTATGAACGGATATATCCATATCCGTTCTTGATCTATATGCCATCTTTGGCATGCTTTGTTATTGGTATATGGGGAAGCTCCATACCCATTTTTATTGAAAAATACATTATAATTTGAGAAATATGGCTGTGTGAAATCACCTACAGAAACTGTATATACCTGTATTTTCTGATTTTACCCATTATATGGAATTTTCCTTTATATGTATATTCTCCTATTATAGGTATATATATATTGATACGTATGTATATTTACCCATATGTATACGTATATATGTATATAATGTATATATATATACATATATATATACTTATATATATATATCCCTTCATGTGCATTGGATATCACATATATTTTCTTTTCTTTTACTTTTCTGTGAATATATCTTCATTACCATATATCATTTATCATAAATTCAAATATTTCTATGTCTACATATATATCTTCGTTGTATATAGTATATATACCCATTTTCTTGGTTATCTTGTACTAACTCTCATTTTGCAGGAAAATCTAGAAGATGCTGATTCCTTGGCTCCATTTCAATTTTCTTTTACTTTCTGTTATGCAATGTAACAATCCAATGTAAACCTTGGAATAAGATTTACTTTTACTGCTTAGATTAGGCCGCATCTCATATAGTTTGATTTCAGCAATATCCTGATTATATGATGCATACATCTCAATCTTTCAAAATTCACCGTGGATGAACACGAATGGCACGTGCACCAACTCTTAGAAAGTTGATGAACTCGGTGGAATCCATATTTACGGCCCTAGTCGGAATATGGACGAGACCCAGATCCATCATCTTTCTACTAGTCACATTGAGCCTACACTCTTAGGCTATCTTGAAAATGCACCTCATATTTCCAATGTTTTCAAAATATTGTGAATTAACTCAAATAAAACCCTGAATATGTTCATGGCCACAGTCAGAATATGTGAAGGATTTACTTTAGCTTAATCCACATTTTTCCAACAAATTTTTCAGGAATCTTTTCAAACTGCATTCATTCATTCAAATCATCTGCATCATCTGTTTTTCTCATGATTTTCTCAAGCGATTTTCACTTCATGGAATCAATTTCTCAAGAAACTATGATGATATTCGGAGTTGGATTTCCCAAATCAAAGTTTTTCCGTGATTTTCCTTAAAAAGTTATTTTCCTAAGATCCATTTTCAAAAAGGAATTTTCATCTTTCTCAAGAATAAAAAGCTGATTTTCAGATATTTCAAAGATAAAATTTTCAGGATTTCAATTTCCTAAGTTCTGAATTTCCTTCTCCAATGAGTTTTCCTATAGATTTTCCCTCATTTTCCTAAGAAAATTCTCAAAGCCCGAGTTTTCCCGACAAATGCTTTCTTTTTCAAATGTTCATCTTTTCTCAGGAATTCTTCCCATTTTCCTGAGATTCTCATTTCTTCATAATTTTCCAAGTCTTTATAAATTTTCTCAAAATTTTCCTGAGATTCTCATTTCTTCATAATTTTCCAAGTCTTTATAAATTTTCTCAAAATTTTCCGGAGATTCTCATTTCTTCATGGTTTTCCAAGTTTTTATAAACTTTCTCAAGATTTTCTCGAGATTCTCACTTCTTCAAGATTTTCCAACTCTTTATAAACTTTCTCGAGATTTCAAACCTTCTTCGTCTGAGTTTGTCTGAGAGATTGATTTCCATCTTTTCTTGAGAAATGCTTTTCAACTCCAAATGTTTTCTAATCATACATCATATTTTCCAATTTATATTTTCCAAAATTCTCATAGCACATGCCTGAATTCTCTGTGCATTTAGGATAGAACACAATTTCAATGATTTTACTAAGTCAAAGCACAATTTTGGTCCTTGGTTCGATTACCCCTGTTAAAGGCGGCAGGAACGGTCGAACCTCGTACCGACAGGTCGAGCCCCATCCCATGGATTTTCCCGTAATTTTCAAAATGGAGGCGAGTATTTCAAAACAATTTCCAAAATCCGGTCAAGTTTGAATCGCGAAAGCATTTCCTTCTCTCTTCCGCAAGGAAGGGAAGACGGGAAAAATTTTGCGACGATAACAAGGGCTCGGATGTGGCACCCTCTAGGTCATGGGACCCACATCTACCTTTTATTCTTTTAAAATTCAAAACAAATGCTAAAAAATGAAATTCGAGACTTCTTTTTGGAATTTTAAAAATAAAGACTAAAAAGGAAAAAATGAAATTCAAAACTTCTTTTTGGAATTTTCATAATAAAGACTAAAAAGGAAAAAATGAAATTCAAAACTTCTTTTTGAAATTTTCATAAAACTTTAAACTAATTAGCAAATTGACTCAATTATGATTTTTTTTTTCAAAGAGGGTTGCCCTTCCAGGCAATTTTCTAAAATGATATTGAAATTGCTCATAAAGTAAAGAGGTTTTTTGTAAAATCTAAACCTTCGTCTCCTTCTTTAGGCAGAGTTGATCCAACCAACAAAATTTAAAAGCAATGTTTAAAAACTATCCAGATTGTTTTCCTGAGAAAACTTTTTGCAATCCGGGGTCCTGGGGGTTAAAATGAGAGAAATTGGCAATTTTGAAAACCTAGGGATTTTAAATCAATTTTGAAAGAGTTAAAACTTGAATCTAGATTGAATGCTTTGAAAATCAAGAGTTCTGGATCTCGAGATGACATGCTATGCCGCGAGGTGATATGAAATACTCATGCGATGATATGCAATGACATGCCTCGAATAGCTCAATGCTGCTTTGGAGAATTGGAGATTTCAATCTCCTGATAGGAATATGGCTTTGAAAAATTTGTAACTTAAGATGATTCTGAGCCAAAACAGAAAAATTTTGAGAGTTGTAGATAAAATTTGGACTTTTGCCAGGTTCAATCTCAGAAAATAACCATTTTGCCCTCCAGTGATCTCGGAGAACCAGTTGTAATGACTGGTGAAAGTGTCAGGGAGGCGAGTAAAAATTTGGGGTGTTTACAGATGCCCCTCTTTACTACTAAGCTGGCTTGTGCCTGAGCTTAGTGGCAAAAAAAAACACATCAAATTTGGGCTACATAAAAAAAATGTCCCAGTTAGAAGGATCTGACTAGGTACAGAGATATTAGCCCTAATGAAGAGGGTAGATATGAAGTGGAGAATAGAGAGGAAAAGATTCACTCTATGAGGGTGAGGTTCAGGCTTTGCCCTTATTCTGTATGGGATCGAAATACCTTGTATGGAACGAAGCTCAGGTTTAACCCTTGGCTCGATTGGGGGAATAAAATACCTCATCAAAATGAGGCTCAAGTTTGTACCCTTAACCTGATCGGTCGGAAAATGAAATACCTCATCAAAGGAGGCTCAGGTTTATACCCTTAACCTGATTGGGCAGAAAATGAAATACCTCATCAAATGAGGCTCAGGTTTGTACCCTTAACCTGATCGAGCAGAAAATGAAATACCTCATCAAAGGAGGCTCAGGTTTATACCCTTAACCTGATTGGGCAGAAAATGAAATACCTCATCAAAGGAGGCTCAGGTTTGTACCCTTAACCTTATCGGTCGGAAAATGAAATACCTCATCAAAGGAGGCTCAGGTTTATGCCCTTAACCTGATTGAGCAGAAAATGAAATACCTCGAAGGAAGAGACCATGATGAAACCTTTTGATTTTGCACAATAAATCCGACAGGGGTTTTGCAAAAGGAAGGAAAATGGGGTCCCTAAAGCTTGAAAAGGGATTGATCTTGGGCGCCTCATTTCTGAGACTAAATCTTCTTTTGAAATTGCCTTTTGCGATAAAATGATTGGGGGTTCGACCCCAAACCGAAATTGAACTGTCTATGGTGGGACAGTGGGGACACAGGGAAGTGTGCGAATCTGAGAGCTCGTGCACTCAGATTATAAAAAAGAAGGGAAGGAAACTTGAAAACTCCCGTAATCAAGTCCTAAAGAGGGATTGAAAATGGTGTCAGGATGTATCAAAAACGGACATCAAGCTCTCACTCTACGTCAGGATAGCTAGAAAATATTGTCAAAATGTTGAAAATTTTGTTGTTGACTCAAGATAGTTGAAAATGAGGCATATCGTTGCAAAAATATTCCTTCTTTTTTACCTGAAGTATTACCTCCAAACGGGATTGACTTCATAGAATCAAGATTTGGAATTCAAATTGTGTGTGATTGACCTTCTTCAAAGAAGCTATCAATTTCCTTGATATGAGCAGGAAAGAAAGAATTTAATATTATTAAAGCAATTGGTGAAAGAATATTAATAATAGAATTTCACAAAGTTAAAGAAGATTCTTGGTAGATTCGGCAGTTTGATATCCTGGGATGTTTTTCTCATGATGATCTTTCTGCATTCTTTTGAGCTCTCTTTGGGTTTCGGGGAAGTTTATTACATCGTCCTTCATTTTGGAGATGTCCTGACTTTTCTCTCTTTCTTTTCCCTCTCTCTCTCTCTCTTTGTTTGGAAAGGGTACGTCACAAACTCCTTCAACTTGGAGATGTTTTGATCCGTCTTTGCCTCAGGGATTATATTGACGGTATTGACTCATTGGTTGGTGGCCTCTTGCTGATAGCGGAAATTAAATATCTTTTAGGGTTTGTCGGGAGGTTCATCGTATTCGCCTTCATCTTGACGATGATTTGAAATTTCTCTGGAAGGATCCATCACAAACTCCTTCATCATGGAGATGATTCAAATCTTCTTTGGCCCTGGGGGTCTAACTCACATAATTTGTCTTCATCTTGATGACAATTGAGAGATCCTTTTTGCAGATATTTAATTGCAGCTTAGGTGAATTCTCTCTTTTTCTAGTGCTCAGGATATTTCCACTGCCTCATTTTTATAAGAATGGTCTTTAAAGATGTGTCATAACTGTGATCAATATCAATCATTTATGGCTTTGTAATAACATTGAATTCTCTTTACTGGCCATATCGAGGATTTATTTTTCATCCTTTTGGTCGGCCAATGGAAAGAATTTATATTTTGGATCTTTTTTCGCAAAAGCTTTCTCCTTGTAGAAGTAATGCTGAAGGTATTTTGAAGTAAAGATTTATGCAATAAAGATTTTGAAATCAACAAGTAATTGATTGACAAATTGGCAAAATGTTCTTGAAATCCTTGGTGAAAGAGAGCATTTGAAGTCCGGCTTAACGCATCTGTGATGAAAATTATCCTCTCCTTTCCCCAAAGGAGAAGATTCAGGCTTAGCCCTTACTTGAATGGGAAATGGGAATTACTCCTCTCTTCCTTGAAGAGGAGGTGTTTGCGAAACCAACTTTCGAAGAAAAATTGAGCTTTCGTCAAAACTCCCTAACATTAGGCTTCTCTTATAGAAAGGGGGCCGATAGTAGTAAGGTCGGTAAATTGGGTCATGAAGGAACGAGTCTATCACACTCTCCCTAAAAAGAGGGTCCTCCATGACGAAATAGCCTAGTATGAAAATTGGGGGGCCACAAGGAAAGCGAGTCTCCGTCGAGCCTCTCCCTATAAAAAGGGTTCTTTGTGTGAAATTGGAAATTGTTTTGCAAACGGTTCACAAAGACACGAGTCCCTTCAAACTCTCCCTGAAAAGAGGCTAAGTGAACGAATTAGATAGCATGCGAGAAGAACGAGCTCCCTCGAACTCTCCTTAAAAAGGGTCTCTCGCAGGAGAAAATGATTGAAATTTGGATATTGGGCCAATAGGCAGAATGAATACGACCATGATTGGCAATGGTGACCTGCAGGTCGAGCGAGAATGATTGAGATAGAATTGGTAACCCGAAGGTTTGAAATTGGATGACCTAATGGTCGAAATTGAGAATTGGTTTACCCAAAGGTCGAAATTGTGTGACCCGGAGGTCAAAATTGAAAATTGAAAATTGAAAATTGAAAATTGAAAATTGAAAATTGAAAATTGAAAATTGAAAATTGAAAATTGAAAATTGAAAATTGAAAATTGAAAATTGAAAATTGAGAGTTGGAAATTGGGTGACCTGGAGGCCAAAATTGGAAATTTGGTACTTGAAATTGAAAATTGGAAATTGGGTGATCAGGAGGTCGAAATTGAGAATGGGATGACCCGAAGGTCGAAATTGATAATTGAGTGACCCGAAGGTCGAAATTGGAAATTGAATGACCTAGAGGTCAAAATTGGAAATTGGATGACCCGGAGGTCAAAATTGGGAATTGAATTTTGATGATGAGGTTCGTACGAAGACTGAACCTAGAAGATCGACTGATGCGACTGATGGGATACTAACACGGGGTTAGATTTTGGAAGCATACCAGTATAAGCATCGGGTTTTACAAAGTGTACCAACACTGGATTTTGGAAATGTGCCAGTATGAGCACTGGATTTTTGGGAAATATGCCAGTACGAACACTGGATTTTGAAATAGTACCAGTTTAAACCCTGGATTTTGAAAATGTACCAGTTCGAGCATTGGATTTTAAAAATGTACCAGTTCGAGCATTGGATTTTGAAAATATATCAGTTCGAGTACTGGATTTTGAAAATGTACCAGTTCGAGCACTGGATTTTGGTTCAGTGCTAATGACTATCTTTTAATTTTGCATAACAATTGGGAATTGTGATGGGACTAGTTGCTGAAATCTCAAGACTGACCAACCAAATCAATATTAATGCAGTTGAATGCAAATGAATGCAAATTGATGCACACAGGTGCCTAAGTGTGTAAAATGAGAGATTTGTTTATCCTGTCTGTATACAAAATAAAAGTTTAAAAATGCCCCAGTATAACTGGGAAAGGGAAATTTGATCCTTATTGAAGGGAATAGGAAAATTACAAAGAAAGAATAGATGCTTTAAGTATAGAACTTTTTCAAGTGTCGAACATTAATGGGATCTGATAATTCTACCTCATCAGCATTGATGAGCCGATATGAGTTGTGGGGTAATGCTTCTTTGACGACATAGGGACCTTCTCAATTTGGCGACTATTTGTCGCCGGGATAATGCTTGAGATATGTTGTGGATCGAAGTACTAAATCATTGACTCTGAATCTCCTTTCGATGACAAACTTTGTGTATTGTCTGGCTATTCTTTGGCGATAAGATTAAGCATGTTCTGCTGCTTTAAGCCTTCTCTCATTAATCAAGTCTAGTTGTACCAGTCACTGCTGCTGGTATTGATCAAGAGGTAATTCTAGAAGTGATGCAAATTTCAAAGCAGGCTTCTGAATATGTAGAGGCAATACTACTTTTGTTCCATAGACCAGTTCTGATGGAGTAGCATTTGTTGGAGTGCGAATGATGGTCCGGTAGGCCCATAGTGCATCGTGGATCTTCTCATGCCAATCACGGCCTTTTTCTACAGTTTGCTTCAAAATGCGAATTAAGATCTTATTGGTAGCTTCTGTCTGACCATTCCCTTGAGGATAGTATGGAGCAGAGAAATGATGATGGATTTTGAACTTTGAGCAGAATGTCTTCATTCTTTTATTCTTGAAATGACTTCCATTATCCGACATGATATTATGCAGTATGCCGAACCGACAAAGGATGCTCTTGTGGATGAATGAGACCACATGTCGACCTTCTACTGTGCGGAGAGTGATAGCTTCTACCCACTTGGTGAAATATTCTGTTGCGGCAAGAAAGTATCTGTGGTCATTTGAAGCAGAAGGAGTGATAGGACCTACGACATCAACGACCCACATAGAAAATGGCCATGGAGAGACCACAGACTGCAAATATGTTGCTGGAGCATGAATAGAAGGTGCATGCATTTGACATTGAACAAACTTCTTCACAAAATGGTAGCAATCTTGTTGCATAGTTTTTCAGTAGTAATCTGCTCGGATGATTTGCTTGACAAGGGTTTGGTAGCCGACGTGGCCACCACAAATGCCTTCGTGCGCCTCCCGCATGACTTCTTTGGCTTCGTCTTTGTCTAAGCATCTAGAATACTCAGAACTGAATCCACGACGATAAAGGACATTGGCCAAAATGAAATATCGGGTAGACATGCGTTGGATTGCTCACTGCTCTTTCTTTTGGAGTTCTGAAGAAAATTTGTCGGTTTCTATGAAGTTTTTGATATCGTAATACCAAGGCTTCTTCTTTTGTTTATCTTGGTTTACTTGTTCTATTGGAAGGAAGGTAGATTGGTCAAGTCTGTCAATTTCAAAGGCACGACAAGATTCTTCATTTTTTAAAGTCATAATGGAGCCTAGATTGGCTAGGCTATCAGCCACTTGATTGAAATCTCTCTTGATATGGAAGAGCTGAAATTCTTCAAAATTGCTGGCAAGAGATGAGATGATTTTTTGATAGGGAAGCAGTTTCTGATCTTTGACTTACCATTCGGCTTGGACTTGATTGACGACTAGAAGAGAGTTGCCATAGGCATGTACTCTTTTGATGTTGAAGTTTTGTAGAATCTTCAGGCCTTGTATCAGAGCTTCATACTCGGCCATATTGTGGGTGCATGGGAAATCAAGCTTAAGAGAAAAGGGAATCATCTCCTTCTTAGGAGTGATTAATAAGATCCCAATGCCTATTCCTGCCATGTTCTTGGAACCATTGAAAAATAAATTCCAGACTGAGGATTGTTGAATATTGCATATTTGCTCATCAGGGAAGTTATCTTCGGCTTTCACTTCTTCTGTCAGAGGAAAGTCAACCAATTGATCTGAAATTGTTTGACCTTTGATTGATTGTTGGGAGACATATTCTAAGTCATACTGCATTAGTAAGACTTGCCATTTGGTGATCCGTCCACTGAGAAAAGGTTGTTCTAGGATGTACTTGAGAGGATTGAGATTGGATAGGATTTTGACTTCAGATGCCAGCAAGTAGTGTCTTAGTTTCTAACACATCCATACCAGAGCTAGACAGGTCTTCTCTATTTGGGAGTATTTCTTTTCATAGTCTATGAAGGTCTTACTCACATAATAAATGGTGTGCTCTATCAAGCTGTCTTCTTTATACTGAGCCAAGAATCTGCCACATGCGACTTGATTGACTGAGATGTATAACAAAAGGGGTTTTCCCAATTCTGGCAGCTTCAAGATTGGAGAGTTGAGGAGATACCTTTTGATATGATTGAATGATTGCTGACATTCTGGTCCCCATTCGAACTTCACTCATTTTCTGAGTAAGTGATTGAAAGGCTCGCATCTCATTGCCAAATTGGATATAAATCGCCGGATCGATTGCATCCGTCTCTGAAGGCTACGCAATTCTTTGAGATTTGTCGGTGGTGGCATGTCAATGATGGCCTTTGCTTTAGCTGGGTCTACTTCTATTCCCTTTTTGCTAACCAGAAAACCCAACAGTTTGCCTGATTTGACTCCAAAAATGCACTTCTGAAGAATGAGTTATTTAAATACTTGATCAAGAGCTTTGAGGTGATCTTCTTCCTCTTTGGATTTCACGAAGATATCATCAACATATGCATCCATGATTTTGCACATCTGATCATGAAAAATGACGGTCATTGCTCGTTGATATGTTGCTCCAGCATTCTTGAGCTCAAAAGGCATAATTGTATAACAAAAAGTGCCCAAGGTGTAGTGAAGGAAGTCTTTGATTGGTCACGAACGGCCAACTGTGATCATCGCAAAATTTTTCTTCTCGTGGTATTCTCTCTCTTCATTCTCTTTTCCTTTTCTAACCTCTATTTTCCTTTTTTGAAGGAGAAAATAAAAGATAGAAAAAGAAGAGAGAATGAGAAAAGGAAGAACAGAGAGGAGCTCTTTTGCGGGGTCTCACTTGACCTTAATTTGAAAATATTTAGAGAAATTACTCACCTCCGTTTTGAAAAAATTGTGAGAAAAATTGAGAGACGGGATCCGTTCGTCGGTACAAGGTTCGACCGTTCCTTGCGCCTTTACTAGGGGTAATCGAACCAAGGATCGAATTTATGCCTTTTTGCTTTGCTAGAATACCATCTAAGAATTTATCCTAAGTCTAAATGCATAAAGAATCATGCTTGTGCAATGCAAGGATGTATACTCTTTTGAAAAGAATGATTTGGAAATCTGAGATTTTTCTAAGTGATTTGTGAAGTAAATGTGATGAAGAAATGATTCGAAATATTTGATTTTAACTTAGAACTTGAGATAGATCAAGAAAGATATTTGAAGTTCTAAGTCTTTGAAATAATCAGAGTTGGGAGAACAAATCTTGAATTTTGAAAAGAATGATTTGAAGTTGAGATGAAGAGGAATGAAGTTTTTAGAGTCAGAAATGGACTCTGGATTTTAAATTTTGAACCTGGATGAGATTCTGAAATGGAATTGAATTCTAGATTTGAAGTTTGATATCAGGATGGAATTTGGACTTGAGAAATCCAAATGGAATTTAAAATAGAAATAGATTTAAGAAATTCAGATGGGATCTGAAAGTGGATTTGGATTTGAAATATGGAAATCAAGATAGATTTGGATTTGAAATCTGGAGTTGGATCTGAAGTCTGAGATCCAAAAGGAAGTTGAGTTCTGAAATCCGGATTCCTAAAGGGAGTTGGATTTGAAGTCTGAGATCGAAAATGAAGTTTAATCCTGGAATCCTAAATGAGATTTGGATCTGAAGTCTGAGATCCAAAATGAAGTTGAATTCTGGATCCTAAATGGAATTGGATTTAAGATCTGGAATCCAAGATGGAATTTGGATCTTAAGTCTGAGATCCAAAAGTGAAGATTGCATTTGGAAATCTGGATTCGAGTTGGGATTGGGTTCTAACTTTGGATTTGGATTTTGAAAGTCCAATCGGGACTTTTGAAGATGGGTCTGGGTTTTGAAAACCCAAATTGAATTTAAATTTTAAGAAGAATTGGTTTTCGAGATCCAGAATAAATCTTAAACCTTGATTTTGAATTAAGAAGCATTTTGAAGATAAAGAATAATTTTGAATTTTGAAATCAGAAGATGAATCAGAAATTTCAAAGTTAAATTTGAACTTTGAAATTGATTTTGAGGTATTGATTTGAGTTTGAAGTTTAATCTTGAAAATGAATTTGAAATTTCAAAATGGATTGGAACTTTGGAATTTTGATTGAAGTTTGGATGCAAAAATGATTTTGAAATTTCAAAGTCAAATTGCACTTTGAAATTGGATTTTGGATCTTGAAATGAGATAAAATTGATGAGTTGAAGATATATTCAAGATCACTTGGATTTTGAAAAGGAATTTTTGAAAATATGATGCAGTTCTATCCTAAATGATGGATGAAAAAGGAATTTGAAATTGAATTTTGAAAATCTTATTTCATTCTTGAAGTGAATTAAAATAAGATTGAAAATATGATATATCCCCGACTATGGTCATTGAATGTATCATATAATAATCATATTTAAATTCAGATGAAGAATAAAACACATTTTGGTGCTTTTATAGAGTTTAAAATGAAATTAACTCTCAATATATCCTGACTATGGCCATTGATATATATTTTGAGTAAATTTTAAGTTAAACTCTGATGAAAGAAGAAAATATTTTGAAAAAAATATGATGATTTTTGAAAGAGATCCAGTGTGGATCCAGTGTTATTCCATAAAAAATGAAAAATCCTAAGTTTTGTTCACATCCTGACTATGTCCATTGATGCAAATCATCGACTTAGGATTAGTCACCTCCTATTAGAATAGTGCACATGCCATTCGTGTTCCCATTTGTGAATTTTTAGAAACAAAGGAAGACAATGAAACAATTGTTATTTACATGTTCATCCATTCTAATCTAAGACTGAAAATGTAGAGTTTTCATTAAATGTCTAGCTTATTACAACACTGGAATTGAAAACATCAAAAATTTCTAATCCAAGCTTTTCACACATTCCTGCAAGATAGAATTAGTACAAAAAAGAAATTTAAAAATGTGAATGTAAATGACTATTCCAAATCTTACACAAGATGCTTTACTCATTTTGAATGAGAAAGGCATACGGCATACCCTGCATTGATTAGAAAATGTACATATATATAGGTATATATATATATATATCAACAATGCCATAGTTAAATGAACATCTATATGCAATGAGTGAAGGCAAGGGCCAGGATAGTCCAAAATGAATCATCATGAAATAAACTGGCCATAGCAGCTCGTGACAAACTATTATGGGAATAGTGACTTCTTGTGATTCACAGTAAAAGAATGACAAAGAATGATAGTTATGATAGCTCTTAAAAGGGACTATCATAACAAAGAGAGAGAGAGAGTTACAGTGGTTCCCTGTGAACCACTGTAAAAGAATGATAAAAATGATAGTTATAATAGTTCAAGAATGAACTACCATAACAAAGAGAGAAGAAGTTACAGTGGTTCCCTGTGAACCACAGTAAAAAAATGATAGTTATGACAGTTCAAGAATGAACTACCATAACAAAGAGAGAAAAAGTTACAGTGGTTCTCTGTGAACCACTGTAAAGGAATGATAAAAAAAGATAGTTATGATAGTTCAAGAATGAACTATCATAACAAAGAGAGAAAAAGTTACAGTGATTCATAGTTGGCATTACAAATAATTGGGAGCAAAACCACATCAGCAGAGGAAATTTGTGTCTCCACGGCAGTCTAATAGTGTTTTTACTGATTTTTTTTTACGTCATCAAAGAATATTCTAACAAGGATTTTACCAATGACTCCCTTCATCTCATAAAACATACAACAATCATACGGTGGATGCCACTACAGCCGGTGCATCTCTTTCTTGGAAGGCTGAATTTTAGCCATACACGTCTGAGGATTAGGCAACTAATACCAATGTAACAGGCTTCTCCACTGCTAATAGGATTTTCGACCCCCAATAAATCTTATCTAGTAAAGAAACAGGATTTAGTAAAGAGATACAATTCCTAACGGACGACAAGGATAAAGAAGAAGAAATAAATTTCATCATGCTTCAAGATATCATTTTCAGGAGTGATATATATAAAAAGAAAAGAAAAGAATTTTTATAACACTGATTGAAAAAGATAGTGATCATTCATTGGCAGCTAATGTATCTATGATAAAACAAAGAGGCTTGTAACTATGCAACATGCTTATAAATAAAAATAAATGAAAGAAAAAAAAAACTAAACCAGCAGAAGAGAGATTAGACAGAACCTGTTAGAGAGGTCTTTGTTGGTGAACTGGGAGGTTTTTCAGAAGGTATCTTTGCAACCTTTTGGTGCTTTTGCCTTGACTGGATTGCTTGATTTCATATCAGATTGATTACTCGCAGTAACTCAACTCAGTGTCATACTTTTTTTTTTTTAGCATAACCACTGTTATGACAGGTGATATATGCAGCCTCAGTCTAAGATCTCTTGACACAACGCATCAGCTACTTTCTGCAATTGTTGTCTTGCTATCTTTTCAAACTTTCGTTGAGCGATTCAGGCAGCCTATCACCACACGACTGGATATATCAATGGCTCTGCTTCACCGAACAAGATCGTAATGAATTTTTTTTAGTTGACCATGGAGCAGGTGTTGTTGTATACTTAGGCTCACGCTCAGCAAGCTGGTTTTTGGACTGCTCTCGGCAGGGTTGTCAATTTCCAAAACTTCAATCAATTTTTGTCTTACAGCAATTTCCAGCACCTCAATCCAAGCAAAAGTTAACGCTCTGTTCTAAGTTAGCATTGTTGCTGATAGCAAGAGGTGAATCTGAAATGCTAACGAGCTTGCTTCTCGCAGGCCCAAATCTAATGTTGTACATAGAGGGAGTAAGAACATTCGTCATAAGTGGCCTCAAGCTCTCAAGGATGCTACAGTCTACATCCATGTGCTTCCTTGTCACATCCAACAACTTCTTTGAAAGTGTCCCACCAAAGCCTGTAGAATTAGCTTCTGTTGTTTCCCGGATTTACTTGGAGAATGTGGAGGCTTTGCAGAAGGGTCAACTGGGAGCTATAGGGTGTGCCATGATTATCCTGCAGCTAAACACCTCACAACGGAACTAGCACCGCAATTATCTATTTTAGTCAATCAATTGAGAGGGTATGGGATCTCCTCTGCACAGGAACAGAGAGTTGAATTTTGCACTTTCTGCATTTTTTTTTTCAATCTTTAATTAGTCCCATAGCTACTCAGCTAAGCAAATAATCCTAGGAACATGCAATCAAGTTAGCATATCTAAAATTCTAATCAGAGCCTTTAAAGAGGAAACGAGTCCGGGTATCCAATAATCACCAAACTGACTATCGTCAGACTGAAATTTGCAACTAGCCTCCAAGACAATCTCTAACTTTCGAGATCGATCGACCCCTTTCAGTCGGTTGGGGCAAGAGCCAAAACGAAAATGTGAAGGAGAGGAAGAACGTGGTGGGGTGATCACGGATGATCATCAGGAGTCCCCTGCATGCTTCTCTTAAAGGGGAAGAAGGAAGGTTCGAGAGAGAGGGGTTCGGTTGAGGATTGAGGGTTGAGGAAGAGGTAATCCCCGATCGAAGGGTGGATTGTGCGAGAGGGGAAGCGATGGAGATTAGAGGGGCCGTTGGTGATGAAGGGTGATCTGCGAAGAGGACAGGCCGTTGGAAATCAAAGGTTGAGATGAAGGATGAAGGTGGATGGTCGGGCGATGGAGGTGTGCGATGGCGAAGTCCTGCGAGAGAGGAAGGATGGAAGCTTCCAGGGGGTTCGGGGGTGTGTGAGAGAGAGCGAGAGGGAGAGAGCCTTTGTAACCCTAAAAAAAAAAAAAAATCTTTCGTTAAAACCCTCCCATTTTTTTAAAGATTTTCAAAAGGGCGGTTGTTTTTAAAAGAGTTTTCTCAAAAGAGGGTTTTAACTAACAAAAATTTCCAAAAGGGGGTTTCTAAACTTTTTTTTTTTTGTATTTTTCTTTTCTATTTTGATTTTTTTTGCTCTTTTTCTTTGTATTTTTTGGTGTTTTTGAAATAGAAATTCTAAAACTAAGGGATTTTTAAACTATTTACAAAAGAAGAGTTTTCTTGGGAAATCGAGGCTGTTTTTGGAAAATTTCTTCAAAAAATGGGTTTAGGTTCAGATTTTGAAGAAATATTCGAGTTTTGAACCTCGTATTGCGAAATATAACGCGATGGATCCAAACGTATACCAGACGAACTGTTTGAGCCTTTCAAAAAGTTATTTTGATAATTTTGAGAATTTGGTTTAAAATTGGATGACAAAACTCAGATTTAGATTCTGATATAGGATTCAGATCCAAAATCGAGTCAAATATATAAAATAAATTTAATTTCAGCAAATTTTGAGAAATAAAATGGAATTTAGATTTAAAAGTGACTCAATTACTCATAAAATGGGGTCGGGGGCAAAAAGGGAATAATTATAATATTTTAAAAATTTTGGGGTGTTCACAGATGCCCCTCTTTGCTTCTAAGCCGGTTGAAAGCCCAGCTTAGTGGCAAAGAAACACTCCAAATTTTTAAAAATGCCCCAGTTATCAAACCTGAACTAGGTGTAGAAGAATTATTCTGAAAACATGACTTTTCAGACTTAAAACCTTATCCTGAATGGTTCTGGAGGACGAAATCCTCGAAAATGATATGACTGAATAAAAAAAATGAGGAAATCGTGATGGGACTTTGGGTAAAGATCCCAAAACGGTAAAAGATAAGAATTTTGATCAAGTCTCGTGGGTGAGACAAGATCAACCTCTTGGAATAACTCAGATTTAGCCCTTAACCTGGATGGGACGAAGATAGATCAAAATAATTTGGATGGGGAAAGGAATATAAGCAGACCTTGATGGGACATTTTTGAGAGAAATGCCTCGTGAGATGAAACTCAAGTATGATCCTTTCCTGGATGGATGTACAGAGCATGGATTCCTTTGTGGGGAAAAACCATGATGTGACTGGGAGGATTACCTCGTTGAAACGAGGCTCAGGTTTAACCCAAACCTGAACGGAAGGTATCTCGTGGGACGAGGTTCAGGCTTCACCCTTACCCTGAAAGGGACGACCAAATGGAATCCTCGAATGAAGAATCCATGATGGGATCTTCGGAGTTTGGACGAATAAATCTGAAAAGGGTTTTGCGAGAAGAAAAAAACAAGGGATTCCCTAAAGCTTGGAAAAGGGATGATCTGGGGCGTCTCATTGCTGAGACTAAATCAGCTTTTGAAAAAAACAGACGACCTCTCGCAGAAGGCTTGGGTGATACCTCAAGGAGCGAGGTAACAGGTTCAATCCTTAGCCTGAATGGATACAGAATCCTTGAGGAGCGAGGAAACTGTGATGGGACCTCTAGACTTCGCACAACAAGTTCAAGAGGGGTTTGTAAAAGGATAAAAATGGGGGTCCCTAAAGCTTGAAAAGGGGTTGATCTTGAGCGCCTCATTACTGAGACTGAAAATAGCTTTTGACAATAACAGGCCTTTTGCAAAAAGTTTAGGTTTAACCCTTATCCTGAGCGGGAGGGCCGTACGGAATCCTCGAATGGAGAAACTGTGATGGAACAGGGAGGGATATCTTGCCTGAATGAGGCAATTCTTTTTGGAATGTGAGAAATGAAAAATAAGGAGATGTGAGGCAATTCTTTCAACGAGATGAACAATGAATAAGGTAACAAGAGGCAAATCCTTCGATGGTGTGAAAGATGAATAGGGCGATCCTTTTAACAGGAGCAAGGTGATTTTTCGACAAAGCGAAATATGAGGATGGCAATCCTTTTAGCAAGGAGAAGGCAAATCTTTCGATCAAAGCGAAAGATGAGGAGGGCAATCCTTTTAGAAATGTGTTATCATCGCAAAATTTTTACTTTTGCGAGTCAAACTGACCATGAAAAAGTTTTTGAAAATAACTCGCCTCCGTTTTAAAATGCGGGATAATTCCGAAGAATGGGACTCGCCTGTCGGTACGAGGTTCAACCGTTCCTGACGCCTTTACCAGGGGTAATTGAACCAAGGATCAATCTACTGTTTTGCTCTGTTCTGAAAGTGCACTAGGATCGAGGCAACGAGCACTAGAGGGGGGGGTGAATAGTGCTTTTAAAAAATGTCTGTGGAATATTAAAGGATTTTGCAAATCAAAAAGCAAACACACAAAGAACACAAGATTTTATCCTGGTTCGGTCTAACCCGACCTACATCCAGTCCCCAAGCAAAACCCGCTTGAGATTTCCACTATCAACCTTGTAAACTACAAGATCACACAGACCAAAACCGGTCCCACTTTCAGTAACAACCCTACTGAAAGCAAACAACTCCTTTACACCAAGGAGTCCTTTTTTTTACAGAAAAGAAATAACAACTTACAATACAACCTATGAGCCTTTCTTTTGAATACGAATGAGATGCAATTGGCATTTAAGGTTGTTGAAATACTCTACTCACGAATTTACTATCTCTCAAAGTGATTTGAGTGAAAAACTGAAGTGAAAATATCAAGTGAGTGAGAAAACAAATACTTGAATGAATAGGAGTGAAAAGCAATAAGTAAATGATTCAAATCAATTGAATTCTTGTTCTTTTGAGTGTAAAATACACTCATATTTATAGTTAAAGTTTTCCATACGTTGAGAGTATGAAAGGGTGTCAAAACAGTCCATTTTGAACGATCAAAACGCTTGAAAAATAAAAAGACACGCCTTTTTGAAGTTTCAGGAAAACGGCAAAATTAGTCGACTGAAACATCAGTTAGTCGACTAATAGTTTGTTATTAGTAGACTGACAGTTATCGTCGGTCGACTGATCTGTTAATCGAGCCGTTTGAAAATCTGTATTTTTGAAACTTAGTCGACTTGAGAAAAGTTAGTCGACTGATAATATCATCAGTAGACTGAAAAACCTTTTAGTCGACTGCAGCTAAAATCTTCTGAAAAACAAACATTCTATTCGGTCGACTGATAAAAGCATTAGTCGACTGCTGCTAAATTTTCAGAAAACACATGTTCTCTTCAGTCGACTGATAAAACCATTAGTCGACTGCTGCTAATTTTCCAGAAAACAGACATTTTGTCCAGTCGACTGATAAAACCTTCGGTCTACTAATTTGACAAAAATGATTTTTTAGAAAATATGGCGCGAAAGGATTAGTCGATTGGTAAATCGATTGGTCGACTAATAAACATAAAAATTTAAGAAAAGAGTTTTCTAAAAAGATTTTCAAGAGTGTTTCTTTTAGAAAAGTTTTTCTAAAGGCGTTTAAGGTGAAATGCAACCTAAATATGCACTCTAAGTAAGGCTCTTACAAGAATCTAAGACTTTTAATGAATTAAACATTTGCACACTAGTCTTCAAAGATTCTTCATCGAATTCTTCAATTTCTTCATAGCCTTAGCTGAAATGCAGTTGATTCCACTTGCTCATCATCAAAACCTTGTACTTGAAGTATCATGTATGGCTTCATTGTCGTAACAATCTCCCCATTTTTTATGATGACAAACTTAATCAAAGATGAAGCATTTAGATGCATAGATGGAGATTTTACTCCCCCTATCAATATGCTGCAAAACATAAAGTTAGCACATTTAAAGCACATATATCACATATTGATTGGTTTGCATTTTCATTCATCATTACTTCATGCATTTTATCTTTTTCTCCTAATTTCGCATTTCTCTTGCAAGATCTCCTGCTCTGATACCAATGTAATGCTATCTTTTATCTTTTTCTCCCCCTTTGTCAGAATAAAAAAGAGTAAGGGCAGAAATAGCATAATCAAAATAGCGATACAAGTTTAAAATATTACAACCCATAAAGTATGAAAGTTTAGACAACATAGTTCAGAAAAGTGAGTTGAGCAAATCCTTGATTGAAGTAATCTCTTTCTGAATCGAAGATAGTTGTTGAGTCACATCTTCACGAAAAGTGTGTTGATGCAGCTCCAAAGCTTCCAGTCTCTGCATAACTTCATCATTGTCTTGATTGGTCGAAAATTTCTTTCTTTTTGCATGAGATGAAGGTGTCGCAGAAGGTGAAGGTTCAGAAATTGATGGTTCAGTAGGATCAGATGGTTCAGTTTGATCAACATTTAAAGGAGGCAGATATTTAATTTTCATTCTTTTAAAAATTGTTTGATCAAAGAACTCTTTTTGCTCAATACATTTTTCATTTGTTAAGGGAACTTTGAAATGTCTAAAAATACGAGTTAAAAGACAACCATAAGGAAGAAATGGTTTTTGTTTCCACAAATTTGTAAAATACACATTGGCCCAGTTGACAGAAATTTTTCCAAATAAAACATAAAGAGCCGTAGAAAGATTTGTGGAATAATAATCAAAAGAACCAGTTTTAGGTAGAACATTATGGGCAAGGATTCATCCAGCAATGCGTGCACGAGTTTAAAGATTAGTATTTTTGAAAGGAGGGCAGTGAGGTGCGCCTGGAAGAAGAATTTGTTCAAAAACTCTTTCATCATTTAATTCAATAGTGTTAAAAAGAGTGTCTGAAGGTGGAATTTCAAGAATTTCTCCAAGTAGTTTCGAATCAAACTCGATTTCAACATCACGAACAAGAGAGGACAAAATTCCAGTTTCATGATCCATTTGTAAATTCGTGTAAAACAAGTGAATAAGAAAAGGATAGTGAAGAGTATCTGCACAAGCATCAAAGAGATGTGAAATTCCAGGAAATAATTCTCTTATGTTGTAATGAGAAAATAAGTGAAATAGAACATTTCGGCCTGGTAAAATAGGTAGTGCAGAAATTGATCCAAAAGTATCATATAAAAGAGGATTTCAGAGTAATCTGAGTGAAAAACCATGTCTTGAAGAAGGTGTAGGAGGAGGAGAACCTAAACCTTTTGCAGATGAAGACTTCGTACGAGGCATGGTTAAAAACAGAGTTACCAAAAAAAATGTCGGCTTCCAAACGATTTCCGGCAGAGGAAAATGTTGTTCGGCGTTCAGAAACGAAGGAAAATACGATGGCTGACGGCGAGTGTGAAGGCTGCCATAAGGGGATTCCGGCAATGGCGGAAAATACACTGTCACGGCAAGAGAGTTCCGGCGTGTTTTGAAGATTCGCCAGTTACTGCAAGAGGATTCCGGCGTTTCAAGATCACGGCCGGAAGACTCCGGTGTCTCCTTGTCACGGCAAGAAAATCCCGGCGAAGATGGGATCGAACGACACTCCGTGGGTTTTTCGGAGGAGAGAGAGGCAAAAGAGAAAGAGGGTTTTCTTTTTAAGGGTTTCGTTTTTAAGAAAAACGAAAAAGTACGAAAACGAAGTGAAACGATGCCTATTTTAAAAAGAACGGGTAAAAAAAATCCAAGGGGTATCGGCTCCCTTCATTTAAAAATTTTAGTCGACTAAAACTTTATCGGTCGACTAAAAAATGTGCGACTCATTCTAAAAATATCATCAGTCGACTAGAAATATATCGGTCGACTAATATGGTGCGATTCATTCTAAAATTCTAAAACATCAGTCGACTAGAATTTTATCGGTCGACTACTAAAGTGCGATTTTGAGATTTTGTTCAAAAATCAGCATTTTTACAAATCTAAAAACAAGCAAATACCTAGTTCTCTCCTAATTCTTATAAAATCTTCATTTTTAAGAGGTTTAGTGAAGATATCGGCATGTTGTTCTTTAGTGGAAATAAAATTTAGCGAAATATCTCCTTTTAACACATGATCTCTTAAAAAATGATGTCTAACTTCAATATGCTTAGTTCTTGAGTGCTGAATAGGATTTTTCGAAAGATTTATAGCACTAGTATTATCACAATAAATAGTTGTTGTGGAGTAATTCAAACCAAAATCTTTTAAGGTCTGTTTCATCCAAAGTACTTGTGAACATGCTAAACTAGCCTCGCTTCAGTTGTTGAGAGTGATACTGAATTTTGCTTTTTACTAAACCAAGAGACTAAGGAATTTCCTAAGAAATGACAAGTTCCACTAGTACTCTTGCGATCAGATTTACTTCCTGCAAAATCTGCATCACTATATGAAACTAAATTAAAGGAAGATGATTTTGGGTAAAACAAACCGAAATTTGAAGTATCTTTCAAATAACGAAGAATTTGTTTTACGGCAGTTAAATGAGATTCCTTTGGATTAGCTTGAAATCTTGCACTAAACATAATATCAGGTTGACTAGCAGTTAAGTATAATAGAAATCCGATCATACCTCTGTAGAGCTTAGTATCTACACTTTTACCATTTTCATCTTTATCAAGAGAAGTAGTTTTACTCATAGGATTCCTTTTTTATTTCGATGAGTCCATCCCAAATCTCTTGAGAAGTTCTTTTGTATACTTAGCCTGATTGATGAAGATTCCTTCTTCAATTTGCTTTATTTGAAGTCCAAGGAAGTAGTTTAATTCGCCCATCAAGCTCATTTCAAACTCTTCCTGCATAGCTTTAGCAAATTCTTTACAAAGAGAATCATTAGTAGAACCAAATATTATGTCATCAACATAAATTTGCACAATAAGAATATCTGAATTAAGATTTTTAATAAATAAAGTGGAGTCTACCTGACCAATGGAAAAACCAGATTGTTATAGAAAATTTCGTAGTCTTTCATACCACGCTCTTGGTGCTTGTTTGAGTCCATACAAAGCTCTTTTCAATTTGTAGACTTTTTCTGGATATTTCTCATTTTCAAAGCCTGGAGGTTGCTCTACATAAACTTCTTCATTGATGTGTCCATTTAAGAATGCACTCTTAACATCAATTTGATATAACTTGAAGTTCATGTAACTAGCAAAAGCAAGCATCACTCGAATTGACTCTAATCGAGCCACTGGTGCATAGGTTTCATCAAAATCTATGCCTTCTTCTTGATTATAGCCTTGTGCTACTAGCCTTGCTTTGTTACGAATGACTTCACCATTTTCGTTCAGCTTATTTCGGAAGACCCATCTTGTTCCAATTACTGGATGATCCTTTGGTCTATCAACTAGATCCCAAACATCATTCCTAGTAAATTGGTTAAGTTCTTCAGACATGGCCAAAAGCTAAATCTTCAAGAGTGAGAGTATTGAGATCATTTGCTTCTTCAATAGCAGTGATTTTTCTCTCCCATTCAGGAGTTAAACACCTTAGAATTTTTCTGACTAAATCCACTTGTGAATATTCTTTTCCAAGGGATTTCAAAGTGTTAGTTATATCGGTCATTCTAGTTACCATGTCCAATATAGATTCATTTTGCTTCATTTTGAACAATTCAAATTTATGAACTAAAGAAGCAATTTTAGATTCCTTTACCTTTGACGTACCTTCGTGAGTCATGAGAAAAGTATGTCATATTTCATTTGTTGTAGAGCATTGAGAGATGCGATTGAACTCTACCTTGTCAACGACACAGTATAATGCATTCATGGCTTTGGCATTCAGTGAAGTAGTCTTCTTTTCATCATCGGTCCATTGGCTGAAATCAGTTGATGGAGTTTGGTACTTTTCTGAAACAACTCTCCAAATATCTAGATCCATGGATTGCAAGAATATTGTCATTCTTACTTTCCAGTAACCATAGTTTGTTCCGTCAAAGAGAGGAGGTCGAACAGAGGAGCTTCCTTCTTTGTGCTGAGATGTTGTAGTTGCCATGCTAGACGATGCTCAAATCAAAGTAATAGCAAACCTGTGCTCTGATACCAAATAAAAGTGCACTAGGATCGAGGCAACGAGCACTAGAGGGGGGGTGAATAGTGCTTTTAAAAAATGTCTGCGGAATATTGAAGGATTTTGCAAATCGAAAAGCAAACACACAAAGAACACAATATTTTATCCTGGTTCGGTCTAATCCGACCTACATCCAGTCCCTAAGCAAAACCCGCTTGAGATTTCCACTATCAACCTTGTAAACTACAAGATCACACAGACCAAAACCGGTCCCACTTTCAGTAACAACCCTACTGAAAGCAAACAACTCCTTTACACCAAGGAGTCCTTCTTTTTACAGAAAAGAAATAACAACTTACAATACAACCTATGAGCCTTTCTTTTGAATACGAATGAGATGCAATTGGCATTTAAGGTTGTTGAAATACTCTACTCACGAATTCACTATCTCTCAAAGTGATTTGAGTGAAAAACTGAAGTGAAAATATCAAGTGAGTGAGAAAACAAATACTTGAATGAATAGGAGTGAAAAGCAATAAGTAAATGATTCAAATAAATTGAATTCTTGTTCTTTTGAGTGTAAAATACACTCATATTTATAGTTAAAGTTTTCCATACGTTGAGAGTATGAAAGGGTGTCAAAACAGTCCATTTTGAACGATCAAAACGCTTGAAAAATAAAAAGACACGCCTTTTTGAAGTTTCAGGAAAACAGCAAAATTAGTCGACTGAAACATCAGTTAGTCGACTAATAGTTTGTTATTAGTAGACTGATAGTTATCGTCGGTCGACTGATCTGTTAATCGAGCCGTTTGAAAATCTGTATTTTTGAAACTTAGTCGACTTGAGAAAAGTTAGTCGACTGATAATATCATCAGTAGACTGAAAAACCTTTTAGTCGACTGCAGCTAAAATCTTCTGAAAAACAAACATTCTGTTTGGTCGACTGATAAAAGCATTAGTCGACTGCTGCTAAATTTTTAGAAAACACATGTTCTGTTCAGTCGACTGATAAAACCATTAGTCGACTGCTGCTAATTTTCCAGAAAACAGACATTCTGTCCAGTCGACTGATAAAACCTTCGGTCGACTAATTTGACAAAAATGATTTTTTAGAAAATATGGCGTGAAATGATTAGTCGACTGGTAAATCGATTGGTCGACTAATAAACATAAAAATTTAAGAAAAGAGTTTTCTAAAAAGATTTTCAAGAGTGTTTCTTTTAGAAAAGTTTTTCTAAAGGCGTTTAAGGTGAAATGCAACCTAAATATGCACTCTAAGTAAGGCTCTTACAATAATCTAAGACTTTTAATTAATTAAACATTTGCATACTAGTCTTCAAAAATTCTTCATCGAATTCTTCAATTTCTTCATAGCCTTAGCTGAAATGCAGTTGATTCCACTTGCTCATCATCAAAACCTTGTACTTGAAGTATCATGTATGGCTTCATTGTCGTAACATGTTCAACTTATCTAAACCATATTCTAATTCCTAAATGCACAAAGAATCAGGCATGTGCTATGAATTTCTGAAAATGCATATTTGAAAACATGATGTTTGCTTCAAAGATTGGAAAATATTTGGAAAATAAACTCTTTGAAAATCATGAATCATGATTAAGATATTGTATTTGAGAAAGTGAAAATCGATTTCTGAAGAAATATAAGGATTTTGTGAAAATCGATTTTGAGAAATGTGACATAACTTTAGAAAAACTTGATTTCTCTAAATTTAAACTTTGAAATTGAAGATATAACTTGGAAAATCGAATTTTGAACTTTGAAAAATACTTGAAATATCATTTGAAAACTTAGAGTTTCAAGAAATTTGATTTTAGAATAAGACTTAGAAATTTTTGAGAAAACTGATTTTTCTGAATTGAAATTGGAATTTGTAAATGCATGAATTGAATGAATATGGATTTGAAATACTTGATTTTGAGGAATTGAGAAAATCTTTTTGTATTTTTGAGAAATGCAGTGCATTTTGAAGTTAGCCTAATAGTGTGGGCTGAATGTGGCTAATACGAAGATTACAAATCTGGGTATCATTCGTATTCTGACTATGGCCATAAATACAAATTCCACCAAGTTTGTCAACTCCATAAAAGCTAGTGCACGTGCCATTCGTGTAGACCATAGTGAATTTATGAAAATGTGCATGAATGATACATTCATTAGACATTTAATATTTGCAGAATTAAACTATATGCAATGCAATCCTAGTCTAAGCTGAAATTTAAATTCTTATTCCAAATTTAATTTAATTTACATCACTAATGAATTTAAATACAAGAAATTAAAGGAAAGTAAAGTCTTCAATGTTCCTGCAAAACTAGAAAACTTTGTTAGTGATGATATGTTGGCTTTTCTAGGTTTATCCAGTAATATCTAGAAATTACTGGATTGTGCTAGATATAAGCCTTTTCCATGATTCCCTTAAATCAAAATTGATAAAATATGAAATAAAATTGAATAAATAACAAAGATAAGATATGAAATTTCGAAATTGGGGTCAAAATGACCAAAATACCCCTGATAGCAAGACTATGGCCTTGAAATCAGGGTTTTTAGAAAGATATTTTGTAAAATGTAAGTTTTAAAATCCAAATAAGAATAAATTGAACTAAGTATGATGTGAAATGATTAAAAGTATGAAAATTAGGGTTTTGGAATTTCAAAATTTAGGTCAAATGACCAAATTGCCCCTGATAGCAAGACTATGGCCTTGAAATCAGGGTTTTCTGAAATAGATTTTTATAAAACTTGAGATTTATGATGGAAATAAACACAAAATCAAACATGAAACATCCTAACATGATTCTAAACATGAAAAAACCCTAAAACCACACACTTATGCACGAAAATCAAGAAATATCACAAAAATTGTGATTTTGGCAGTGTTTTTGGATCTTTCAGGTACCCGGTTTTGCAATTTATTCTATTCAAACATCAAATGAATTCTAAATTTCATAAAAATTGGCACAAACACTTATTATAACCCTAAAATCAGATTGGAATTGCAAAAATAAATTTTTTGACATTATTTTAATCCGAAAATTGCATTATCAACCTGAAATAAGCTACTTTTAACCTAGGTCACATACCAGTTTCAAAGTTAGACCCGAATCATGGGTCAATCCTCCATGAAAACTTCTGAATTTTTACAGAGATAAACTAAGAAGAAAAGTAGAGATTTCCCAATTTACAGATCGGAAAAATCATCTCCGGTTAGGGAGAAACCCTTCCGGCAATCTGAACTAGAATCTAACAAACCTAACAGGGGTTAAAACAGCTACTTCAGATTGAAAATATAGACATGAATAGAAAACTTAATCAAAAATTTCTGATCTTTTAGAAGTGAACCGTAGACATAAAAATAACAATACTCACTTTTTACAGATCCTGAATCGGATCTGTGGTTTCGGATCTATGAACAACACAAGTCTGATTAGGGTTTTGGTAAACACTAACGAGTTTTAAATTTAAAACCTGATTCTCTGTCAGAGGAAAAATATTGAACAGATATCAAAAAATCTCAAAATCTCACAGTAGATAGATCTAATCAGTATGAATCCATGACATTTTACAGATCTCAAATCGGATATAGGATGAGAAAAATATCATAACAGCAAGTTATCTTCTTGATTTTAACAACGATTTTAAAGCTTTAAAAACCCGATTTGATGTCTGATTTTTCTGATAGGGTTCCCGAATCCCAAAAACTCTAATTGTTTTACAGTAGTTCAATTACATATGCATGTATCACATATAAAAAAATCAGGAATTAACATTAAATATTTCAATCCGAAACAGCATACTCTTTTCTGTTCTAAACTAAAAACACACAGAAATTTGATAAAACCCAATAAAGCATGCATTAATCAATGAAAACAAGAAAGAAAATACCAAAACAGTAAAATAAAATTGATTTCTATGCTGGAGAACGTGTAATAAACATGAATAAGCAAATAAATAAATAAAATACAGGAAATCCATGGCTGGAATTTGCTTTCACCTTTGAAATCATGGATTTAACCCATTTAACGGGTAAATCTCACGTTTTGTCGGTTAAGAACATGAAAAACGTACCTCTCATCAATTCTAATGGATTAGAATCCTTGAAATCACCCTCAAACTGAGTTAGATCATCTTCTTGGGTCGATTTTTGGGTTCTTGGATGAAATTCATGGTCAAATCCTTGAACACAAGAGTTTCCATGGTGAAATCTATTGAAAAATGATAAAAAAACTAATAAAATAATAATAAATAAACTCACCTTGGGGATGCAGCTGCAATGGAGGAAGGTGGAGGTTCTGGAGAGGAGAGAGAAGCTACGAAAATTTGAGAGAAAAAGAGTTCCCTTTGACCCCCTTTAGGTCCCCTATTTATAGATTTTTTTTTTATTTGTTTAGGAAGAGTTTTGATTTTTTTGGACTCTTTTTAATTGTTTTTGATAAACCACATGGGGAGGACAATTTTTTTGAAGAATTCTAACCTAAATTGACTCTAATTAATCCCTAATTAACACCTAATTAAACCCTAGAAATTCCAAATGTGGCACCACCTAGTATGGACCCACATTTGGTTTTTAAAACTTGAATTTAAAACCTTTAAAAACCAATGGTTTAAAACTTAAATAAAATGGATTTTTAAAATTGATTTTGACTCACCTAGACATCTATCCTAGGTAGGACATTGACTAATCCTATTCTAACCCTGACTTTTACAAATGTGGCGCCACCTTGAGTGGGCCCCACTTGAATTTTCAAAAACGATTTTAAAGCTTGAAATTGAGAGAATTTTCAAACGATTTTTAAAAGTAAACTTGAAATCAAAAGTTTTGAAATGGCATAGAGTTCCAATTGGGTCAGAACTCCTCTGGATATGGAGCCAACTGAGTGGACCCCACATCAGAGTTTTGAAAATTTGAAATAAATACTGAAAATGGCTTTGAAAAGGGGTTAAAATCAATAGTTGAAATTCAAAGTTTTGAAAGTAGAGTCTTAAGCGAACTGGAACTCCGGGTTAGAGTCCTGGATTTTTAGGACTCTGTGATTTTGGTTTTTAAAAGCCAAATAAAGGAATTTTTGAAAAGATTTCATCGAAAATGGTGAAACAAGTCAGAAAATACAGTCAGGGTTAGACTCCTAACTCGATCAGAACTCTGAAATAGAGTCCTGGATTAACTGGACTCTACAAAATGACCTAAATTTTGAAAATAAATGGAAATAAATGAAAAATGAAAATGACAACGGACTTCAAAACAAACTCCTGACTAGACTAGTACTCCGGGATAGAGTCCTGATCGAACTGAAACTCTAGATTTTTTTGGTATTTTCTGAAAAACAGACGAAAGAACAATGTAAACAATGACAAGTATTGAAATAGAACAGAGTTCTGATTCAACTGAGACTCTGAGAACAAAGTCCTGATTGAACTAGGACTCTCATATTTTTGGATTTTCTGAGAAAACAGATGAGAGGATTTTGAAAAACAGTTAAAAACAGGATGAAATTGAAGTTTTGGTTCAGAGTCCTGATCTGATTAGGACTCTGGGAAAGAGTTCTGATTCGATCAGAACTCTAAGAATTTTGGTTTTTTGGTAAGTAAATGATGAAATTTAAACAAAGCTTTTGAAAACTAGTGAAAATGAAGTGAGAAAATCAATTTTGGATAGAGTTCTGATTCGATCAGGACTCTGGGGATAGAGTCCTGATTTGATCAGGACTCTGGGCTAAAACCTCAGAATTTTGAAATTCTTTGATAAAAGTATAATAGTTTTGGTAGATTGAAAGATTTCTGAAAGATTCTCTCAAAATTGAAATCAGGATCAGAGTCCTGATCCAACTAGGACTCTCTGAACAGAGTCCTGTTTTAACTAAAACTCTGAGTTTCTGACTCATTTTGAAAGATTTTAAAAGATTTGATTAAAAATAGATAAAATAGCTGTAAAAGATTAGAGTCCTAATCCGATTAAAACTCTAAAGAAGTGTCCTGATCCAACTGGACTCTTGAAAAAAGAGTCCTGATCTAACTAACACTCTAAAATTTTGGCCAAAATAGAAGATTTTAAAAGGTTTTCTCCGAAAACAGGTAAAAAGGTAGTGAAAGGTAGAGTTTTGATCCGACTGGACTCTGGAAAAAGAGTCCTGATCCAACTAGGACTCTGAAATTTTTGGAGATTTTTGACAAGTAAAGGAATCCAGAAGCGACACCACCTAAATGGGTCTTATCTGAGAATTGAAATCAATTGAAATTGAGTTTGAAATGAATCCAGATTGTTTTCTGAGAAAATATTTCGAAATATAAAGTCCTGGGGTTGGAAAATGACAGAATATTGAATAAAAACCCAGGTTTTAAAATTGATTTTTGAAAGAAAAGCTTTAAAACTCAATTCTGGATTGAATATTTTGAAAACAAGAATGCTGGATCTCGAGAATGAGATGTAATGACATGCAATGCTATGCAATGCACTGAAATGGTATGCCGAATTCATGCAGTGATATGCAATGACACAGGAAATATAGACAGTGAATGAGGATGAAAATTTGGGGTGTTTACAGATGCCCCTCTTTGCTACTAAGCCGGTTGTAAGCCGAGCTTAGTGGCAAAGAAAACACACCAAATTTGGACTATAAAAATGCCCCAGTTAGATGAATCTGACTGAGTATGAAGAAATTAGTTCAAGTGATGATGGTAGATATGAACTGGAAAATAAGGAGAAAATTTTACTTCAAAAAGAAGTGAGATTCAGGTTTTGCCCTTAACCTGGATGGGATAGAAAATACCTCGTGTAGAAACGAAGCTCAGGTTTGACCCTTAACCTGACCGAGAAATGAAATACCTCATCAAAGTGAAGCTTAGGTTTAACCCCTTATCCTGACCGGGAAATGAAATACCTCATCAAAGGAGGCTTAGGTTTATACCCTTAACCTGATCGGGCAATGAAATACCTCATCAAAGGAGGCTCAGGTTTATACCCTTAACCTGATCGGGCAATGAAATACCTCATCAAAGGAGGCTCAGGTTTATACCCTTAACCTGATCGGGCAAAAATGAACGGAATCCTCGAAAGAAGAGACCGTGATGGAACCTTCGGATCTTGCACAATAAATCCAATAGGGGTTTTGCAAAAGGATGGAATTGGGGTCCCTAAAGTTTTGAAAAGGGGTTTGATTTTGGGCGCCTCATTGCTGAGACTAAATAACTTTTGAAATTGCCTTTTGCTGGAATTGGTGGCTTAACCTCAAGCCGAAATTGGACTGTCTATGGTGGGACAGTGGGGACACAGGGAAGTGTGCGAATCTGAGAGCCCAGGCGCTCAGATTATACCAAAGAAGGGAAGGAATCTTGAAAACTCTCGTTATCAAGTCCTAAAAGGGATGGTGTCAGGATGTGCCAAAGATGAACCTCAAGCTCTCGATTCATGCCAAGATAGCTAGAAAATATTGTCAAAATGTTGAAAATTATTGTTGATTCAAAATAATTGAAAATGATGCACATTGTTTTGAAGATATTCCCACTTTTCTACTTGAAGTATTACCTCCGATAGAGCTTAACTCCGTAGAATCAAGATTCGAATTCAAATTGCTTGCAATTGGCTTTCTTTCAAGGAAGCTATCAATTTCCTTGATATGAACAGAAAAGAAAGTATTCTTGATAATGCGAGAGCTATTGGTGAAAGAATATTGATAGAAGAATTTCACAAAATTAAAGAAGATTCTTAGTAGATTCAGCAGTCGGATATCCTGGGATTCTTTTCTCATGATGATCTTTCTGCAATCTCTTTTTAACAGAATTGAAGCTCTCTTGGACTTTTCGGGAATTACATCATCCTTCATTTTGGAGATGTCCTGACTTTTCTCTCTTTTCTTTTTTGGAAGGGTACGTCACAAACTCCTTCATCTCAGAGATGTTTCGATCCTTCTTTTCTCTCAGGGATTATATTGACGGTTATTGGCTCTTTGGTTGAAAATCTCTTGGTGATAGCAGAAATTAAATACCTTTTAGGGATTGTCGGGAGATTCATTGCATATGCCTTCATCTCGACAATGCTTTGGACTTTCCCTGGAATGATCTGTCACAAACTCCGTCATCTTGGAGATGATTCAAATCTTCTTTGGCCTCGGGGGTCGACTCGCTTAATTCGCCCTCATCTTGACGACAATTGAGAGATCCCTTTTGCAGATATTTAATTGCAACTTAGGTGATTGAGGAGATATGGAGATTGAGTGGATTTTTTTTTTTTGTATCACCCAGGATATTTTGACTGCTTTATTTTTCAAGAATGGTCTTTAAAAATGTGCCATAGACTGCGATCAATATCAATCACTCATGGCTTTGCAACGACATTGAATATTCTTTGCTGGCCATATCGCGGAAATTATTCTTCATCCTTTTGGTTGGCCAATAGAAAGATTTTGAATTTTGAATCCTTTTTCGCGAAAGCTTTGTCCTTTCGGGAGTAATACTGGAGGTATTTTGAAGTAACAAATTTTTTTGCAATAAGGTTTTTGAAATCAACAAATATTTAATGACAAATTGACAAAATTTTCTTGAAATCTTTTGTGAAAGCGAGCACTTGAAGTACAACGCAACACATCCATGACTAAACTGAATCCTGAAAAGACTTAGTAAGAGATCAACTCGAAGGTGAGGTTTGGTTTTGATTTACCAGCTCGAAAGCAGAATTTGTTGACCGACCAGCTCGAAAGCAGGATTTGTTTTGACTTACCAGCTCGAAAGCAGGATTTGTTGCCTGACCAGCTCGAAAGCAGGATTTGTTGACCGACCAGCTCGAAAGCAGGATTTGTTTTGACTTACTAGCTCGAAAGCAGGATTTGTTGACCGACCAGCTCGAAAGCAGGATTTAATTTGACCGACCAGCTCGAAAGCAGGATTTGATAACCGACCAGCTCGAAAGCAGGATTTTTTGACCGACCAGCTCGAAAGCAGGATTTGTTGATTTGAAAATGATTGACATTAATGAAGTTGTAACCCGAAGGCTTGGAAAGTGATAGGTATTGATAAAGTTGTAAACCGAAGGTAGGAGCATGACTGATGTTGGTAAGATTGTAACCCGAAGGCTTGAATTGAGAATCTGATAGAGTGGGCGGCCCAGAGGCCTGATTGATTAAATTGGATGATTCGAAGGTCAAGATTTGAGAATTACATGACCCAAAGGTCGAAATTGGGAGTCGAACGACACAAGGGATTGAAATGGGAAATCAAAGGTTGAGATTGAAAAATTGAATAACCCGAAGGTCGAAGTTGAGGATTTGAATGACCCGAAGGTCGAAATTAGAATTTGAGTGACCCGAAGGTTGAAATAGAGAATTGGGAATTGGAAATTAGAAATTGGAAATTAGAAATTGGAAGTTTAAAAATTGGAGATTTAAAAATTGGAAATTTAAAAATTGAAAATTGGAAGTTTAAAATTTGGAAATTGGAGATTTAAAAATTGGAAATTTAAAAATTGGAAATTGGAAATTGGAAGTTTAAAAATTGGAAATTGGAAATTGGAAATTAGGAATTGGAAGTTTAAAAATTGGAAATTGGAGATTTAAAAATTGGAAATTTAAAAATTGGAAATTGGAAATTGAAAATTAGAAATTGGAAGTTTAAAAATTGGAAATTGGAGATTTAAAAATTGGAAATTGGAAATTGGATGACCTGGAGGTCAAAATTGTGAATTGGTTTACTGGGAACGACATGGGTTCTGTAGGGATTCAGCCTAGGAACGACATTGGTTCACTTGGAACGACATGGGTTCTGTAGGGATTCAGCCTAAGAAGGATCAATTCCATAGGGATTTAACCTAGGGACTATAGTTTAAGAAGGAAGGATTCAACTTGTGAGCTTTGAATGGACCAGGTGTTAAACTGGGCTTTTGAGGGAAGATTCGAATCAGAATTCAAGTCTTTAAGGAAAAACTAGATGAATTGGATTTTGAAAGAGGGTTCGGGTCGGAACTCGGATCTTCTAGACCAATTTAAAAGGAAAAGAAAACTCGGGTCGGAACCCGAATCTTCGAAGGAAAACTAAATCCATTGTGGAAGGAAAAGAAATTCGAGTCGGAACTCGAATCCTAAAGGAAAGGTAGATCAATTTGGAAGAAAAAGAAATTCGAGTCGGAACTCGAATTCTGGAGGAAAACTAGATTAACTAGAAGGAAAGAATATTCGAGTCGGAACTCGAATCCCGAAGGAGAACTAGACCGGTTGGAAGGAAAGGAAATTCGAGTCAAAACTCGAATCCCGGAGGAAAACTAGATCAACTAGAAGGAAAGAAGATTCGAGTCAGAACTCAAATTCCGAAGGAAAACTAAACCGGTTAAAAGGAAAGAAAATTCGAGTCGGAACTCGGATCCCGGAGGAAAACTAGATCAACTAGAAGGAAAGAAGATTCGAGTCGGAACTCAAATCACGAGGGAAAACTAGATCAATGTGAACACTAAATTTTAAAGTGTACCAGTGCAAACACCGGATTTCAAAAATGTACCAATACAAGCATTATTTTTGAAAAATTACCAGTACGAATACTAGGTTTTTGAAAAAAAATACCAGCACGAACACTGGGTTTTTGAAAAATTACCAGCACGAACTCTGGGTTTTGGAAATTTACCAGCACGAACACTGGATTTTTGAAAAATTACCAGCATGAACACTGGTTTTTTGAAGAATTACTAATTGATTTTGATAGAAGATTTTCAGTCTTCACCCTCGCGACGACTTGGACAACTGTCGGGGCCTCAGGATTTATGCCTTATCCTGAATGGGTAGTTCGATGCAAATTGATGCAGATGAATGCAAATGAATACAAATGGGTGCACATGTGTGCAAAATGAGAGATTTGTTTGATCCTGCCTGCATACAGGAAGTTTTGAAGCCAATTTTCAAAATAATGCCCCAGTATAACTGGGGAGTGAGAGGTTGGATGAAAGGATAAGTAATTGATATTTGAAGAATGCTTTCTGACTTTTGATTGATTTAGGAGGGACTCTGAAAAGGTCATTCCTCATAAAAGAACATTTTTCAGAGAAGGAGAATAAAAGGTGGCACCGAGCTTGCGGGAAAAATAGACAACTTTATTGATATATTGAAGGAAAGTGACAACTCAAGGAAAAACAAACGGGATTGTATCATCCCATAAAAATAAGACAAGAAATTGGAAAAGCACTAGTGTTATAAATTTTTTGAATGATTGAGGAAAAGCGTGATCAGGATGATCGGTCCTCCTTTTCATCTCCAACGAGGAGATTCTTGTCAATGCCGTCTTGAACAATATTTTTAAAGACAAAGCAATGCTCGGTGTCGTGACCCATTGTCCAATGAAATTTGCAGAACTGATCTTTAAACCTTCCCATGGTCACAGGCGGATCCGCTATCTTGGGGAATCTAACCGTCCCATTGGCTATCATGTATTCCAGAACTTGCTCCAGTGGCTGTTCTAAGGGAGTAAAATTGCAATCGTATCCCCAACCATCATGCTTTGGTCTTCCCTGGAGTTTTAATTCTAATTAGACACTTGAGGAAGAGTTGTCATTTTGCTTGTCCATTTTATCCTTTCGACTTGCGAGGTCATTTCTCTTTGGGTTTGGGTTTCCTGAGCCTCCAATATGATTTTTTCTACCTCCTCTTTTGCTTTGTCCATTGCTATTTCTGGTGAGATTGGTGAAAACTGTGGAGTGAGCCTTCAGAGATCCGACTGTGTCTTTTGCCAGCATGTATTCTAGAAAAGTCTCGAATATTTGATCCAATGGGGCCCTCTTGCGATCCTGGTTCAGATCATCACGCTGCACCTCTTGTCGAGTGCTTGATTTCTGCTGAGACTTGGATAAGACAGTCGACTGGTATTCTTTCTTATTCTCAACGAAGAAATTCTTGTCGATATAATCTTGGACAATGTTCTTGAAGACAAAACAGTGGTCGGTATCATGTCCTATTGCCCTATGAAATTTGCAGAACTGGTCCATGAATCTTCCCAAGACTGTGGGAGGATTTGTGACTCTTGGAAGCTTTACCAATTCCTTGGCCAACATATATTCAAAGATTTCATCGAGAGACTGCTCGAGAGGAGTAAACTGGCGATCGCAACCCCAGCCATCCCGCTTTATCTTTTCTTTCTGTTGACTCAATTTTCCACTCTGCTTTAAAGATTTCTCTTTCTGACTTGTATGATTGCCTTTGTTATCTTTGCACCCATCGCGGTTGGCATCGACGAAGAAGGCAGAATTCATCTTCTTCTTTGAATCTTGATTATTCCTGACGAGGGTGATGCTCTTGTAGAAATCTTTGCTCCTGAAGACCTCCTTGCCCTTGTCGCGGGCTTGCAAATCTTTAATCTTCTTTGTCATTTCCTTCAGCTGTATTTGGACTGGATCATCCATTGCTTGATTTTTCAATTTATAGGTTGTCCCTTGTCTATGAGGGGATCTTTGAAGTGCTTGCTGAACTTCATACTCTTCATCGGTGTCACCTACTGATCCTGATTCATCAGATGTATCTTCCTATGGGATATGTTTCTTGGATAGCTTCAGAACTTTCTTGATTGCTTGGCCTTTTGCCTTCTGCTTGACCTGGATCTTTTTTGTACTAGCTTCGGCTTGTTCTGCCAGCATTTTGGTCATCATCTCTTTGAACATGACATACATTTGGAGATTGATGCCATCATCCGCTTGCTGACTCTGATTTTGGATTGATCGAGGTGAGTCCATTTCTTCTTCTGAAGCTGTTGGATATGCAATACCTTCGATTGAGGCAGTTTTCTTTCCGGACCTTGTCTGAACTACTGAGTATCACGAATGCTCTTTTGAATGTTATTAACGCTCTCTGCAAGGCAGAACTGATGGTTAGGATTTTGAAAGAAATTCGATTGGAAAATATTTGCTGAGAATTTTGGTAGACAATTGAAAGAATTATCCCATTACTAGGGATTGAGTCATCGCTGGGATTACGATAATTGCGTTGCCATTCCTTTGCAAAAGAACAAACAACTAAAAATATGCCTTGTTACCTAGGCGAGGTCGTCAAACAAAGGTGAAATGAAGATTAAAGGAATTTTATTGAAAATATGATTTTAATAATACACTTGACAGAGGGGAGGGAGGCGAACAATTTTCCACCGCTCTTGATAATCAGAAGACACTCTAGGACCAGGAAAAATAGTGAGAGTAACAAAAGAATCCCAGCCATGTCTGGCAGAATGGTATGCTCCGGACCACTAATCTGATGTGAGATCGAACTCTGGCAAGATCCCTGATAGTGGTCGAATTTCTATGCGCTTTTGTCTTTGAGAGAATTGCCTGACACACCGCTCTGGATGGTAGTATGCGCAGAAGAATGGGCCAAGTAGCCTGAATCGCTTGCCGTATGCATAGGTATATCTAGGAGGTGACTCCTGACGATCAAAGTAGTCCCATACGACTTCTTCCTCCTGAAGGTTATCGATCAAGAACCGGTATCGCGCAACTGGCAGAAGTTTTTCACCATTGTATCGGAATGAACTGGCTCGGGCTGGCACATGCCGAAGGAACCAAGATTGCAATGCGTAAGTGCACCCTTCGACTAGAATTGATTCTCCGAGTGTGAAACGGGTCAACCCTCGGTATAGAAAGGCGAGTGCAGCCATGGCTATAGAGAGGCGGCTGGTCTGTCGACTCCCCCACCTTCGCAGAAGTTGAACTATCCTGATATCCATATAATTCCGTCCATCTGGAAAGAGAGCTAATCCCACAGTGCATAAGACCATCGCATGTTGGATTCTCTCTCGAGCTGTTCGAGATAAAGAACTGACTTCCACGAATGCCCCATACTGCCGATAGATCTCGATCAAGCTCACATATTCATTTCCATCCTCTTCGATCAAGGGACAGGACTTGCGTCCTGTCATGCGAGCTAAAGCATCTTTAGGGTCCAGTCCCTTGACATTGATTAAGAACTGTTTTTCCAACGGATCTCCAGGCTGACCGGCTGGCTCGGGTAATCCCATGATTTCTAAAAATTCATCTATCAGTACTGTAATCTCGCCCCATGGGAACTAGAAAGTAGAAGTGCTCGGATTCCATCGTTCTGCTAGTGCATGGATCAAATTGCCGTTGATTGTCTGCTTTCCCACTGCGGACGCCAGTTCTAACCCACAACCGTTCAAATGGTCCGGAAACATACGAGAAAAGTTCTTGAGCTAGGAATAATACCACCGGGGAATGAAGGATCCGGTGCTGAGGACTCGATGTTCAGGAAGACTTCGTTGCACCTCGTAGGAGATGTGACCCTCAGGAAAGACTGAATCGAGTTGACTAGATGCCATCAGACTGGAAGACATAAAAAAAAATTGGAATAAGACTTGGGGAAATAAGAGGATTTTGAAAAAAATGCAGGCAGGATAAAATGAAGTAGGAAATTCGAGATCCAGAAGAACGAAAGGATGAAAATCATCTGGAGTTTTGAAGGAAATAGAGGAATTTTATGAAAATCGTCCAGGGTTTGATGAAATATGAAGAAATACTTCATAAAATGGAAAATAAAGTATTTGAAAAATCGTCCAAGGTTTAAAACATGGACAATATATGGAAATAGATTGGGGATTTCTGAAAAATCGTCCAGTATTTTGGAAAATTGGTAAAATATGGAAAAGAAATGACTACAGCACATTTAATCACATCTTGCACAGACAAGTATGCACATACAACATTCCCTAAAAGTTGACTCTAGATGCACAAACTTTTGAAGTAGCTGTAGGACCTTAATCCTAACTCTAAGGTTCAGATCAACTGTGTCCAACCATGCTATGCCGATATACTCAAGCCAAGGCTCGATGTACGTGGCATAAAATCAATTTCTTCGGTTCTAGGTTCAAGTTTTCCAACATCCTTGAGCACCTGCTGATATACGTTGGACTATGGCCCTTGGTACGTGGCAGGGGGGTGTTAACACAAATAGGTGGCCCAGTTGTGAGGCTCTGTCCCGAACTATGGTTCTGGAAGAGAGCCCAGCAACGTGAAGACCGGGATAATATAGGTAGGGTGATTTTTGAAATATGAGTACATGCAAGAAAACAGAGGGCTCTAAGTCCTAAAGAGATAGAGATTTTGAAATATTTTGAAGAAGCAAACATTGTTTTCAATCAAACCTAGATTGAGGAGGGTTGTATTAGACCTAAGTCTATGTGAGCATGAAAATTTCCTCCTCAATATGGTCCTACCAAACCATACTTAGTCTATATGAGATCCATGTCAGCTGGGCTCAAGTCTAGGCTCCTAGGTTCACATGATATTATAAAGTAAAAGTTGACATTCCATGGAACACAATTTTGACAATTTGAACTAAGCAAAGCATTAGATTGATCAGGCGAAGACAGGTCCCATCTCGGTCGCCAAACCTGTTATCATCGCAAATTTTTTACTTTTGCGAGTCAAACTGACCTTTGAAAAAGTTTTTGAAAATAACTCACCTCCGTTTTAAAATGCGGGATAATTCCGAAGAATGGGACTCGCCTGTCGGTACGAGGTTCAACCATTCCTGACGCCTTTACCAGGGGTAATTGAACCAAGGATCAATCTACTGCTTTGCTCTGTTCAACTTATCTAAACCATATTCTAATTCCTAAATGCACAAAGAATCAGGCATGTGCTATGAATTTCTGAAAATGCATATTTGAAAACATGATGTTTGCTTCAAAGATTGGAAAATATTTGGAAAATAAACTCTTTGAAAATCATGAATCATGATTGAGATATTGTATTTGAGAAAATGAAAATCGATTTCTGAAGAAATATAAGGATTTTTTGAAAATCGATTTTGAGAAATGTGACATAACTTTGGAAAAACTTGATTTCTCTGAATTTAAACTTTGAAATTGAAGATATAACTTGGAAAATCGAATTTTGAACTTTGAAAAATACTTGAAATATCATTTGAAAACTTAGAGTTTCAAGAAATTTGATTTTAGAATAAGACTTAGAAATTTTTGAGAAAACTGATTTTTCTGAATTGAAATTGGAATTTGTAAATGCATGAATTGAATGAATATGGATTTGAAATACTTGATTTTGAGGAATTGAGAAAATCTTTTTGCATTTTTGAGAAATGCCGTGCATTTTGAAGTTAGCCTAATAGTGTAGGCTGAATGTGGCTAATACGAAGATTACAAATCTGGGTATCATTCGTATTCTGACTATGGCCATAAATACAAATTCCACCAAGTTTGTCAACTCCATAAAAGCTAGTGCACGTGCCATTCGTGTAGACCATAGTGAATTTATGAAAATGTGCATGAATGATACATTCATTAGACATTTAATATTTGCAGAATTAAACTATATGCAATGCAATCCTAGTCTAAGCTGAAATTTAAATTCTTATTCCAAATTTAATTTAATTTACATCACTAATGAATTTAAATACAAGAAATTAAAGGAAAGTAAAGTCTTCAATGTTCCTGCAAAACTAGAAAACTTTGTTAGTGATGATATGTTGGCTTTTCTAGGTTTATCCAGTAATATCTAGAAATTACTGGATTGTGCTAGATATAAGCCTTTTCCATGATTCCCTTAAATCAAAATTGATAAAATATGAAATAAAATTGAATAAATAACAAAGATAAGATATGAAATTTCGAAATTGGGGTCAAAATGACCAAAATACCCCTGATAGCAAGACTATGGCCTTGAAATCAGGGTTTTTAGAAAGATATTTTATAAAATGTAAGTTTTAAAATCCAAATAAGAATAAATTGAACTAAGTATGATGTGAAATGATTAAAAGTAAGAAAATTAGGGTTTTGGAATTTCGAAATTTAGGTCAAATGATCAAATTGCCCGTGATAGCAAGACTATGGCCTTGAAATCAGGGTTTTCTGAAATAGATTTTGATAAAACTTGAGATTTATGATAGAAATAAACACAAAATCAAACATGAAACATCCTAACATGATTCTAAACATGAAAAAACCCTAAAACCACACACTTATGCACGAAAATCAAGAAATGTCACAAAAATTGTGATTTTGGCAGTGTTTTTGGATCTTTCAGGTACCCTGTTTTGCAATTTATTCTATTCAAACATCAAATGAATTCTAAATTTCATAAAAATTGGCACAGACACTTAATATAACCCTAAAATCAGATTGAAATTGCAAAAATAAATTTTTTGACACTATTTTAATCCGAAAATTGCATTATCAACCTGAAATAAGCTATTTTTAACCTAGGTCACATACCAGTTTCAAAGTTAGACCTGAATCATGGGTCAATACTCCATGAAAACTTCTGAATTTTTACAGAGATAAACTAGGAAGAAAAACAAATATTTCCCAATTTACAGATTGGAAAAAGCATCTCTGGTTAGGGAGAAACCCTTCCGGCAATCTGAACTAGAATCTAACAAACCTAACAGGGGTTAAAACAGTTACTTCAGATTGAAAATACAGACATGAATAGCAAACTTAATCAAAAATTTCTGAGCTTTTAGAAGTGAACCGTAGACAGAAAAATAACAATACTCATTTTTTACAGATCATGAATCGGATCTGTGGTTTGGGATCTATGAACAACACAAGTCTGATTAGGGTTTTGGTAAACCCTAACGAGTTTTAAATTTAAAACCTGATTCTCTGACAGAGGAAAAATATTGAACAGATATCAAAAAATCTCAAAATTTCACAGTAGATATATCTAATAAATATGAATCCATGACATTTTACAGATCTCAAATCGGATATAGGATGAGAAAAATATCATAACAGCAATTTATCTTCTTGATTTTAACAACGATTTTAAGGCTTTAAAAACCCGATTTGATGTCAGATTTTTCTGACAGGGTTCCCGAATCCCAAAAACTTTGATTGTTTTACAGTAGTTCAATTACATATGCATGTATCACATATAAAAAAATCAGGAATAATCATTAAATATTTTAATCCGAAACAGCATACTCTTTTCTGTTCTAAACTAAAAACACACAGAAATTTGATAAAACCCAATAAAGCATGCATTAATCAATGAAAACAATGAAGAAAATACCAAAACAGTAAAATAAAATTGATTTCTATGTTGGAGAACATGTAATAAACATGAATAAGCAAAGAAATAAATAAAATACAGGGAATCCATGGCTGGAATTTGCTTTCACCTTTGAAATCATGGATTTAACCCATTTAACGGGTAAATCTCACGTTTCGTCGGTTAAGAACATGAAAAATGTACCTCTCATCGATTCTAATGGATTAGAATCCTTGAAATCACCCTCAAACTGAGTTAGATCATCTTCTTGGGTCGATTTTTGGGTTCTTGGATGAAATCCATGGTTAAATCCATGAACACAAGAGTTTCCATGGTGAAATCTATTGAAAAATCATAAAAAAACTAATAAAATAATAATAAAATAATATTAAATAAACTCACCTTGGGGCTGCAGCTGCAATGGAGGAAGTTGGAGGTGCTGGAGAGGAGAGAGAAGCCACGAAAATTTGAGAGAAAAAGAGTTCCCTTTGACTCCCTTTAGGTCCCCTATTTATAGATTTTTTTTTTTTGATTTGTTTAGGAAGAGTTTTGATTTTTTTGGACTCTTTTTAATTGTTTTTGATAAACCACATGGGGAGGACGATTTTTTTGAAGAATTATAACCTAAATTAACTCTAATTAATCCCTAATTAACACCTAATTAAACCCTAGAAAGTCCAAATGTGGCACCACCTAGTATGGACCCACATTTGGTTTTTAAAACTTGAATTTAAAACCTTTAAAAACCAATGTTTAAAACTTAAATAAAATGTATTTTTAAAATTGATTTTGACTCACCTAGACATCTATCCTAGGTAGGACATTGACTAATCCTAGTCTAACCCTGACTTTTACAAATGTGGCACCACCTTGAGTGGGCCCCACTTGAATTTTCAAAAACGATTTTAAAGCTTGAAATTCAGAGAATTTTTAAACGATTTTTAAAAGTAAACTTGAAATCAAAAGTTTTGAAATGGCATAGAGTTTCAACTGGGTCAGAACTCCTCTGGATATGGAGCCAACTGAGTGGACCCCACATCAGAGTTTTGAAAATTTGAAATAAATACTGAAAATGGCTTTGAAAATGGGTTAAAATCAATAGTTGAAATTCAAAGTTTTGAAAGTAGAGTCTTAAGCGAACTGGAACTCCGGGTTAGAGTCCTGGATTTTTAGGACTCTGTGATTTTGGTTTTTAAAAGCCAAATAAAGGAATTTTTGAAAAGATTTTATCAAAAATGGTGAAACAAGTCAGAAAATACAGTCAGGGTTAGACTCCTAACTCGATCAGAACTCTGAAATAGAGTCCTGGATTAACTGGACTCTACAAAATTTCCTAAATTTTGAAAATAAATGGAAATAAATGAAAAATGGAAATGACAACGGACTTCAAAACAGACTCCTGACTAGACTAGGACTCCGGGATAGAGTCTTGATCGGACTGAAACTCTAGATTTTTTTGGTATTTTCTGAAAAACAGACGAAAGAACAATGTAAACAATGACAAGTATTGAAATAGAACAGAGTTCTGATTCAACTGAGACTCTGAGAACAGAGTCCTGATTGAACTAGGACTCTCATATTTTTGGATTTTTTGAGAAAACAAATGAGAGGATTTTGAAAAACAGTTAAAAACAGGATGAAATTGAAGTTTTGGTTCAGAGTCCTGATCTGATTAGGACTCTGAGAAAGAGTTCTGATTCGATCAGAACTCTAAGAATTTTGGTTTTTTGGTAAGTAAATGATAAAATTTAAGCAAAGCTTTTGAAAACTAGTGAAAATGAAGTGAGAAAATCAATTTTGGATAGAATCCTGATTCGATCAGGACTCTGGGGATAGAGTCCTGATTTGATCAGGACTCTGGGCTAAAACCTCAGAATTTTGAAATTCTTTGATAAAAGTATAATAGTTTTGGTAGATTGAAAGATTTCTGAAAGATTCTGTCAAAATTGAAATCAGGATCAGAGTCCTGATCCAACTAGGACTCTCTGAACAAAGTCCTGTTTTCACTAAAGCTCTGAGTTTCTGACTCATTTTGAAAGATTTTGAAAGATTTGATTAAAAATAGATAAAATAGCTGTAAAAGATTAGAGTCCTGATCCAACTGGACTCTTGAAAAAAGAGTCCTGATCCAACTAACACTCTAAAATTTTGGCCAAAATAGAAGATTTTCAAAGGTTTTCTCCGAAAACAGGTAAAAAGGTAGTGAAAAGTAGAGTTCTGATCCGACTGGACTCTGGAAAAAGAGTCCTGATCCAACTAGGACTCTGAAATTTTTGGAGATTTTTGACAAGTAAAGGAATCCAGAAGCGACACCACCTAAATGGGTCTTATCTGAGAATTGAAATCAATTGAAATTGAGTTTGAAATGAATCCAGATTGTTTTCTGAGAAAATGTTTCGAAATATAAAGTCCTGGGGTTGGAAAATGATAGAATATTGAATAAAAACCGAGATTTTAAAATTGATTTTTGAAAGAAAAGCTTTAAAACTCAATTCTGGATTGAATATTTTGAAAACAAGAATGCTGGATCTCGAGAATGAGATGTAATGACATGCAATGCTATGCAATGCACTGAAATGGTATGCCGAATTCATGCAGTGATATGCAATGACACAGGAAATATAGACACTGAATGAGGATGAAAATTTGGGGTGTTTACAAAAGGCGAAGGTGAATTTTCTCGACAAATCGAAAGAGGAATAAGGCGATCCTTTTAGTAAAGAGAAGGCAAGTCTTTCGATCAAAGTGAAAGATGAGGAGGGCAATCCTTTTGACAGGAGAAGGCGAATCCTTCGATTAAAGCGAAAGATGAGGAAGGCAATCCTTTTAGAAAGGAGAAGGCAAATTCTTTGATCAAAGCGAAAGATGAGGAGGGCAATCCTTTTGGAAAGGAGAAGGTGAATCCTTCAATCAAAGCGAAAGATGAGGAGGGCAATCCTTTTGACAGGAGAAGGCGAATCTTTCGATCAAAGTGAAAGATGAAGAGGGCAATCCTTTTAGAAAGGAGAAGGCAAATCCTCCAATCAAAAAGAAAGATGAAGAAGGCAATCCTTTTAGAAAGGAGAAGGCGAATCTTTCGATCAAAGCGAAAGATGAATAAGGCAACTCTTATGAAAGAGGGGAAGACAACTCTTTCGATTATGTGAAAGAAGAAAAAGGCAACACCAAGATGTATCAAAACAGATATCAAGTTATTATTTCTTATCAGGAAAGCTGGAAAATATTGCCAAAATGATAAAAATTATAGTTGTTTTAATGTAATTGAAGGTAAACACTTTTGAAAGATGTTCATTTTCCCACCTAGAGTATTACCTCCAACTGGGTTAACTCTATAGAATCCAGAATCAAAGTCAAATTATCGTTGTTGGTTTTCTTCAAGGAAGCTATCAATTTCCTTGATATGAAAAGAGAGAAAATATTCTTAGCTTCATAAAAGCATATTGAATGAAAAGATATTGATAGAAGAATTTCACATAGATAAAGAAGATTCTTAACAATTTGGGTAGTTCGATATCTTGGGCATTTTCCCATGATGATCTTTTTGCACTCTTTTTGAGTCATGGAGCTTTCTTGGGCTTTTACATCATCCTTCATTTTGGAGATGTCCTAACTTTTCTCTCTTTTTCGAGGAAGGGTATGTCACAAACTCCTTCATCTCGGAGATGTTTCGATCCTTCTTTTTCTTTCTCAGGAATTATGCTTGATGACATTGGTTCTTGGGTTGAAATCTCTAGATGATAGCAGAAATCAAATATCTTTTAGGGTTTGTCAGAAAGCTCATCGCAGTCGCCTTCATCTTGACGGTGCTCAGAACGTTCCCTGGAAGGATCCGTCACAAACTCTTTCATCTCGGAGATGATCCAAATCTTCTTTGGCCCCGGAGATCTAACTCGCATATTCGTCTTCATCTCGACGACAATTGAGAGATCCCTTTTGCGGATATTTGATTGCAACTCAAATGACTGAGGAGATATGGATTGGGTAGATTTTTTTATCACCCAGGATATTTCCACTGCCTTACTGCCAGAAGAATGGTCTTTAAGAATGTGCCATAGCTATGATCAATATCAGCTCACTTATGGCTTTTCAACATCATTGAATTTTCCTTCGCCAGTCATATCGAAGACTTTTCTTTATCCTCTTGGTTGACCAACAGAAAATTTGAAGTTTGAGTCTTTCTTCACAAACGTTTCACCCTTTTGGAAGGAATACTAAGGAGATTTGAGGAAATTCTTTATGTAATAAAAGTTTGAGATCAACAACTATTTTATGGCAATTTGGCAAGATATTCCTGAAATCCTTAATGACAAAAAATTGCTTAACATCAAGTTTTGACACACCAGTGGGATTCTGGAGAAAAATCCAACACGAGGCTGAATTCTGAAGGTAAATACCAATTTAGAGTTCTGAAGGAAAGCTTGGCATAAAACTGGATTTTGAAGGTAAGCCCAACTCAAAAGTTGGTTTTCTTTTGAAAGAATATCTGAATCAGGAATCGGATTCTACAAGGAAAACAGGAAAATTCGAGTCGAAACTCGAGCCTTTGAAGGAAAGCTAGGAAGTTTGGTTTTTAAGGAGAGAAAATTTGGGTTGAAACCCAAATCTTCAAAGGAAAATTCCAGTCGTAACTCAAATCTTCGAAGGAAAGCTGGAAGGTTCACGTTTTTTCGAAGGAAAAGATGACTCGAGTTAAAACTCAAATCTTCAAAGGAGAGCTGGAAAATTTGAGTCAAGGCTCGAATATCAAAGGAAAACTTTGAAAGTTTATTTATTGAAGGAAAGAAAACTCGAGATAAAACTCAAATTTTCGAAGGAAGGCTGGAAAGTTCGGGCCAGGACTCGAATATGGAAAGTTTGGGTCAAAAACTTGAATCTTAAAGGAGAATTGAAAGTTCGAGTTGAAACTCGAATCTCAAAGAAAAATCTTTAATCAGAAGATTGAATTTTGAAAATCGCCAGTACGAGGACTGGGATTGAAAGTTTTGGGAATGACCAGTTTGAGGACTGGATTATCTGACTTGCAATGAAGAAGACCATCATGGTCGATTGTGTGTGGTCTGATTTCAGGATTATTCCCTTATCCTGAACAGGGAACGAATAAAATTAAGGTGAATCAATGAAATAGGGATAAAAATTGATGAAAGATTGACAGAAATTAAGGAAAATTGAGGAAAGATTGATGAAGATTGTAACCTGAAGGCTTGAAATTAAGAATTGAATAACCCGAAGATCAAAATTGGAATTAGAGCTTTTTGATGAATGGTTAGTGCAAAGACTGAACCTGAGGGGCTAACTGATCGGTCATCCAGACACTAGCACGAGTGCTAGATGTACCAGTATGAGCACGAGATTTTGCAAATATACCAGTACGAGCACTGGATTGTGAAAATGTACCTGCACGAGCTCTAGCTTTTTTGACCGAGAGTCGGAAGAGGAGACCGGCATCTTCAAGACACTTGGAAATTGAAGTGAGAATGATTGTCGGGGTTTTCAGGATTATCCCTTATCCTGAAGAAGAAGAAGGAAATAAATTTGACAAAAGTGATAAGAGTTGGTGAAGAATAAAATTGACAAAAATTTTAATAAAGAAAAGATTGATAAAGATTGACAAAATTGATAAAAATTGATAAAAATTGATAAAGAATCAATAAAATTGACAAAGATTGACAAAGAATAAAAATTGATAAAGACTGACGAAAGTCTGGTGAAAATTTGGTATAAATTGGTGGAAAATTTGATGATAAAAGACTTCAGGATTACCCCTTATCCTGAAGGAAGAAGGAGAAAGGCCTTGATAAACGAGGTTCAAGTTTATCTTAACCTGAAAGGGAAAAAAAGAAAATACCTCGAAGGCCGAGGTTCAGGTCTATCCCTTGACCTGAAAGGGAGAAGAAAATACCTCGAAGGTCGAGGTTCAGGTTTATCCCTTAACCTGAAAGGGAAAAAGGAGCAAGGAATACCTCATGGAAAAGAGGCATCAGGTTTATCCCTTAACCTGAAAGGGTAAAAGATAAAGAAAAAGGGAATACCTCATTGAAAAGAGGCATCAGGTTTATCCCTTAACCTGAAAGGGTAAAAGATAAAGAAAAAGGGAATACCACATTGAAAAGAGGCATTAGGTTTATCCCTTAACCTAAAAGGGTAAAAAGTTGATAAAATTTAATAAAATTGAGGAAAATTTGATAAAACTTGATAAAATTTGATAAAAATTGATAGTAATTTGATGAGAATTTGAAAAAATGAATAAAATGGATGAAACTAATAAAGATAACAATATTAATTGAAAATTGATAAGATTTTGAGGAAAAATAGTTTGTCTGATCCTGTCTGCATATGGGATCTTTAAAGTGAGAGGAGAACATTCCGTTGAAAGACAGGTGAAAAATCATTTTTGGGAAGAAAATCAACCGCAAGGTTAAATTGGGAGAATGATTGACGTGGGAACTGATCTTTGAAGAAGAACCACGAGGGTCGATTTCTGAAGAGAGATCATCATGAGGGTCGATTTTTGAAAATGGTTTGAGCCTATTTTAAAGAAGGAGATCAATAGCAGGGTTGATTTTTTGAAAACAATGGTCCGAAACTAGCTTTGTAAAATAAGATCAACACAAGGGTTGATCTCTTTTGAAGATAATGGTTCGAATAACCAATTTTGAAAATAGAAGATCAACACGAGGGTTGATCTTGAAGACAATGGTTTAAAACCAATTTTTCAGAAAAGAAAATCAACGTAAATGTTGATTTTTTTGGAGATGATGACTCGAAACCAGTTTTGGAAAAGAAAATCAACACAAGGGTTGATTTTTTTGAATATAATGATTCGAAACCAAATTTGAGAAGAAAATCAACACAAGGGTTGATTTTTGAAGATAATGGTTTGAAACCAATTTTGAAATAGAAGATCAATACAAGGGTTGGTTTTCGAAAAAGATTGGACCAAAATATTGAACCCTTGGCGATCGTAACGAAGACTTTTCAAAAAACTTTCAAAATTTCATGATTTTAAAAAAAAAACCCTCATAGGTAATATCATTTCTCTCACGAATGATGTCGGGATCGTCCCTCCTTCTGAGAAGAATAGGGATTTAATGCGGTTTAAATAGAAGCCGATGATGAAGAAGATTTTTGAAATGAAAATATAATTTTTCAAAAACAAATGCCCCTGTGTGGCAGAGGAAGGAAGTATTTTGATATCAAATATATGAAGAAAATTGACATTTCATTGATGAGCAAAACTGATAACAAAAGACTAAAATATTTACAAGTACTTTGACCAAAAGGTCACAAAAGACTGGGCTGACTAGCCCCTACAAGGTGACTGGCAAAAGGGGAGGAAAGCAGAAAATTCTAGCATGATCAATCTTCTGAGTAGTCTGGGAAAGGCTTGGTCATGATGGCCAACTCGTCTTCCTCTTCGTCTTCAACAAGGACACTCTTGTTGACGCAATCCTGAACAATATTTTTGAAGATGAAGCAGTGATCGGTGTCATGCCCCACTGCCCGATGGAACTTGCAGAACTGATTCATGAACCTTCCCATGACTGTGGGAGGATTCGTGGCCTTTGGGAGTTTCACCAATCCCTTGGTAAGCATGAATTCAAGGGCTTCTTCGAGCGTTTGCTTCAGAGGAGTGAACTTGCAGTCATTACTCCAACCTTCGCATTTTATCTTTTCCTTTTGTGGAAAGTTAGACTGAGACGACTTGTCATTCTGCTTGGAGGACTTCTCCCCTTGAGCTGCACTGTGGTTCTGGCCACTTTTGCTGTCATTTTTGTTTCTTCTGTTGCTGTCATGATCATGGTCGGAGGTATCAGCTGCATGAGTGAATGGTGCCTTCTTTTTCTGGTCTTGGATATTCTTGACCAGCGGCATGCCCTCGTAGAGCCCATTCTCCATTCCTGACTCGAGCCATTCGGCTCGCTCAATCAACTTGATAAAGGATTTTGCCGGAGAAATGGCAATGAGGCTTCTCAAGGGCTGAGAGAAATTGTTCAAAATTATTGACAGTGCATGCCCTTCTGATATCGGGTCCTTCATCCTATTGCAGGTAGATCTCCATCTATGAATGAAATCTTTTGCCTTCTCATTGTCACTTTGTTTCAGATTGAATAGGTGGTTGAGGGTAGGCGGAGCCTCGGTATTGAAAAAAAACCTTTCGATGAACAGGTTGATGACTTTGTCAAAGTCCCGCAGTTCAATCGGGTTGATATGGTCGGCATACCATCTTGCTGCAATTCCCTCTAGACTGCGCGGAAAGCATAGGAATAAAGCCCTGTTGTTCTTTCTGAACCGGTGACATTCTGCGAAAAATGTGGCCAGATGAGCCTTGGGGTTGCCGGTCCCATCAAACTTTATGAATTTACAAGGAAGATCCTCCCAGTTGTCATCCCCTTCTAAGCCGTCATAAAAATCTGCACCGGTGTAGACCTTTTTGCCTTTGTCCTGGGCTTGTAAGTCTTTGATCGCATGAGCTACCTCTCTTAGTTGTTCATGTATTGGGTCTTCTGTCGGGATCTGAAACTTGGCTTTGCTTGCTGACTCGTGCCCCTCACTGATTTTCTTGGGCCGATACAAGGGGTTGTGAAAATATGCCGGATGCTCTTCCTCTGAGTCCTCTTCCGCTGACTCTGAAGTACTGTCATACTGAACTTGCTTTTTGCTGACTTTTCCCTTGGTTTTGCTTTTAGAAGATATTTTCTCAGGGTTTTCCTTGGCCTGTTCAGACATCATTTTGGCCATCACCCTCTGAAACAACTTGTATGTAGCTGAATCAACACTGTTTTTTGCTTCTTGGCCTTGCTGCTTAGATGACTTGAGGGAGTTCATTTCCTCTCCTTCACTATCGCTTTGCTGTGGAACTGTCTCCTTTCCAGTCCTTGTCTGAACCATGGTGAAATATCAGTGTTCTCTCTGTTAGGATAAAATGGGATTTTTAGAAAAAAACTTTGGAGGAAATTTTTGATAAAAGAGAAGACATCCCATTACTAGGGATTGGGTCTTTACAGGAAATTGCGACAATCGCATTATTTCTCTGTGAGAAAGAATAATCAATTTAGAATATGAACAAATGTTATTTGAAAAAGGATATCTCTCGATAAAAGAGACTTTATGGCAAAAAGAATTCTTGGAATAGAATCGGAAGATACATTGGGAAGATAGGAGGAAAAAGAATTTGAAAATAGATGGAAAAAGATTTAAAAATTTTGAAGAATTGCAGGCAGGATCAAAAAGAATTTGAAGAAATCAGAAGAAAAGAAAATATACCTGGGTTTTAAAAACAAAGACGAAAATTTTGAATAATATATATATATATATATACCCAGGGTTTTAGAAAATATAAGGAAAATATAAAATATCACACAATCACAGATGTACAAACAAGGATGTACAAACAGCATTCCCTAAAGCTGACTCTATATGAAATGTTTGAAATGGCTGATAGGACCTCAATCCTAACTCTAAGATTTAGATCATCTGATTCCAATCAAGGTATGCCGATATACTCAAGCCGAAGCTCGAAGTACGTGGCATAAAGATATTTCTTCGGTTCTAAGGTAATGGCTTCCCAACATCCTTGAGCACCTACCGATATACCTCGGACTATGGCCCTTAGGTACGTGGTAGGGGGGCGCGAACCCAAATAAGTGGTCCAGTTGTGAGGCTCTCTCCCGAACTATGGTTCAGTGAGATAACCCAGCAACGTGAAGACCGGGACAATATAGGTAGGGATGTTTTCAAAAACATGTTCAGCATGCAAGAAATCAGATGTCTCTAATGCAAGTTCTAAAGAGATAGGATTTTAAATGAATAGGAGCATACACTTGCATACATTGTTTACATTCAATCCCTAGAATTTGAGGAGAGTTGTATTTCAGACCTAAGTCTAATGTGAACATGGAATAATCTCCTCAATATGGTCCTACCAAACCATACTTAAATCCTATATGCAATGATGTGAGCTAGGACAGAGTCTAGGCTCCTAAGGTTTGCATGGAAATGAAGCTGACATTTATAGAACAAAGACTTCGATAATATCAAACCAAAGCAAAGGCATAGATTCAACCAGACGAAGACATGTCCCATCACGGTTGCCAAAACTGTGATCATCGTAAAAATTTTCCTCTCGTGGTATTCTCTCTCTTCATTCTCTTTTCCTTTTCTAACCTCTATTTTCCCTATTTGAAGGAGAAAATAAAAGATAGAAAAGGAAGAGAGAATGAGAAAAGGAAGAAGAGAGAGGAGCTCTTTTGCGGGGTCTCACTTGACCTTAATTTGAAAATATTTAAAGAAATTACTCGCCTGCATTTTGAAAAATTATTGGGAAAAATGGAGAGACGGGATCCGTTCGTCGGTACGAGGTTCGACCGTTCCTGGCGCCTTTACCAGGGGTAATCAAACCAAGGATCGAATTTATGCCTTTTTGCTTTGCTAGAATACCATCTAAGAATTTATCCTAAGTCTAAATGCATAAAGAATCATGCTTGTGCAATGCAAGGATGTATGCTCTTTTGAAAAGAATGATTTGGAAATCTGAGATTTTTCCAAGTGATTTGTGAAGTAAATGTGATGAAGAAATGATTCAAAATATTTGATTTTAACTTAGAACTTGAGATAGATCAAGACAGATATTTGAAGTTCTAAGTTTTTGAAATAATCAAAGTTTGGAGAACAAATCTTGAATTTTGAAAAGAATGATTTGAAGTTGAGATGAAGAGGAATGAAGTTTTTAGAGTCAGAAATGGACTCTGGATTTTGAATTTTGAACCTGGATGAGATTCTGAAATGGAATTGAATTCTAGATTCGAAGTTTGATATCAGAATGGAATTTGGACTTGAGAAATCCAAATGGAATTTAAAATAGAAATAGATTTAAGAAATCCAAATGGGATCTGAAAGTGGATTTGGATTTGAAATCTGGAAATCAAGATAGATTTGGATTTGAAATCTCGAGTTGGATCTGAAGTCTGAGATCCAAAAGGAAGTTGAGTTCTGAAATCTGGAATCCTAAAGGGAGTTGGATCTGAAGTCTGAGATCCAAAATAAAGTTGAATTCTGGAATCCTAAATGAGATTTGTATCTGAAGTCTGAGATCCAAAATGAAGTTGAATTCTGGATCCTAAATGGAATTGGATTCAAGATCTGGAATCCAAGATGAAATTTGGATCTTAAGTCTGAGATCCAAACGTGGAGATTGCATTTGAAAATCTGGATCCGAGTTGGGATTGGGTTTTAACTTTGGATTTGGATTTTGAAAGTCCAAACGGGACTTTTGAAGATGGGTCTGGGTTTTGAAAACCCATATTGAATTTAAATTTTAAGAAGAATTGATTTTTGAGATCCAGAATAAATCTTAAACCTTGATTTTGAATTAAGAAGCATTTTGAAGATAAAGAATAATTTTGAATTTTGAAATCAGAAATTTCAAAGTTAAATTTGAACTTCGAAATTGATTTTGAGGTATTGATTTGAGTTTGAAGTTGAATCTTGAAAATGAATTTGAAATTTCAAAATGGATTGGAACTTTAGAATTTTGATTGAGTTTTGGATGCAAAAATGATTTTGAAATTTCAAAGTCAAATTGGACTTTGAAATTGGATTTTGGATCTTGAAATGAGATAGAATTGGTGAGTTGAAGATATATTCAAGATCACTTGGATTTTAAAAAGGAATTTTTGAAAATATGATGCAGTTCTATCCTAAATGATGGATGAAAAAGGAATTTGAAATTGAATTTTGAAAATCTTATTTCATTCTTGAAGTGAATTAAAATAATATTGAAAATATGATATATCCCTGACTATGGTCATTGAATGTATCATATAATAATCATATTTAAATTCAGATGATGAATAAAACACATTTTGGTGCTTTTATAGAGTTTAAAATGAAATTAACTCTCAATATATCCTGACTATGGCCATTGATAAATATTTTGAGTAAATTTTAAGTTAAACTCTGATAAAAGAAGAAAATATTTTGAAAAAAATATGATGATTTTTGAAAGGGATCGAGTGTGGATCCAGTGTTATTCCATAAAAAATGAAAAATCCTAAGTTTTGTTCACATCATGACTATGGCCATTGATGCAAATCATCGACTTAGGATTAGTCACCTCCTATTAGAATAGTGCACGTGCCATTCGTGTTCCCATTTGTGATTTTTTAGAAACAAAGGAAGACAATGAAACAATTGTTATTTACATGCTCATCCATTCTAATCTAAGACTGAAAATGTAGAGTTTTCATTAAATGTCTAGCTTATTACAACACTGGAATTGAAAACATCAAAAATTTCTAATCCAAGCTTTTCACACATTCTTGCAAGATAGAATTAGCACAAAAAGGAAATTTAAAAATGTGAATGTAAATGACTATTCCAAATCTTACACAAGATGCTTTACTCATTTTGAATGAGAAAGGCATACGACATACCCTGCATTGATTAGAAAATGTACATATATATATATATATATATATATATAAACAATGCCATAGTTAAATGAACATCTATATGCAATGAGTGAAGGCAAGGGCAAGGATAGTCTGAAATGAATCATCATGAAATAAACTGGCCATAGCAGCTCGTGACGAACTATTATGGGAATAGTGACTGCTTGTGATTCACAGTAAAAGAATGACAAAGAATGATAGTTATGATAGCTCTTAAAAGGGACTATCATAACAAAGAGAGAGAGAGTTACAGTGGTTCCCTGTGAACCACTGTAAAAGAATGATAAAAATGATAGTTATGATAGTTCAAGAATGAACTACTATAACAAAGAGAGAAGAAGTTACAGTGGTTCCCTGTGAACCACTGTAAAAAAATGATAATTATGATAGTTCAAGAATGAACTACCATAACAAAGAGAGAAAAAGTTACAGTGGTTCCCTGTGAACCACTGTAAAGGAATGATAAAAAAAGATAGTTATGATAGTTCAAGAATGAACTATCATAACAAAGAGAGAAAAAGTTACAGTGATTCATAGTTGGCATTACAAATAATTGGGAGCAAAACCACATCAGCAGAGGAAATTTGTGTCTCCACGGCAGTCTAATACTGTTTTTACTGATTTTTTTTTACGTCAGCAAAGAAGATTCTAACAAGGATTTTACCAATGACTCCCCTCATATCATAAAACATACAACAATCATACGGTGGATGCCACTACAGCCAGTGCATCTCTTTCTTGGAAGGCTGAATTTTAGCCATACACATCTGGGGATTAGGCAACTAATACCAATGTAGCAGGCTTCTCCACTGCTAATAGGATTTTCGACCCCCAATAAATCTTATCTTGTAAAGAAACAGGATTTAGTAAAGAAATACAATTCCTAACGGACGACAACGATAAAGAAGAAGAAATAAATTTCATCATGCTTCAAGATATCATTTTCAGGAGTGATATATATAAAAAGAAAAGAAAAGAATTTTTATAACACTGATTGAAAAAGATAGTGATCATTCATTGGCAGCTAATGTATCTATGATAAAACAAAGAGGCCTGTAACTATGCATCATGCTTATAAATAAAAATAAATGAAAGAGAAAAAAAAACTAAACCAGCAGAAGAGAGATTAGACAGAACCTGTTAGAGAGGTCTTTGCTGGTGAACTGGGAGGCTTTTCAGAAGGTATCTTTGCAACCTTTTGGTGCTTTTGCCTTGACTGGATTGCTTGATTTCATATCAGATTGATTACTCGCAGTAACTCAACTCAGTGTCATACTTTTTTTTTTTTTAGCATAACCACTGTTATGACAGGTGATATATGCAGCCTCAGTCTAAGATCTCTTGACACAACGCATCAGCTACTTTCTGCAATTGTTGTCTTGCTATCTTTCCAAACTTTCGTTGAGCGATTCAGGCAGCCTATCACCACACGACTGGATATATCAATGGCTCTGCTTCACCGAACAAGATCGTAATGAATTTAGCATCTAAGCAAATAATCCTAGGAACATGCAATCAAGTTAGCATATCTAAAATTCTAATCAGAGCCTTTAAAGAGGAAACGAGTCCGGGTATCCAATAATCACCAAACTGACTATCGTCAGACTGAAATTTGCAACTAGCCTCCAAGACAATCTCTAACTTTCGAGATCGATCGACCCCTTTCAGTCGGTTGGGGCAAGAGCCGAAACGAAAATGTGAAGGAGAGGAAGAACGTGGTGGGGTGATCACGGATGATCATCAGGAGTCCCCTGCATGCTTCTCTTAAAGGGGAAGAAGGAAGGTTCGAGAGAGAGGGGTTCGGTTGGGGATTGAGGGTTGAGGAAGAGGTAATCCTCGATCGAAGGGTGGATTGTGCGAGAGGGGAAGCGATGGAGATTAGAGGGGCCGTTGGTGATGAAGGGTGATCTTCAAAGAGGATAGGCCGTTGGAAATCAAAGGTTGAGATGAAGGATGAAGGATGAAGGTGGATGGCCGGGCGATGGAGGTGTGCGATGGCGAAGTCCTATGAGAGAGGAAGGATGGAAGCTTCCAGGGGGGTTCGAGAGTGTGTGAGAGAGAGCGAGAGGGAGAGAGCCTCTGTAACCCAAAAAAAAAAAAAATCTTTCGTTAAAACCCTCCCGTTTTTTTAAAGATTTTCAAAAGGGCGGTTGTTTTTAAAAGAGTTTTCTCAAAAGAGGGTTTTAACTAACAGAAATTTCCAAAAGGGGGTTTCTAAACTAATTTTTTTTTGTATTTTTCTTTTCCATTTTGATTTTTTTTTGCTCTTTTTCTTTGTATTTTTTGTTTTTTTTGGTGTTTTTGAAATAGAAATTCTAAAACTAAGGGATTTTTAAACTATTTACAAAAGAAGGGTTTTCTTGAGAAATCGAGGTTGTTTTTGGAAAATTTCTTCAGAAAATGGGTTTAGGTTTAGATTTTGAAGAAATATTTGAGTTTTGAACCTCAAATCGCGAAATATAACGCGATGGATCCAAATGGATACCGGTCGAACTGTCTAAGCCTTTCAAAAAGTTATTTTGATAATTTTGAGAATTTGGTTTAAAATTGGATGACAAAACTCAGATTTAGATTCTGATATTGGATTCGGATCCGAAATCGAGTCAAATATATAAAATGAATTCAATTTTAAAAAATTTTGAGAAATAAAATCGAATTTAGATTTAAAAGTGACTCAATTACTCATTAAATGGGGTCGGGGCAAAAAGGGAATATTTACAATATTTTGAAAAATTTGGGGTGTTCACACCAACTTAATCTGATTGTAATCGGAATATCCATCCATAAAAGAGAATATGGCATGTCCTGTCGTGCTGTCGATCAGAAGATCAATACTTGGAAGTGGATAATCATCCTTCGAAGTTGCTTTATTGAGGTCTCTGAAGTCTATGCAAATCCTCACTTTGCCATTTTTCTTTGGAACAACGACAATATTGGCTAACCAATCTGGGTAGTCAATAGTTCGAATGAATCCTGCTTTGAGCAAATCTTCGAGTTCTTCTTTGACTTGTTGTTCTATTCTGGGATCCATTTTTCTCAGTTTCTGCTTGACTGGCTTAGCACCTGGTTTCAAAATGAGGCGATGTTCGACTAATTTGGGATCTAAGCCTAGCATATCTTCATATGTCCATGCAAATACTTCCTCATGTTGTCTGAGAAAATTGGTGAGCCTTTCCTTCTCTTCCGAACTCAGACTGGTTCCAATCTTGAGAATCTTGGGATTGTCTTCTGAACCGATATTGACATCCTCAGTCGGATCTTGTACTAGAGTGGACGGTTCGTTCTGTTTCTGAACTGAGGAGAATTCTGGCAATTCTTGAAGAGACTGATCGAATTTCGCATACTCATCTGACTGCTTTGCAACTTTGCCATCTTCTGTGCTGGCTTTCACTCGGTGAATCGCTACCGATTTCTGAAAAGTTTTTGGATTGAGAACGAGCTTCTTGATTGCTCGGGAATGCATTCTGAAATTTAGAGAAGAAACTTGATTCAGGGAAAAATCACTTATCAAATAGCATTTGAAAAGAATCATGAGTAAAATGACAATGAAATTGTAAAATGAGGAGATAGAGTAAGGAAGGAGATAGATGGCATCCAGATAGACAAGGAAACTTGATTTTTTATTGATTTTGAATTGATCAAAGACATTGATAGAATGAGACATTGTAAACACCCCAAAAATTTTAAAATCTTATAAATATTCCCTTTTTGCCCCTGATTCCATTTTTTGAGTAATTGAGTCACTTTTAAATCTAAATTCCATTTCATTTCTCAAGTTTTACTGAAATTAAATTCATTTTATATATCTGACTCGATTTCGGATCCGGATCCATTGTCAAGATCCAAATCTGAGCCTCGTTGTCCAACTTTTAAATTAAAATTACAGAAAATACCAAAAATAGTTTTTAAATGGCTCAGACAGTCCATCAGGTATCCGTTTGCATCCATCACATTATATTCCACGATTCGAGGTTCAAAACTCGAACAGTTTCTCAAAACCTAGATCCAAACCCATTTTTTTGAAGAAATTTCCCCAAAATAACCCTATTTTTTTAGAAAAAACCCTTTTTTTGTAAATATTTTGAAATTTTGCAAAATTAGTTTAAATTCCTTACTTTTTAGAGTTTTTGTCTTCAAAAATACAAAAAAATATAGAAAATGTCAAGGAATAAAACAAAAAAATAAGAAAATAGAAAAACACAAAAATAGCCTTTTGAAAAACACCTTTTGAAAATCGAGTTTTATAAAAACACTTTTAGCAAAATTTGTTAAAGACCCCCTCTTTGTAAAAATATTGAAAACATGAAGGGACCCGATTAGAAAACTTTCTAATGGCTTCCCGTTATAAGAAGGGAGCCGTAGGCCTCCATTTCTTCATCCATCGACTTCATCCATTCTTCCAATCCTCCTCTCGATCAAGTTGCTTCCCCTCTTCCTCTTCTCCTCCATCGTAAGGAAAATTCAAGGAGAAGACAGAAGAAAAATCCATCATCTTCAGCCCCTCCTGAAGCAGCTAAAGAAATCCCTCTTCTCCATCCTTCAGGATTTCTGCGAAATTGCGGTAAATACCTCTCTCTCTGCTTGGTTTTCACTGAATTTTCCTTTTAAAATCCCTGTTTCAATCCCTTCAAGCATCTTTGGTAGCATTTGATTTGCTTATGGCAAATCAATCTACCGGTGTGCAATATGAAAAGGAGCATTCATGCTCCAACATCTTCCTTCATTTCCTGTAATTAATTTGTTCTTTTCATTATTTTTTTCGTGTCATTGGATTCAATAATCTTCTATAGCTCATTTGAATCCCAATCCGATCTTCTTGATAATTCCAGTTTTACTTTAATGTTAATTTCCTTAACTTCTGTTTTAGTCTCTGCTCTTGACGCTGGAGCCTTTATTTTTATCGATTATTTTCGTGATTCCTATTAGCATTGTGACCTCTGGTATTTAGGTTATTCGATTTTACTTGGATCAATATTATCATTAATGACAGATCTGCAAGCTTCGTAGCTTCAGATCTGCGTTGACGTCATAACCCCATGAACATCGTATTGATTTTGCATCGATTCCTCTATGAATCGATTCAGAACCATTGCTTTATTCTCAGATTTTGGGTTTTACATTCCAACCTACAACTAATTCACACCTTTTTTTTTATTTTATTTTGACTTTCCCATGGGTTTTGATTTCCAATCTACATTTTAGGTATCCCTTCATAGTCATTAATTTTCCTGCTTATCATTTTGATCTCTCTAGTGTCTGTCTGAGTCTTGTCTTGATTTTTTTTTTTCCGGTTTTCACCATTAGTTCCTGTTTTGCATTATTATTCATCTTTTCTTCATTTCACTAATACCACATCGCTCTCGATTATGCTTCTCACATTTCTGCGATTGGAGACCAGGAGCTTAGCAATTTGCGTTTTGCTGATGGCAATTTGAAATCGTAAATTCATTACTGCAAGTTACCTTTCCTGAGTTTATGTTTGTGGTAGTTCCTGTAAACATCATCTGGCATCTCTCTGTGGATCTCACTCTCATCGATCTGTTGGAGGCTTCATGACTTACATTTTGCATATTAGTTGTTCGTTACATCCCTCACACCTAAGAATCTGATTCAATCCTGCAGTTTCAGGTTACTCAGGTGATTAATAACATAGTAGTGGCAACAGTTAAGTATGTCTTTGTTCATCCCACGATGCTGGTTTGAAGCTTTAACGTGATAAAGATTTCATTATCTGTAGGAATGTCTTCTTGTCTCTCACACCCCTTAATGGGCACACGCACATATGCTGAATTCACTCCAGGTGGATGGTTATGTGTTTATATTGATGTCTAACACAATCGATCCCTTACACCCATGATCGAGTCACAGCCATATGAAGCCGGTCTACAATGAGGGTTGTTGTACCTGCTCTAAACACCCCAAATTTTCACTCACCTCCCCGACATTTCCACCAAGCATCAACATCCAGCCTTTGAAATCACCGGAGGGCAAAATGGTCATTTTCTGAGCCCGAACCTTGCAAAAGTCTAAATTTCATCTGCAACTCTCAAAATTTCTTTATTTTTAGCTCAGATGTTCAAAATTTTATTCCTTAAAAGAGACAGGCATCTCCAAGTCTTGGTTCAAGATTCTATTGCATAAGACATGGCATTGCATATCATTGCATGAGCATTTCATATCACTGCACTGCACAGCATGTCATTTCAAGGTCCAGAACTCTCAATTTCAAAATTTTCAATCCAGATTTGAATTTCAACTCTTTTCAAAAGTGATTTCAAAACCCTGGGTCTTCAAAATTATCAACTCTTCCCATTTTACCCCCAGGGCTCTCAATTTCAAAATATTTCCTGAGGAAAACAATCTGGATAATTTTCAATAAATTTCAACTCAGATTTTGCCTTTTTGTCAGCTATTTCAACTATCATTCTTTTACAAAATCGCCCTACAGGGGCCAACTCTTTCCAAAAATTTCTGTTTTACCAATTAGTCCAGATTTTATGAAAATTCCAAAAAGAAGTTGTTGTTCTATCCTTATTTCAATAAACAAGCAATGTGGGACCCACACTGAGGTGGTGTCACATAGGCTTTTCTTTTGAAAAAGCTGAATTTTTGAAAAACCCAAAAATATAGGAGCCTTGTCCCCTGGATTGGCGCCACTTGTCTTTTCTCTCTCCTCCCATTTATCTGCCAAGTGTCAGTGTGGGGCTACCTTAAGAAGCCGCCACATGTCATCCCATTTATCTGCCATGTGTCAGTATCCACCATCTTCACCCTGCGCCATGTGTCATTCCAAAGATCACTCTGAGATGCCAAGTGTCATAGGTTGTCCTGTCTAGAAAAAATGGAGCTTGTCTCCTCTGAGGTGGTGCCATTTGAAGTGTGTCTCCTGCAGAGGACAAGTGTCAACCTCTCCCTCCTTCAGAAAAAGTAGACTGACACATGTCTCTTCCTACTTTTCTCAGAAAAGTAGGAGACACGTGTCACTCCTAGCTTCCTCCAGAAAAGGTAGGCTTGTCTCCTCAGAGGTGGCTCCATTTGAAGTTTGTCTCCTGCAAAGGACACATGGCATCCTCTACTCTTTTCAGAAAAAGCAGGTGACATGTGTCATTCTCTGCTCTTCTCAGAAAAAGTAGATGCCATGTGTCATTTCCTGCTCTCTTCAGAAAAACTGGAATTCAAATATTCAAATCTTTCCAGAGGTGGCGCAAATCCTGAACTTCACCTTTTCCATTTTGTCTGAGATGGCGCCACATGGCATGAACCTCATTCTCTTCCCTCTGCCACGTGTCATTCTCTGCTTCTTTCAGAAAAAGCAGGATGACACATGTCTTCCCCTACCTTTTCTCAGAAAAGTAGGAGACACGTGTCACTTCTAGCTTCCTTCAGAAAAAGTAGAGGACACGTGTCACTCTTGGCTTTCTTCAGAAAAAGCAACCATTCAAAAATTTTCAGACAAGAGCTAGGTGGCGCAAATCCTGGAGTTCTACCTTTTTCTACTTTGTCTATGAGGGTGCCACATGTTCCTTGCTTTTCCCTCCTACCACATGGCATTGTAGGAGCCACTCTGAGGAACTGCCACATGTCCATCCTCCATTCCTCCAGGGCCAACCTCCATTTGAAATTCAAATCTCCTTCTGAGGTGGCGCCATTTGAGAAAACCCCTCCAGACAGCTGACACTTGTCTGCCACATGTCCAGACCTCCCTGCATCAGAAAAAGTAGAAAAACCCCCCCTCTGAGGTGGCGCATTTTGCTTATTCCAGTCCTGTTCTCCTGCCACATGGCAGTGAGGAGCAACTTGGAGGTGGTGCCACATGTCAGCCTCTCCTTTCCTGCAGAAAAGTAGAATTTGAATTCCTCTGAGGTGGCACAGTCTGCTTCTTCCACTCCTATGCTTCTGACATGTGTCAAGAGCTTCCAGAGGTGGCGCCACATGGCATGCTCCTACTGTTTCCAGCTTTACACCTCAAACCTCCTTTTGAGGTGGCGCCAATCCAGAGCCCCACTTGGCTTCATTTCTTTTATTTATTTTATATTTTTGATAAAAATAGCCCCTGAGGTGGCGTCATTTGAGAAGCTTCAGAAAATTAGGAATTCAAATTTCAAACTCCAAGAGAGCACCCTCTGAGGTGGCGCAATCTGGGAGCCTCCTGCAGAGAAAATCAAGCAAGCTTTTTAAAAAATTCCAAATTCCTCTGCTGAGGTGTCTCACTCACAAAATTCTCATTTTTATTTTTTCAAAAAAATCAAAATAGCACCCCTGAGATGGCGCCACATGGAGGGCTCAGATTGAGTCTGTTTGAAACTCAAATTTTTCAGAAAATATCTATAAAAACAAGGCTCCACGCCCAGCCTAGAGGAGCTTTTTTTTGAGACTTTGAAATTCAACCAAGATTTTCTTCAGAACACGATTTTTGAACTTTGGAATTCACGCCCCCTTTGGCTCAGTGGAGAAGGTGCAGTGAAGTTCGTGCAGTGGCCAATTCGATTCAAGCGTAGGTCGATTTTGGTGAATCATCCGAAGCCCGGATCGAAGGACGAACGAAGCCCTTGGTAGCAGTCCCTTTCAAGAGTTTCAAAGCTGCGTAATGAAGCAAGGTGCACCTCTTTTCCTCTTGATTTCATATCATGATTCGATTCAGTAGTCGTTTGAAGAAAGAGCTCATCCGAGGGATGGATTGAGCTATTATCACAAAACGACATATATAAAAATACATGACTATGCTTCCTTGATGATTTTTAGCATTCATGCATTTAGCTAGATTTAATTTGTATTTTATTTCATTAATTTAGCATGTTTCATGAGTTAATTAGGATTCATTTAGCATTTATTTCAATTCTGCTCAGTTTCAGTAGTCCTCTGTTTTGGTCAGTCAGTCCACACGTCATTTCATTCATTTAGTTTTTATTAAAAATTCCAAAAAAATCATGAAATGCGCCCTTAGGTGTCCCTAGAAATGTGCCAAAAATTCAGAGAGATGTGAATTCGTTTACTGTGGTAAACGTTCAAAAAGGTGAGTCGGGTTTTATTACCCGGGATGCATTTTAAAATCTCTTTTCCGACTTGTAAAATCGAGATATCCCTCATGGGAGATTCAATTTTCGATCCTAAAGATGTTCTGAGCTCGGGGGGATGTCTAGTATTTAACCTGATTTTCTCAAAGTTTTATATTTTTTTTTAATATCTGAAACAAATCCGAGAGTTCGGGACACCTGTCAGAGCCTGATTTGGGCTTCTGAGACCTTGGATCGACTTAGGGCTATGGGTTCTCTTTGGGTATTGCTCCAAATCCGAATCTGTAAAAAGTGAATGTTATTTTCGAAATGTCCTCTGTTTGCATCTAAAAGCTTGTGATTTTTAGAACAGCTGTGATACCTATTTCGGATTTTGTTTCAGTCTCCTGTTTTGCTACATTTGTCTGTTTTGTCGATTCAGGCAGGAAAAGTTATATTTTTACCCATGTCTCTGTTGATCAAATGCCAAAGTCATGAACATGAAAGTTGTCCATGTAAATGTCATGAGTAGCTCTGTTAAATATCAGAAATTTTCATGGCTGCTTTCTACTGTTTTAGCATTTTATATCAGATTAGGTCGATTTTACCTCCATCAGAGCCAAATCCCTATTACCGAACTCACCATGTCTCAAATCCCGAGGCTGTAAAAACCAAAAATGTTCCATTTCGGGTCCTTTAGCAGTATGCAAAATATAAGAAGTTTTCATGGTGTAAATCTTGCATTATCATATTAAGCATTGCATTTGGTTCGGGTCCATAGGCAAAATCCATCCTTTTTAGGATTTTCTTTAAATTTTGGCATTCAAATCATATCATTTCGTGATTTTTAGCATTCTAGGATGTTTATCAAAGTAGGTAGATGCTTCATACCGAATTTGGTGTAATTTGGAATTCATTTGAGGCTTGATTTAGCCATATTATCAAAACAGGGCCCCGCAGGATCCGGATCCAAGCGAAATTCATTATTTTGGATAAATTGCAAAATGTAAAATTCCGATTTTACAGTCCTAATGTATTTATCAGCATGTCATCATGCCTCATACTGCATTTCATCATCATTTGATTCAATTTGAATTTCGAAATCTCAATTTTACCAAGTTTCCTCCAAAAAACCCTGATTTTAAAGGTATAACTTTATAATTAGGGGTATTTTGGTCATTTTGACCACAATTTCGAATTTCAAACTATTTTCTACTAAGTTTCCTGCATTTACATCATTTCAAATATCAAGGAAGCATGAAAATAGGGTTTATATCCAATTAAGTCCAATAATTTCACAATATTATTGGAAAATCTTGGAAAAATCCACATATTTGAGCTAACCTTATTTCAAGTTTGGCAGGGATATTCAAAAGAAGGAGCTGAAGTCTGCAATTTCTTTTATTCCATTTATTTAGTGGTGTAATAATATAAATTTTGGAATAAGAAATTTAATTTCCTGCTTAGACTAGGATGCATATCATATAGTTTGAATTCATGCAATATCCTGTTTATATGATTCATGCATTTTATTTCAAAAGCACTATGGATGTACACGAATGGCACGTGCACCAACTCTTAGGGAGTTGATAGACTCGGTGGAATCCATATTTACGGCCCTAGTCGGAATATGGACGAGACCCAGATCCATCATCTTTCTACTAGTCACATTGAGCCTACACTCTTAGGCTATCTTAAAATGCACATCATATTTCTAATATTTTCAAAGCATTGTGCATTAAATCAATTAAACTCTGAACATATTCATGGCCACAGTCAGAATATGTGAAGGATTTATTTTGACTTAATACACACTTTTCCAACAAATTTCTTAGAAAATTTTTCAAAGTGCATTCATACACTCATTTGCATCATGAAATCATTGGTTTTCCCATGATTTTCTCAAGAAAATTTCATTTCAAGAAAATCGATTTCTCAAGAAACTCTGAGAATTTTTCAAAATCGGTTTTCCCAAGTCAAGCTTTCCACAGTTTTCCATAGAAAAGGTTATTTTCTTAAGATTTTCAAAAGGAGTTTTCCAATCTTTCTCAAGAATCAAAAATCAATTTTCAAAGGGTAAGATTCCCAGGATTTCAATTTCCCAAGTTTCAGTTTTTCTTCTCCAATGAGTTTTCCTATGAATTTTCCATCATTTTCTTAAGAAAATCCTCAAAGTTCGAGTTTTCCTGAGAAGTGTTTCCCTTTTCAAATGTTCACCTTTTCTCAAGAATCACTTCTATTTTCCTAGGATTTTCAACCATTCATGATTTTCCCACATCTTTGTGAGCTTTCTCGTGATTTCAAAACCCCTTTTTTTCATCTGAGTTTTTTGAGAAATTGACCTTTTCCCTGAGAAATATCTTTCAACTCCAAAGGTTTTCTGAGCATACATCATGTTTTTCCAACTTACATTTTTAAAATCTCATAGCACATGCCTGAATTCTCTGTGCATTTAGGATAGAACATGATTTTGGTAATTTAGCTAAGTCAAGCACAATTTTGGTCCTTGGTTCGATTACCCCTGTTAAAGGCGGTAGGAACGGTCGAACCTCGTACCGACAGGTCGAGCCCCATCCCATGGATTTTCCCGCAATTTTCAAAACGGAGGCGAGTATTTCAAAAACAAATTTCCAAAATCCGGTCAAGTTTGAACCGCGAAAGCGTTTCCCTCTCTCTTCCGCAAGGAAGGGAAGACGGGAAAAATTTGCGACGATAACACTTGCAAACAAAAAAAAATATAATATATATATATATATATATATATGGGTATATACATAATTGTCAATTACAGGATCATAGATAAGTTTTTGAATTGGTTATAATAGATTGGTGGTTGGTTTCATTGGTCTGGTAAAAACAGATGATGATGCATTTCAAAAAAAAAAAGGGGGTTGATGTTATCCATAATAGTGGCTGTGGCTAAAGTTGAATGCTGAAATACGGGTAACAGCTGCAGTCATTGCTACTCTTATTTGCAGTAATGGCAACTACTGCTATCAATTGTCAATGTGAATAGTTGAGTGTTTCACATTTTCTGTAGTAACACTTTGTGCTGACTGATTTCTTACACAGGGAAAATTCTCATGTATAGAATGTTGAGTTTCTTACCTTTGCATGTCAATTTTGCACACTTGTTATGGCCTTTACATAATCACAACGCTACCCGCAACACCTCCTTCACAACCAATTCTCTTACTTCCTGCAAAATTTGTTGTACACTCACAGCACAATTCCACCACTTTCATGCTATCATCTGCCTGCAGCACAATACATGAACCACGGTCCACCATTTCCAGCCTCACACACAGCTGCATAGTGCCTTCACAACCTGTTACACACTTGCTCGCTGTAGCTTCTAGCCTCCAGCATAATATTCATTGCTATGATTGCTACAAATACATCCATCTTTTTTTTTTCAGCAAGCATCACCATTTTTTTTTACAGAGAATCACTCTGTACCTCAAGCATCATCATCCTTGAAGGCCAGTTTTGGCCAATCCACACATGCTCAAGGGCTAAGATTCCGGCCCTCAGAGACCTAAATATGTAGGTAAGCATGAATGGAGATTTGCCTTCAGAAATTACAAAGAATTGGCATAATTGGTTGATTTCCTGGTAAAATCGGAGAATGTGGTAACCTTCTGCAGGTGTACAGCTTTGATTTCAGACATAATTCACATTTAAATATATCAGTAACGGTTTATGATTTCTGAATCATTTTCTGTATGTTCATTCATTGGTATGTAGTGAACCTCTATACCAAATTTCGCTGTAAAATGTTATATGGTCTAGGAGATATGGCTTTACAAAATTGGTTGCAGAAACAATGTATACATTGTTAGGCATTTCTTGTTTTACAAATGTCTGATTTTCATTATCTAAATACATATCTTTGTGTATAATGGTCTAACTATATTATGATATGTTATTTTCATATTAGCCGTTCGCATATCATTAGACTCAAGTCACACTGCACATATTCATTTTCCTATCCTTTGTCCCTATCTCATATCACATCCTCTTTCAGCTGAGTTATCTTTTAATTATATTTACAACTAGTCATGTTTATACATTATAAATTCAGATATCACATCACACCACCTGTTGGCATTCATTTCACTAAGTATACCTATTAGGTGCACCTGTGTCATCGCCTTCCCAGCACATACACAACTCCTAGCAGCTGTGTGCTTCCTTTTACCTACACAACATCATCATCATCGGTGTCCAACCTCCCTGCAATTTCAAGCCCACTGAATATCACATAACCTTTAAATCCCCTGTCATTCCTGTACATCTATTTAGTTTCCCGTTATTTAGTTTACTGTTAGCTGCCATTGTCATATTACCAGCAATACCCCCTGCATAATGCCTTTGTGCCTTCACTTATGTATAGCTCACTGCTAGCACTACTGCACCTACACAGTCCCTTCACATTCAGCATCTCCACCTTCATACTTCATCAAAATTGTTACATTTCACATGCACCTACTGATTGTAATGGCATCAATATGCCACCTCACCACATTCATTAGCTACACCCTCTATACCTATTTCCACTGACCTTCATCAGCACCATTCTCATTCACCTACAGTGAGTGCATATCATATGTGAATATATATATATATATATATATATATATATATATATATATATACATATATATATATGAATATATACATGTATATGTATATATATATGTGTATACTCACATATATATATGTATATATAGGCATGCATGTATATATATATGTGTCCTTTTCCATCTTCCCATCATGTATATCTTGGTATATGAGCATTTTACCATTGACATCTATATGATATGTGCAATTTTCTTCTATTTTCATACTAACCAGGTGTTTTGCAGGGAATATGTGGAAAATATCATTATTTGGAGTTATAAATTCAATTTTAAACATTGTAATAAGTTAGGTCTTAATGAGAATTTACATTTCCAGCTTTTAGATAGAATGAATGAGCATTGTAAATATCATAAATTGCTTATTTTTATGATTTTTACCTTTATTTCCCAAAATCTCACAATGGTGAAACACGAATGGCACGTGCACCATTTCATAAAAGGTAATTAATCCTAAGTTGATGATTTACATCAATGGCCATAGTTAAGATGTAAACAAAACTTAGAATTTTTATCTTTTATAGAATAACACTGGATCCACACTGGATCCTTTTTCAAAAATCATCATATTTTCCTAAATATTTTCCGCTTTTATCAGAGTTTAGTTTAAAATTGATTCAATACATATATCAATGGCCATAGTCATGATATATTGAGAATTAATTTCATTCTAAACCCTATAAAAGCACTAAAATATGTTTGATTCTTCACCTGAATTTAAATGTGATTATTATATAATACATTTAATGACCATAGTCAGGAGTGTATTATATCATTAATCTTATTTATATTCATTTAAAGAATAAAACATGATTTTCAAAATTCAAATCTCAAAATTCTTTAAATTGATTCATCATTTAGGATAGAATTGCATCATATTTTTAAAATTCTTTTTCAAAAACCCAACTGATTTTGAATATCTTTTTTTTTCAAGTTTCTATTTCAAATCCAAATTCTATCTCATTTCAAGACTCAATTTCAAAGTCCAATTTGACTTTGAAATTTCAAAATCATTTTGTATTCAAACTTCAAATTTTCTATTCAATTTTCATTTTCAAAGTTCAAATTTAACTTTGAAGTTTCAGATCCATCTTCAAAAGTCTCATTTGGACTTTCAAAATCCAAATCCAAAGTTAGATCCAAATTTCATCTCAGATTCCAGATCTCAGATCCACAATCCATTTTAAGAGCCAGAATCCAACTTCATCTTGGATCTCAGACTTCAGATCCACAATCCATTTTAGGATCCAGAATCCAACTTCATCTTGGATCTCAGACTTCAGATTCAAATTCCATTTAGGATCCAGAATCCAATTCCATCTTGGATCTCAAACTTCAGATCCAAATTCCATTCCAAACTTCAGATCCAATTCCATCTCGGATCTCAGACTTCAGATCCAAATTCCATCATTGGATCTCAGATTTAAGATCCAATTCCCATTTAAGATTATATATCCAGAATTCAATTTCATCTTGGATTTCAACTCTATTTAGGATCCAGACTTTGGATTCAAATTCGATATTGAATTCCAGATTTCAAATCAAATTCTATTCCCAATTCTAGATTTCAAATCCAAATCTATCTTGGTTTCTAGATTCCAAAATCCAATTATATTTTCAGATCCCATCTGGACTTCTTAAATCCATTTCTATTTTTTAGATTCCATTTGGATTTCCCAAATCCGAATTCCATCCTGATTTCAAACTTTGAATCTGAAATTCAATTCCATTTTCTCTCCTAAATCCAAGTTTAAAATTCAAATTCAAAGTCCATTTCTGACTTTGAAGCTTCATTTCTTTTTCTCTCATCTTCTAATCATTCTTTTCAAATTCAAAGATTTATTTTCCCAACTCTGATCATTTCAAAGACTTAGAACTTTAAAATATCATTCCTAATCTATCTCAAGTTCTAAGTTAGATTCAACCATTCAAAAATCATTTCTTCACTCCATTATCAAATTCATCTCAGAAAACTTGGAAATTTTCAAAACATTTTTTCCAAAAAAAAAAGAGCGTACATTCTTGCATTGCACATGCATGATTCTTTATGCATTTAGACTTAGAATAAATTCTTAGATAATATTTAGGCAAAGCAAAAGGCATAAATTCGATCCTTGGTTCGATTACCTCTGGTAAAGGCGCCAGGAACGGTCGAACCTCGTAACGATGAGCGAATCCCGTCTCCCCATTTTTCCCGCAAATATTTTCAAAATGGAGGCGAGTTAATTTTCTAAATATTTTCAAATCAAGGTCAAGTGAGACCTCGCAAAAGAGTTCCTCTTCTCTCTTATTTTCTTTTCTCTTCTCTCTTTCTTTTCTGTCTTTTCATTTCTCCCTTCAAAAAGGAGAAATAGAGGTCAGAAAGGAAAAAGAGAAGGAAGAGAGAGAAACACACGAGAGGAAAAATTTTGCGATGATCATCATTTTGGCGACCGTGATGGGACCCGTCTTCATTCGGTTGGATCTATGACTCTTGCTTTGCTTTGATATTATCTAAGTCTTTATTCTACAAATGTCAGCTTCATTTCCATGCAAAACCTTAGGAGCCTAGACTCTGTCCTAAGCTGACATCATTGCATATAGGATTTAAGTATGGTTTGGTAGGACCATATTGAGGAGATTATTCCATGTTCACATTAGACTTAGGTCTGAAATACAACTCTCCTCAATCTTAGGGAATGAATGTAAACAATGTATGCAAGTCTATGCTTCTTTTCTTTTAAATCTATCTCTTTAGGACTTGCATTAGAGCCATCTGATTTCTTGTATTTTAACATGTTTTTTGAAAACATCCCTACCTATATTGTCCCGGTCTTCACGTTGCTCGGCTGTCTCACTGAATAGTTCAGGAGAGAGCCTCACAACTGAGCCACTTATTTGGGTTCGCGCCCCCCTACCACGTACCCAAGGGCCATAGTCCGAGGTATATCGGTAGGTGCTCAAGAATGTTGGGAAGCCATTACCTTAGAACCGGAGAGATATTTTTATGCCACGTACTTCTAGCTTCGGCTTGAGTATATCGGCATACCTTGATTGGAATCCGTTGATCTAAATCTTAGAGTTAGGATTAAGGTCCTATCAGCCATTTCAAATATTGCATTTAGAGTCAGCTTTAGGGAGTGTTGTTTGTGCATCCTTGCTTGTATATCTGTGATTGTATGATATTTTATATCTTTCTTATATTTTCCAAAACCCTGGGTATATATTTCAAAATTTTCTCTTTGTTTTTAAAACCCAGGTGTATTTTCCTTTCACTTCTTCTAAATTTCTTCAAAAATCTTCTGATCCTGCCTGCAAGTTCTTCAAATTTTAAATTTTTACCATTTATTCTCAAATTTCATTTTCCCTCCTATTTTTTCTTCTGATTTTATTCTTGTTTATATTTTCATAAATAAAGTCTCTTTCTGTCAAGAGATATCCTTTTCAAAATTGCATTTTCTTCTTGTTTTAGTTGGTTACTCTCCCTCGTAGAGTAAACAACGCAATTGTCACAAATTTTATGGTGACTCAATCCCTAGTAATGAGATACAATTTTTTAACATATTTAACCTAATCCTTCCTCCTGTCAAAACTTCTCCCAAAATTTCTTCAGTCTAAAGCCTTCACTTTTCTCTGTAGAAAGCATCGATATTCGAAAATGGTTCAGACAAGAGCTGGAAAAGAAACAGTTTCTCAGCACAGTGATAGCGAATTAGAAGGAATGGACTCTCCCCGGGCATCCAGAGGACAGGGTCAGAACAAAGAAGATGATATTGACCCCGCTATGTATGGTTTGTTCCAAAAGATGATGGCTAGGATGATGTCGGAGCAAGCCGAAGCCAAACTGAAAGAGGCAGTTCCTAAGAGCAAACCAAAAAATAAAGCTGTGAAAAAGCACGTCAGAATCATCAAAAAGAAGAGGCAGCCGGACAGTACTTCTGAGGGGACGGAATCAGAGGAAGAAGAATCAGAAGAAGAGGAACAGTCTATGTTTAGCCAGGATCCTCCGAGGCAGTCCGTAAAGATAGCTGCAGAAGAGCCCAAATCCATCAACAAGCCCAAATCTGGGATTCCAGCAGAGGACCCGATGAGCAAGCAAATAAAGGAGATGAATCGAGCAATCAAGGACATTCAAGCTAAGAGTAAGGGCAAAGAGACCTACACTGGCAAGGGTTTTTACGATGGCCTAGATGAGGATGATAACCTGGAGAATCTTCCTCGCAAGTTTCTTAAGTTTGACAGAACCGGCAATCCTAAGGCTCACCTAGCCACTTTTTATGCAGAATGCTGTCGTTTTAGAAAGGACAACAGAGCTTTGTTTATTTTCTTTCCCCGCAGTCTAGAGAGTGTAGCGGCTAGGTGGTATGTCGACCACATCAATCCTATCGAACTACGAGAGTTCGATAAGGTAGTAAATTTGTTCATTGAACATTTCTTATTCAACACTGAAGCTTCACCTACATTAAATCATCTTTACAACCTGAAGCAAGGTGAGACTGAAAGAGCAGGAGATTTCATTCACAGGTGGAGAAGCACCTGTAATAAGATGAAGGTACCCATTCCAGAGGAGCACGCATTGCAGATAATCCTCAACAATTTCTCTCAACCCATGAGGAGCCTCTTCGCCACTTCCCCGACAAAATCCTTCATCAAGTTGATTGAGCGAGTCGAATGGCTCGAGGCAGGAATAGAAAGTGGGCTCTACGAAGGCATGCCTCTGGTAAAAAATATCCAAGATCAGAAGAAGAAGGCGCAGTTCACTGTGAACACCCCAAATTTTTCAAAATATTGTAAATATTCCCCTTTTGCCCCTGACCCCATTTTCTGGGTAATTGAGTCACTTTTTTTCATTTTATTTCTCAAGTTTTCTGAAATTAAATTCATTTTATATATCTGACTTAATTTCGGATCCGGATCCAGATAAAAGATCCAAATCTGAGCTTCGTTGTCCAATTTTTGAATCAAATTCTCAAAATTACCAAAAATAACCTTTTAAAAGGCTCAGACAGTTCATCCGGTATCCGTTTGGATCCATCGCGTTATATTCCTTGATTCGAGTTTTAAAAACTCGAATATTTTCTCAAAACTTGGGTCCAAACCCATTTTCTGAAATTTTTTTCCCAAAATAACCTTGATTTTTCAGAAAAACCCTTCCTTTTGTAAATATTTTGAAATTTTGTAAAATTGGTTTAAATTTCTTAGCTTTTAGAGTTTTGTTTTCAAAAAATACAAAAATATATATATATAATTTCAAGAAAATAACAAAAAAATAAGAAAATAGAAAAAAAAGAAACACAAAAATGGCCTTTTAAAAGCACCCTTTTGAAAAATTGAGTTTTTGTGAGAAAACTTTTTACAAAAATTTGTTAGGGAGCCCCCTCTTTGCAAAAACCTGAAAATAAAGGGGCCCCCTTTGAATTTGTTTTTTTTAGCGTTTTGGTGAAGACTCTTCGTAAAGGAGGGTTACAGGGCCTTCTCCCTCTCTCGCAAGAACCCTCATCGCACGCCCCCATCAACCGCCTCCTCCCTTCGATCCTTCATGGCCTCCACCCTCCGATCCTTTTCTTCCATCATCGAGCAACCTTCACCCTTCATCTCCAACCACCTCTTCCCTTTCTCGATTTTTCTTTCTCTTCTTATATAAACGACCATCAAGGGAAACCCCACTCCATCGTTTTTCACCCCTCCACCGCCTCTTTCTTCCTTCCCTTTTCCTCTTATTCTTATTATTCTTCTCTCCCCTCTGCATATTTTCAGCTTTTTCTTCCCCATCGACTGGGAGAAGTCGACCCTGCCGTAGGAGATTCAAGCCATCCATTCCCCCGCCCCCCCAGGTGAGCTACGGTAAGTGGCCATTCTTGCTTTATTTTTTATTTTTTTATTTTTGATTTCTCTTTCGTTTTCCTACCTTTAAATCCCATTTACGCACTAATGGTGGTGCTAGATTGCTTGTGCAATCTCGGCCCATCCCCATGCCACAGCAACGAGATCTTTGATCCCAACAATTTTTCTTTCTTTTTGTATCTTTTTTTTTCGAATTTAGTTTTCTCTCTGATTTTATCTTGCTCGATTGTTGTTCTTGCTTTTTTTTTTTTATTCCTATTTTCCTCTCAATTACATTTGGGTCATATTATTCATTACACTATGTTCATTTCTTTATATATTGCATGTAATAGTTTATTACAGGGTCTTAGTTCGATTTCCTGTTTCTTTTTCTCTATCTGATTATCATGGGCGCTTAAAACCCTGTTGCAACACGGTAACCGTAGGGGCTTCCTATGATATGCTTAAGATATTGATTATGTAACTTGATTACAAGTCTGTGTTATTTGTAATTTCACGTTATTTAAGGCAATGATCCCCTGCATATGAATATCCACACGTTACTTACCTCATCCCATGGTCAATCTGCTTTCCTTGACTAAAATCATCCCTGTGCCCTGCCACATGAAGGTATGTTGCTGGTTATGTGTTGTGTCTAATATCAATATGTTCAGCAATTTTTGTAAACATTGGATTCTCCAGAATTGATCTGCTGAAAGATCAATCAGGCCTGCTGAGGAGTCTGATCTTCGATTTCACCATGAAACTCTGCATTCTCTTTGGAGATGATTTATGATCATCAAGAATTGTTCGGCTTTGCTGTGAAGCTACCATATGTTCGTGCCAAGAGGGTGAAGCTCGATTTAAGCTTTGATATGTTTGTTGATATTTCCCTATTAAATCTGAAGGTTAAGTGTGAGCAGATCCATTCCGCTTGTCTGGTCTTAAACAAGGTATGCTAAAGAGACAATGTAGCACGAAATTCCATGATAGATGGTTATGTTTTAGTTGATCATTTATGAAAAATTTTGTGGCCTCTCTATGAGTTAACATGATGAACCCATTTTGTTGGGTTGCCTATAACTATGTCAAGTCTGGAATGTATCTAAGCAATCAATCGAGTTTGGTGTGATCAAATCCACTTTCAAGTGGGTTGGATTCCTTGGTTGCTCCTGACTCTGGAATAACTCTTCCAATTTTGGTTCTGTCAAAATGACCAGTTCTGTCTCTCTTAAGCAGTATGAACATTTCGAGACAAGATTTCGACGTATTTGGCGATCCGAAGTCTTAGCTGCTGCCCAGCGCAAAGTGGACAATCAAGCATTGCTCAATTTGTTTTTAGTTTAATTAATCTCAATACTTAACAGGTATTTTCTCAATTTGTTCTTAAAGCTAGCCCACAGAGCTCCCTTTTCCTATTAGAAACCTGTTACTTGACATTTTTTTTTTACAGGTGATAACCAGAAGAGATGTTTGGCTTCATGCCCTCATCCCTCAAACTCATGCCTGACGCCATCTCCAAGAGGATTTTATGCTCTGGTGAATCGAGTAAACACCTTTACCACCACAAATCTATGCCGGCTGGGAGTGTTCTGAGGGACCAGTTGAGGTTATTATGGTAAGATCATCTTGATTAAATACATCATATATACCAGTTTATGCATGATAGATGTATGACATGTGTCAACTTGTACATAATAGATTTATTGTATATGCTTGTTTTGCATATCAGAGGTATCACATAGGTTAGTTTCTTATATGTTAATATAGTAATCCACATACATCCATTGTATTATATATATCCATTTACATATATTGTTACATCATCCATTTCATTCACATCACTACTTCACCCTTCAATCTGCAATAATTCACTGTTGTCATGCACCCACTTACCTTCACTCAAGCATTTCACTGTAATTGCCACAGCTTGACCTTTAAGTGGTATATAAAACTATTGCTAAGAATAAAAATTGCTATCTGAATTATCAAATGTTTTTTTTTAGAGATGACTTATTCATGTGTATCTTGGGATGCTAGCATCATGTTTATATTACATTGTGAATATCCTTGTCTTTCAATATCCAAGGTATGTGATTAAACTGTATCTTTCCTCATTGGGTGGGTTCCATTTAGCTATTCATCATATGTGTGTATGTATAACCTGAAGCAATGGTAAAACGAGTGAGAGGTGAGATTTTCCATTGTGGATGCAAGCTATGATGACAAACCATATTACTTTATTTCTTTATTCCTTCTCTCTCTCGGTTGCTCCATTTTAACAAATCTAAATCAGTGAAGGTAAAAGTTGAACAACCAAAATATGATATTTTGCCAGTAAAAGATCTGATTTGTGAACCCTGACCTCAAGCATGATTCCTCAACTTTATTCTGACCCTTCTCTTTATATACCTCTGTCCAGATTAGGCCATGTAAATCTATGATTGGCGAGACTTTATGTGCAGGCTCCATCCTCATCATTATCACTGCACCTACAGCAGTATACAATATTATTATCATACCTTGTACACAATGCCCCTCATCTAATGCACTTCAGCGGCCTCATACACCCATTATGTGGGAACACCATGGTCTTGATGTCATTAGAAAGTCTGTGTACCTGAGTTAGGTCTGTGTTATTTTATGGGAAAATCAAAGGATTTAAGCTCTGCAGCTAAAGTATAGCTCAAAAGCAAATGTCCAGGTCGCTGAATTCTATTTCAGAAGAATTGCAACACTCCTTTGCTCCAAGCAACGTCCCTGGTAGCCTTACTCCCTCAGTGCATTAGCCCAATGGACTGTGGTAGTCCATTTACCTTGTATCTCTGTCATATATATATATGCATATATTACTTTTCCTGCACCTTCATATGTACCCTGGCAGATGCAGTCCCATTCATTATATACATTTTATAATATCCACTACCTGTATATCTGTGCAGTTTTTGTGTGTTTAGCAGATGCCTTTACCTCTTCAACAAACAAAGCCAAGTTCTTATTTAAAGGTCCACGTGGGCCTAAAGAGAAGCATGAATCTGAGCTTCTTATTGAGATGAGGGGATCTCTTTATGATTTTGCAAATCATGTTACAAGATGCCATAGGATCCACAGATCCTCAGAAAGGTGTCAACATAGATGTCTCTGAAACTGAAGATACAGGACAAGATGATGTTTGCCATGGTAAGGCTGCAAAGGCAAGCTACCATTGGGTGACATAGTGCATCTGAGAGCATCAATCAAATTCGGGAGTACAGAATGATACTATTCCTGAGCCAAGCAATCCCTGGAGTGACACCAAAATGAGCAATTAAAGTGACTTTTCTTCTGTGTCTTCTAATGCCTTTACCAAGTTTTATGCAGGATTCAGTTTAAGATGAATGTCACTGCTGTTAGAAGAATCAGATGATTCTTCGTACCCAAAAGTATCATTCTCAGGCCTCTGAAAATGCTATTTCAGCATGTTGAAGTTTCTGAGAATAAAAAGAAAAATCTGCTGGGGTCTCTTGGGTGGACCCTTTTGTTTTCATAGCTCGCAATCGCCTCACTTAGTTTCGCAGCAGCAATTCCCTTTCAAGTTAAATATGACATCAACCTCTGGAGGCTAAAGCAAGCTGAATCATCAAATCGGGCCCTAGTCAGAGAGTTTGGGTTGCAGCACAACATCTCCCTTTGCTAAAAAGCTTGTTTTCGTCCCATGGTAAGTTTAGTTCCATTGCAGAGCTCAGCCTACGGATAATACTGATGAATCTCTATCCTGTTTCTTTGTAGGTCATAACCTCATGTGATTTCAGCACCTGCCTGGATGTTTCAGCGAAAAAGGATTTTAGAAACGAAGATCACCACTGATCTGCCAACTGTCAAGGTCAATCCGCTGACGATTGAGAAAACCATTTTGCAGGAGGTAATCTGCTACTGATAGCAGCATCGCCAGTAGGACCACCCTGATTTTTGTGACTCAGAGGTACGATCTGATGGCCTTTTGGATATTAGTGATATTAGTTATAAGTTCTGATCATTGCATTTTGGATATTAGTGATATAGTGAGTTGATTGGGTTTTAGAGTTTGATGCATTAATTATTTGTCGAAAATGCCTAATGTACATGTTAAGTGAAAGCTGAAGTATATTCTGTTAAAACACCCTTCTTGTCTTTTGAATATAGCCTATGGTTCGCTTTGCATCTTGGTAAATGACTTACCTATTGTGAGACTGTTCCTTATACTATGTTTGTCATGGGGTATGCCATTTTGGATGTTGTCTGGTATGTGTCTATGGTGGCGTGCCGCGCAGGCGTTGTGGATCATGGATTAGGGTGAGAAAGGGAGGAGGTTCAAACTATTTCCATACAGCCGAATGGGAGGCAATTTTGTAGCTCGTTGAATATTTCCTTTTCTGACGGATTTGTTGTAACGATTGTATTAATATTCATATGTCTCGTCATGGTAACCCTTGAACATGTACTCTAGCAAATAACAATGTCTGTCAGAGATGCTGTCAATGAATCACCAGACTCTATCTTCTCAAAAATCCAAAGGTATTTTGCTTACGGGATCTGGGCCATCTATGTATATCGTGTGGACTGTAGATGATAACCTTGTATCTAGTAGATCCTTTCTGGGTTAATGCCAATATAGCAGATTCCCATCTCCTGCACATTCCAACATGTCGTTAGCTATAATGATGATCTGCTTTCTCTCTTTAGTGGGAACATGGCTTTTTGAATCTCTGGAATCAGAATCATGTACAGTTTGATGTTTCCTGAGTTGTTTTTATGAATTTTGTAATCTGGTAAAAACACATGTAGATTTTGTTTTTCTCTCTTTTGTGGATTGGGCATTTTTTATTCATGGTCTCCAGATATGGCTGTGAGTCCCATTCGTATCAGCATCCCTTCATGCTCTCAAGCTCTCTTGCGAGGGTCTTATTTAGTTATATCCTCCATTAAGTTACAATCTCACAATCTCATTTGGATGAAATAAGGTACTGACTGGGGTCATTCGGTGGTGCTGTCATTCATTCCATGCATTTCTTGTAATAAGCTCAATCTATACATGAGCAAAATCTTGTCTTAACAATGCATTTACATCAGCATAAGCAATTCCATCGTTGTGCTGGCATGAGGTCCGAACTCTCAGTTTTGAAATATATCATATGTCTCCATGACATAAGGTGCATTTACAACAGATATCTACTGCCACAATCTTGGTGTATTCATATCATCATGGCCCATGGGTTGTTGCTTTTCTGTCTCATACCCATTTCCATCAATATATTTCTCCTAGTCTAAAGTGTTACATATGCCTTCTTGCATTAGCCTACACATCATACTTAGGCTCATATACATGCATTCTCTATGAACCCTGTAGTTAGATAGATTCATTCACATCCTATCACTAGTCTAGGCATGTGATCACTTATACGTTGATCTTGAGCATAGTCCATGTTATTTTCTTTGCGCTTTGCAAGTTTACCTTATACTAACTTGACATTTGCAAGAAATGTGTAAAGGATGTGGCTTTTCTTTCAGACTAGAGATTCTGTAGTTTCAATTCCACTAAAGATCTGTAATAGCTAGACACTAATGAAAAGCTTTATTTTCTCCTTCTGCATTAGATTAGAATGAATGAGCATTGTAAATATCATAAATTGCTTATTTTCATACTTTTTGCCTTTAATTCTCAAAATCTCACAATGGTGAAACACGAATGGCACGTGCACCATTTTGTAAGAGGTAATCTATCCTAAGTTGATGATTTACATCAATAGCCATAGTCAGAATGTAAACAAAACTTAGTATTTTTATCTTTTATAAAATAACACTGGATCCACATTGGATTCTTGTTCAAAATTCATCATATTTCTTCTAAATACTTTCCTCTTTTATCAGAGTTTAATTTAAAATTAATTCAATATATATACCAATGGCCATAGTCAGGGTATATTGAGATTTAATTTCATTTTAAACTCTATAAAAGCACCAAAATGTATTTTATTCTTCATTTGAATTTAGATATGATTATTATATAATACATTCAATGACCATAGTCAGGAGTGTATTGTATCATTAATCCTATTTACATTTCATTTAAAGAATAAAATAAGATTTTCAAATCCAATTTCAAGATTCTTTAAATTCATTAATCATAGAACAACATTATATTTTCAAAATTCTTTTCCAAAATCCAAGTGATCTCAAATATCATCCCTCAATCTCTATTTCAATTCATTCTTCTATCTTATTTCAAAGATTTAAGTTCCGATTTCAAAGTCCAATTTGACTTTGATATTTCAAATTCAATTTTATATTCAAAATCCAATTTTAAATTCAATTTCAAAGTTCAATTAACTTTGAAATCTCTTATTCATCTTCTGATTCCAAAATCAAATTCCAAATTCAAAGTCCAATTTGACTTTGAAATTCATTTGCATATTCAAGATTCAATTTTTTAAATTTTAAATCAAATTTCAAAGTTCAAATCAAACTTTGAAATTCTTAATGTATCTTCAGAATTCAAATCAAATATCTCAAACCCAAAGATCCAAGTTTTGAGATTGATTCTGAATCTCAAAATCCAAGTCTTTTTATAAGTTTTAAATTCAATCTGGGTTTTCAAAAACCCAGATCCATCTTCAAAGTCCCATTTGGACTTTCAAAATCCAAGTCCAAAGTTAGATCTTAATCCCAACTTGGATCCAGAATCCAATTCCATTTTTGATCTCAGACTTCAGATCCAAATTTCATTTTAGGATCCAAAATCCAATGCCACTTTGGATCTTAGACTTCAGATCCAAATCCATTTTAGGATCCAGAACCTAATCCTACTTTGGATCTCAGACTTCTGATCCAATTCCATTTTAGAATCCAGAATCCAATTCCATCTTGGATCTTAGACTTCAGATCCAAATCCATTTTAGGATCCAGAACCCAGTTCCACTTTGGATCTCAGACTTCAGATCCAAAATCCATCTTAGGGTCCAGAGTCCAACTCTATCTTGGATCTCAGATTTCAAATCCTAAATCCATTTTAAAGATCCAAAATCCATTTTATGATTCAGAATCCAATTCCATCTTGAATTCCAGATCTTGGATCCAATTCTATTTAGGATCCAGAATCCAATTTCATTCCCAACTCTAGATTTCAAATCCAATTTCATTCTCAGATCTCATCTGAACTTCCTAAATCCATTTCTATTTTTCAAATGCCATTTGGATTTCTCAAAATCCATCCTGATTTTAAAATTTAAATTCAAAATCCATTACAAATTTTATCTCTTCTCCTAAATCTAAGTTCAAAAGTCCACCTTCTGACTTTGAAATTTTCTTCCTTTTCCCTTTTATCTCAGCTTCCAATCATCCTTTTCAAATTCAAAGATTTATTTTCCTAACTCTGATCATTCCAAAAGACTTAGAACTTCAAAAATCTATCTCAAGTTCTAAGTTAGATTCTACCATTTCTTCATTCTATTATCAAATTCATCTAAGAAAACTCGGAAATTTTCAAAACATCTTTCAAAAGAGCATACATCCTTGCATTGCACAAGCATGATTCTTTGTGCATTTAGATTTAGGATAAATCCTTAGATAATATTTAGGCAAAGCAAAAAGGCATAGATTCGATCCTTGGTTCGATTACCCCTGGTAAGGCACCAGGAACGGTCGAACCTCGTACCGACGAGCGAATCCCGTCTCTTCATTTTTCCCGCAATATTTTCAAAACGGAGGCGAGTAATTTTCTAAATATTTTCAAATTAAGGTCAAGTGAGACCCCACAAAAGAGTTCTTCTCTCTTCTTCTTTCTTTTCTTTTCTCTTCTCTCTTTCTTTTCTGTCTTTTATTTTCTCCCTTCAAAAAGGAGGAAATAAAGGTCAGAAAGGAAAAAGAGAAACCACAAGAGAGGAAAATTTTTGCGATGATCACAGTTTTGGCGACCGTGATGGGACTCGTCTTTGTCCGGTTGAATCTATGCCTTTGCTTTGCTTTAAATGCTATCTAAGTCTTTATTCTTCTATGTCAGCTTCATTTTCATGCAAACCTTAAGAGCCTAGACTCTGCCCTAAGACTGACATAATTGCATATAGGATCTAAGTATGGTTTGGTAGGACCATATTAAGGAGATTATTCCATGTTCGCATTAGATTTAGGTCTAAAATACAACTCTCCTCAATTTTAGGGATTGAATGCAAACAATGTATGCAAGTGTATGCTTCTTTTCATTTAAATCTATCTCTTTAGGACTTGCATTAGAGCTTTCTCGTTTTATTGCATGTTGAACATGTTTTTCTCCCTACCTATATTATCCCGGTCTTCACGTTGTTGGCCTGTCTCACTGAACCATAGTTCGGGAGAGAGCCTCACAACTGGACCACTTATTTGGGTTCGCGCACCCCTACCACGTACCTAAGGGCCATAGTCCGAGGTATATTGGTAGGTGCTCAAGGATGTTGGGAAGCCATTACCTTAGAACTGGAGAGATATTTTTATGCCACGTACTTCGAGCTTCGGCTTGAGTATATCGGCATACCTTGATTGGAATCAGATGATCTAAATCTTAGAGTTAGGATTAAGGTCTTATCAGCCATTTCAAATATTGCATTTAATGTCGGCTTTAGGGAGTACTCTTTGTGCATCCTTGTGTGTATATCTGTGATTGTATGATATTTTATATCTTCCTTATATTCTTCAAAACCCTGGGCATGTATTATTCAAAATTTCCTCTTTTTAAAACCCAGGTGTATTTTCTTTTTCTTCTGATTTCTTCAAATTCTTTTTGATCCTGCCTGCTATTTTTCAAAATTTTAAATCCTTGTCATCTATTTTCAAAATTCGTTTTCCACCATCATGAGCGAAATGATATTACCTATGAGGATTTTCAAAATCATAAAATCTCAAAAATTTCTGCAAAAGTCTTCATGATCACCAAAAGTTCAATATTTTGATATAATCTTTTTCGAAATAAACTATCACGTTGATTTTCCTTTTTTTCAAATTGGGTTTTAAAACCATTATCTTCAAAATCATCCCTTGTGTTGGTTTTCTTTTTCAAAATTGGTTTTGAACCACTATCTTCAAAATCAAACCTCATGATGATCTCTCATGATAATTCCCCTTTTTAAGGGTCAGCTCTCGTGCCAATCATCGTTATCATGAATGATTTCTCACTAATCTTTTAAAATAAACATTTTTCTTTCAAGATCCCATATGCAGGCAGGATCAGAAAAACTCCTTTTTTTCAAATCTTATAAATTTTCAGTTAATTTTGATATCCTTATCAGTTTCATTCATTTTATTCATATTTTTATCAAGTTTACATCAATTTTATCAAGTTTTATCAATTTTTCCTCAATTCTATTAAATTTTAACAAATCTTTTGCCCTTTCAGGTTAAGGGATAAACCTGACCCTCGTTGTCCGAGGCGTTCCCATTCAGAATAAGGGATAATTCTGAAACCCCTCGTAGGAGCAATAATGCTACCTATGAGAATTCTTTTGCAAACACGAGTTTTTTCAATCTTTATTTGATTTTCTAAATTTATATCAATTTCTCTTCATTAAATTCTCCTTAAATTCTATTCTTTTTCCTATTCAGGATAAGGGATAATCCTGGGACCTCTCGTAGGAGCAATAATGCTACCTATGAGAATTCTTTTGCAAATACAAGTTTTATCAATCTTTATTTTCTAAGTTTATATCGATTTCTCTTCATTAATTTTCCTTAAATTCTATTCTTTACCCTTTTAGGTTAAGGGATAAACCTAATACCTTTTTCCCATGAGGTATTTTTCTTTTCTTTTCCCCCTCAGGTTAAGGGATAAACCTGACCCTCGTTGTCCGAGGTGTTCCCATTCAAGATAAGGGATAATCCTGAGACCCCTCGTAGGAGCAATAATGCTTCCTACGAGAATTCTTTTGCAAATACAAGTTTTTTTTTCAATCTTTATTTGATTTTCTAAATTTATATCAATTTCTCTTCATTAAATTTTCCTTAAATTCTATTCTTTCTCCCATTCAGGATAAGGGATAATCCTGAAACCTCTCGTAGGAGCAATAATGCTACCTATGAGAATTCTTTTGTAACACAAGTTTCATCAATCTTTTTTATTTTCTAAATTTATATCAATTTCTCTTCATTAAATCTCCTTAAATTCTATTCTTTTTCCCATTCAGGATATAGGATAATCCTGAGACCCCTCACAGAAGCAACAAGGCTATCTGTGAGCATTCTTTTCAAAAACAAAATTTCTATAAATTTATTCAAATTTTCTCCACTTTTATAAATTTTATTCTTCTTCCGGCTCAGGTTAAGGGATAAACCTGACCCTCGTTGTCTGAGGTGTTCCCATTCAGGATAAGGGATAATCCTGACACCCCTCACAGAAGCAACAAGGCTATCTGTGAGCATTCTTTTCAAAAACAAAATTGTCATAAATTTTTTCGATCTTTCCGCACTTTTTATAAATTTTATTCTTTTCTCCTTCAGGTTAAGGGATAAACCTGAACCTCGACATTTGAGTTGTTCTTTTTCAGGATAAGGGATAATCCTAAAATCTCTCATAGGGGCAACAATGCTACTTGTGAAAATTCTTTTACAAAACAAATTTTTCATCAATTTCCTCAAATATTCCCCATTTTATCAATCTTTCATCTCCTTCTATATCCTTAAATTTTATTTCTTTCCTTTCCCCATTCAATATAAGGGGTTAATCCTGAAAATTGGACTGCATACAGCTAAACTGTGCTGGTCTATTTAAATCCTAGATCATAAATCATAAATCTTGTCATATCCTTTCTAAATTCAAGTCTCAAGTTATCTCTTCACAAATCTTTTTTTCCTTTTCAGGTTAAGGGGTAAAACCTATATCATTTTTTCCCTAAATTCTCATCAAATGTCTATTTTATTTCCCCTTCAGGATAAGGGATAATCCTGAAACCCCGACAATCATTCCTGCTTCGATCTTCAAATCTCTTAAATGCCAGTCTCCTTCCCGACTCTCAGTTGGAGAACCCGGTGCTCGCACTGGTTATTTTGCTAAATTTTCAAATCTAAATACCAAGTTCATTTGAAAAACCCAGTCCTCGCATGGGTTACTTCTCAAAATCTTCAAATGTAAAGATCAAGTTCAATCACTAAGTCCTCGTGTTGTTTGTCTCTCAGAAAGTCTCAATCTTAGATCAACTCATTAAATCAAAGGTCGTTAAATGAAATGTCCCAGCTACTTCGCTGGTCGTTAAATGAAATGTCCCAGCTACTTCGCTGGTCATTAAATGAAAGGTCCAAGTTTTCACTGATCGTTAAATGAAATGTCCCAGCTACTTCGCTGGTCGTTAAATGAAATGTCCCAGCTACTTCGTTGGTCGTTAAATGAAATGTCCCAGCTACTTCGTTGGTCATTAAATGAAATGTCCCAGCTACTTCGTTGGTCGTTAAATGAAATGTCCCAGCTACTTCGCTGGTCGTTAAATGAAATGTCTCAGCTACTTCGCTTGTCGTTAAATGAAATGTCCCAGCTACTTCGTTGGTCGTTAAATGAAATGTCCCAGCTACTTCGCTGGTCGTTAAATGAAAGGTCCCAGTTTTTACTGGTCATTAAATGAAAGGTTCCAGCTACTTCGCTGGTCGTTAAATAAAGGGTCTCAGTTTTCACTGGTCATTAAATGAAAGGTTCCAGCTCCTTCGCTGGTCGTTAAATGAAAGGTCCCAGTTTTACTGGTCAGAATGTCCAAAATCATAAATGCAACTCAAGGTCGCATCAAAATCTATATTGAGTGATTATTTCACAAAGAATTCTCGAAAACTTTGCCAATTTGCTAAAAGCATTTGTTGATTCTAAATATTTTTACTACACAGAAGAATCGCCTCTGATTACCTCTAGTATTCTTTCCAAAAGGGTAAAACTTTTTGCGAAAAAGAGGTAAAATTCAAATCTTTTTCTTGTTGATCAACCAAAAGGACGTAAGAAATGTCCTCGACATGATCAATGAAAGAAATATTCGATGACGTTGAAAAGCCAGAAGCAAATTGATATTGATCATAGCTATGACGCATGTTTTAAGATGATTTTCTGGCAATCAGACAGTGGAAATATCCTGAGCTATAAAAGAATCCACTTAATCCATATCCTCTCATTTTAAAGCTGCAATCAAATATCTGCAAAAGGGATCTCTCAATTGTGGTCAAGATGAAGGCGAATAGGCGAGCTAGACCCCCGGGGCCAAAGAAGATTTGGATCATCTCCGAGATGAAGGAGTCTGCGAAGGATCCTTCCAGGGAAAGTTCAGATCACTGTCAAGTTGAAGGCGAGTGTGATGAACCTACCGACAAACCCTAAAAGATATTTGATTTCTGCTATCATCTAAAAGACCTTTCGAGCCAATATCATCAAATAGAATCCCTGAGAAAAAAAGAAGGATCAGAGCATCTCCAAGATGAAGAAGTTTGTGACGTACCCTTCCCTGAAAAGCGAGAGAAAAGTCAGGACATCTCCAAAATGAAGGATGATGTAAAAGACCAAAAAGCCCAATGACTCAAAAAGAGTGCAAAAAGATCATCATGGGAAAACACCCAGATATCAAACTGCCAAAATTGCCAGAAGTCATCTTTTCTCATGCAAAATTCTTTTATCAATGCCTTTCACTACTTGCTCTTGTGAAATTGAGAATATTTCTTCTCTTCTCATATCAAGGAAATGGATAACTTCCTTGAAGAAAATCATCAGCGCTAAAATTTTGAATTTGACTCTTAAAAACCGAGAAGTTAACCTCGTTGGAAGGAATACTCTAGGTAAAATAGGGAATATCTTTGCACACACATGCACATTTTCAAGCGTTGAAGTCAACTATAAATTTATCTTATTGGCAAAATTTTCTAGCTATTCCAAGGGTAAAATAAATATTCAATATTCATTTTGATGCAACCTAGAGTTGTTTATATCTTCCAGAAGAGTTACCCCATTCAGTTGAAGTATCTCTCCTGTCCCATCATGGTTTCGAGAAATCCGTATGGTTGTTCCCACTCAGGTTAAGGGTAAAAACCTGAATTTTCTGCGAGAGGTCATCAATTTCAAAAGCTATTTCAGTCTCAGCAATAAGACGCCCCATCTCGTCCCCTTTTCAAAGCTTTAGGGAACCCCATTTTCTCCTTTCGCGAACTCCTTTCACATTTGTTCGTCCAAACTCCGAATGCCCCATCATGGTTTCTTCACTCGAGGATTCCATTTGGTCGCCCCTTTCAGGTTAAGGGTTAATTCTGAACCTCGTGCCACGAGGTATCTTCCTTTTTCAGGTTTGGGTTAAACCTGAGTCTCGTTTTGACGAAGTTTCTCGTTTTAACGAGGTGTTTCCTTCCAGTCCCATCATGGTTCTTCCCATCAAGGAATCCATGCTTTGTATATCCATCTAGGACAAGATCATACTTGAGTTTCATCTCACGAGACATTTTCTCAAAAATGTCCCATCAAGGTCCGCTTATATTCCTTTCCCCATTTTGATTCATCTTGATATATCTTCGTCCCATCAAGGTTAAGGGCTAGACCTGAGTCATTCTAAAAGGCTGATCTTGTCTCACCCACGAGACCTGATCAAAATTCTTATCTTTCATCACTTCGGGATCTTCACCCAAAGTCCCATCACGATTTCCTCATTTCTATCATTCAGTCGTATCATTGTCGAGGATTTCGTCCCCCAAGGACCATTCAAGATAAGGACTTAAGCCTAAAAAGCCATATCTTCAAAGTAAATTCTTCCACACCCAGCTCAGATCTGCTGACTGGGGCATTTTTAAAATTTGGAGTGTTTCTTTGCCACTAAGCTCGGCTTTCAACCCGCTTAGTAGCAAAGAGGGGCATCTATGAACACCCCAAATTTTTCAAAATGTTGTAAATATTCCCCTTTTGCCCCTGACCCCAGTTTCTAGGTAATTGAGTCACTTTTTTTCATTTTATTTCTCAAGTTTTTTGAAATTAAATTCATTTTATATATCTGACTCAATTTCGGATCCGGATCCAGATAAACGATCCAAATCTGAGCTTCGTTGTCCAATTTTTGAATCAAATTCTCAAAATTACCAAAAATAACTTTTTAAAAGGCTCAAACAGTTCATCCAGTATCCGTTTGGATCCATCACGTTATATTCCTCGATTCGAGGTTTAAAAACTCGAATATTTTCTCAAAACTTGGGTCCAAACCCATTTTCTGAAATTTTTTCCCAAAATAACCTTGATTTTTCAGAAAAACCCTTTCTTTTGTAAATATTTTGAAATTTTGTAAAATTAGTTTAAATTTCTTAGCTTTTAGAGTTTTGTTTTCAAAAAATACAAAAAATATATATATAATTTCAAGAAAAGAACAAAAAAGTAAGAAAATAGAAAAAAAAGAAACACAAAAATGGCCTTTTAAAAGCACCCTTTTGAAAAATCAAGTTTTTGTGAGAAAACTTTTTGCAAAAATTTGTTAGGGAGCCCCCTCTTTGCAAAAAACGGAAAATAAAGGGGCCCCCTTTGAATTTGTTTTTTTTAGGGTTTTGGTGAAGACTCTTCGTAAAGGAGGGTTACAAGGCCTTCTCCCTCTCTCACAAGAACCCTCATCGCACGCCCCCATCAGCCGCCTCCTCCCTCCGATCCTCTTCTTCCATCATCGAGCAACCTTCACGCTTCATCTCCAACCACCTCTTCCCTTTCTCGATTTTTCTTTCTCTTTGGGAAACCCCACTCCATCGTTTTTCACCCCTCCATCGCCTCTTTCTTCCTTCCCTTTTCCTCTTATTCTTATTACTCTTCTCTCCCCTCTGCATATTTTCAGCTTTTTCTTCCCCATCGACTGGGAGAAGTCGACCCTACCGTAGCAGATTCAAGCCATCCATTCCCCCCCCTCCACCAGGTGAGCTACGGTAAGTGGCCATTCTTGCTTTATTTTTTTTTTCTTTCTGATTTCTCTTTCGTTTTCCTACCTTTAAATCCCATTTACGCACTAATGGTGGTGCCAGATTGCTTGTGCAATCTCGGCCCATCCCCGTGCCACAGCAACGGGATCTTTGCTCCCAACAATTTTTCTTTCTTTTTGTATCTTTTTTTTTCGATTTTAGTTTCCTCTCTGATTTTATCTTGCTCGATTGTTGTTCTTGCTTTTTTTTTTATTCCTATTTTCCTCTCAATTACATTTGGGTCATATTATTCATTACACTGTGTTCATTTCTTTTTATATCGCATGTAATAGTTTATTACAGGGTCTTAGTTCGATTTCCTGTTTCTTTTTCTCCATCTGATTATCAATGGGGCTTAATCCCCTGTTGCAACATGGTAACCGTAGGGGCTTCCTATGATATGCTTAAGATATTGATTCTGTAACTTGATTACAAGTCTGTGCTCTTTGTAATTTCACGTTATTTAGGCCAATGATCCCCTGCATATGAATATCCACACGTTACCTCATCCCATGGTCAATCTGCTATCCTTGACTAAAATCATCCCTGTGCCCTGCCACATGAAGGTATGTTGCTGGTTATGTGCTGTGTCTAATATCAATATGTTCAACAATTTTTGTAAACATTGGATTCTCCAGAATTGATCTGCTGAAAGATCAATCAAGCCTGCTGGGGAGTCTGATCTTTGATTTCACAATGAAACTCTGCATTCTCTTTGGAGATGATTTATGATCATCATGAATTGTTCGGCTTTGCTGTGAAGCTACCATAGGTTCGTGCCAAGAGGTGAGGCTCAATTTAAGCTTTGATATGTTTGTTGATATTTTTCTATTAAATCTGAAGGTTAAGTGTGAGCAGATCCATTCCGCTTGTCTGGTCTTAAATAAGGTATGCTAAAGAGACAATGTAGCACGGAATTCCATGATAGATGGTTATGTTTTAGTTGATCATTTATGAAAAATTTTGTGGCCTCTCTATGAGTTAACATGATGAAGCCATTTCGTTGGGTTGCCTATTACTATGTCAAGTATGGAATGTATCTAAGCAATCGATCGAGTTTGGTGTGATCAAATCCACTTTCAAGTGGGTTGGATTCCTTGGTTGCGCCTGACTCTGGAATAACTCTTCCAATTTTGGTTCTGTCAAAATGCCTAGTTCTGTCTCTCTTAAGTAGTATGAACATTTCGAGACAAGATTTCGACGTATTTGACGATCCGAAGTCTTAACTGCTGCCCAGCGCAAAGTGGACAATCAAGCATTGCTCAATTTGTTTTTAGTTTAATTAATCTCAATACTTACCAGGTATTTTCTCAATTTGTTCTTAAAGCTAGCCCACACAGCTCCCTTTTCCTGTTAGAAACCTGTTACTTAACATTTTTCTTTTTTTACAGGTGATAACCAGAAGAGATGTTTGGCTTCATGCCCTCATCCGTCAAACTCATGCCTGACGCCATCTCCAGAAGGATTTTATGCTCTAGTGAATCGAGTAAACACCTTTACCACCACAAATCTGTGCCGACTGGGAGTGTTCTGAGGGACCAGTTGAGGTTATTATGGTAAGATCATCTTGATTAAATACATCGTATATACCAGTTTATGCATGATAGATGTATGACATGTGTCAACTTGTACATAATAGATATATTGTATATGCTTGTTTTGCATATCAGAGGTATCACATAGGTTAGTTTCTTATATGTTAATATAGTAATCCACATACATCCACTATATTATATATATATCCATTTACATATTTTGTTACATCATCCATTTCATTCACATCACTACTTCACCCTTCAATCTGCAATAATTCACTGTTGTCATGCACCCACTTACCTTCACTCAAGCATTTCACTGTAATTGCCACAGCTTGACCTTTGAGTGGTATATGAAACTATTGCTAAGAATAAAAATTGCTATCTGAATTATCAAATGTTTTTTTTTAGAGATGACTTATTCATGTGCTTCTTGGGATGCATCATGTTTATATTACATTGTGAATATCCTTGTCTTTCAATATCCAAGGTATGTGATTAAACTGTATCTTTCCTCATTGGGTGGGTTCCATTTAGCTATTCATCATATGTGTGTATGTATAACCTGAAGCAATGGTAAAACGAGTGAGAGGTGAGATTTTCCATTGTGGATGCAAGCTATGATGACAAACCATATTACTTTATTTCTCTTTTCCTTCTCTCTCTCGGTTGCTCCATTTTAACAAATCTAAATCAGTGAAGGTAAAAGTTGAACAACCAAAATATGATATTTTGCCAATAAAAGATCTGATTTGTGAACCCTGACCTCAAGCATGATTCCTCAGCTTTATTCTGACCCTTCTCTTTAAATACCTCTGTCCAGATTAGGCCATGTAAATCTATGATTGGCGAGACTTTATGTGCAGGCTCCATCCTCTTCATTATCACTGCACCTACAGCAGTATACAATATTATTATCATACCTTGTACACAATGCCCCTCATCTACTGCACCTCAGCGGCCTCATACACCCATTATGTGGGAACACCATGGTCTTGATGTCATTAGAAAGTCTATGTACCTGTGTTAGGTCTGTGTTATTTTATGGGAAAATCAAAGGATTTAAGGTCTGCAGCTAAAGTATAGCTCAAAGGCAAATGTCCAGGTCACTGAATTCTATTTCAGAAGAATTGCAACACTCCTTTGCTCCCAGCAACGTCCCTGGTAGCCTTACTCCCCCAGTGCAGCAGCCCAATGGACTGTGGTAGTCCATTTACCCTGTATCTCTGTCATATATATATATATATATATATATATATATATATATATGTATGTATATATATATATATATATATATATATATATATATATATGCATATATTACTTTTCCTGCACCTTCATATGTACCCTGGCAGATGCAGTCCCATTCATTATATACATTTTATAATATCCACTACCTGTATATCTGTGCAGTTTTTGTGTGTTTAGCAGATGCCTTTACCTCTTCAACAAACAAAGCCAAGTTCTTATTTAAAGGTCCACGTGGGCCTAAAAAGAAGCATTAATCTGAGCTTCTTATTGAGATGAGGGGATCTCTTTATGATTTTGCAAATCATGTTACAAGATGCCATAGGATCCACAGATCCTCAGAATGGTGTCAACATAGATGTCTCTGAAACTGAAGATACAGGACAAGATGATGTTTGCCATGGTAAGGCTGCAAAGGCAAGCTACCATTGGGTGACATAGTGCATCTGAGAGCATCAATCAAATCCGGGAGTACAGAAAGATACTATTCCTGAGGCAAGCAATCCCTGGAGTGACACCAAAATGAGCAATTAAAGTAACTTTTCTTCTGTGTCTTCTAATGCCTTTACCTAGTTTTATGCAGGATTCGGTTTAAGATGAATGTCACTGCTGTTAGAAGAATCAGATGATTCTTCGTACCCAAAAGTATCATTCTTAGGCCTCTGAAAATGCTATTTCAGCATGTGGAAGTTCCTGAGAATAAAAAGAAAAATCTGATGGGGTCTCTTGGGTGGACCCTCCTTTTTTCATAGCTCGCAATCGCCTCACTTAGATTCGCAGCAGCAATTCCCTTTCAAGTTAAATATGACATCAACCTCTGGAGGCTAAAGCAAGCTGAATCATCAAATCGGGCCCCAGTCAGGGAGTTTGGGTTGCAGCACAACATCTCTCTTTGCTAAAAAGCTTGTTTTCGTCCCATGGTAAGTTTAGTTCCATTACAGAGGTCAGCCTAGGGATAATACTGATGATTCTCTATCCTGTTTCTTTGTAGGTCATAACCTCACGTGATTTCAGCACCTTCCTGGATGTTTCAGCAGAAAAGGATTTTAGAAACGAAGATTACCACTGATCTGCCAGCTATCAAGGTCAATCCGCTGACGATTGAGAAAGCCATTTTGCAGGAGGTAATCTGCTACTGATGGCAGCATCGCCAGTAGGACCACCCTGATTTTTGTGACTCAGAGGTACGATCTGATGACCTTTTGGATATTAGTGATATTAGTTATAAGTTCTGATTATTGCATTTTGGATATTAGTGATATAGTGAGTCGATTGGGTTTTAGAGTTTGATGCATTAATTCTTTGTCAAAAATGCCTAATGTACATGTTAAGTGAAAGCTGAAGTATTGTAAGCCCCACTGTTTTTCCAAAGGATTTTAACTGAAATATATTTCCATTGTGGCGAAAATTCTTGTTTCGGTGAGCAATACTCGTAATTTTGGCAATTATCGCTTTTTGAGGTTCCGAATCGCATAGATTCGCTCTACGAGGTGGTTCAGGGCAACCCGCGATGAATCAAACCTAAATACTTTTGGATTATATTTATATTGTATTCATATGGGTTCGCTCCGATTTTGGAGCCTAAACAAGGAAAACATCTCGTTATTTCAAGTATTTGGCAAAAAAGGGGTATATCGGTAATTATGAGTCATACCGAGGCCCAATTTCGCCGTAATTGGGAAATTAAATATACTTTATGAAAGTTTAAATCTTAATTCACAAAATGTAATTTAAAATTTGTGATTTTTAAATTAGTTTAGAGGAGTCCATTTAAATACTCATTATATTGAGTTTTTACAAATAAAAAAGAAGTAAATCGCAAATTAGTAAAAACCTAGAAGAGGGTTTTTGAAAACATTTTTACAAGGGGTGGGTTTTGGTATTTAGAAAGGTTTGGCATGGGCTCCACCTCAGCCCATGTCCCTTTTAAAGGCTTATGAAAAACATATTTACAAAAAACTTCTTTTCAAAAAGAAGATTTTGAAAAAGCTAGAAAAAATTTCAACTTGGGGCCTTAAATTGGAATTTTGTAAAGTGGGTGGGCTCAGCCCACGATTTGGGGGAGTAGGCTGGGCGCCCCTTAGGGGGTAGCCTCTACTTGTTTTCAAAAAAAAAAAATATAATTCAAAAAAAAGGGGTGATTTCATTTGGGTGGCTTGACCTTGACCTTGAAAGGTCAAGGCCAACCACTCCCCTTAGATTAAGGGGAGTGGTTGGGAGGTACTTTGTACCTTAGACCCCCCCACCCCCACCCCTCCCAAAGGTCTTTAGAGTAAGGTGGGGCGTGGGAGAGGGAGACCACACATCTCCCCTCCTTCACTCCCCACCATCCATCCCTCTACTCCCTCCTTTTTAAGCAAGGAAAGGAAAGAGAGAGAGGGTCGATACCCTCTCTCTTCTTCCTCTTTTCTCCAACTTCTCTCTCTCTCTCTCTCCTTCCCACTTGTGTTGTAGTTCCAGCTGGGCCAACCCAGCACAAGGTGAGTTTCCTTGTCCCATGCCTTGTCATTTTTTTTTCTTCTTTGGTTTGAAGTTTTTTTTTTATTCGTTGTGTTTCATTAAGGGTGGGGCGCCCCTTTGGGCTGGGGATTTTGGTAAGATGCTGAGCTAGGCCTTTCCATGGCCAGCCCAGCTCGCTTTGGTGGCTTGGCTGAGCCCACAACATTTGGGCTGGGCTGTTGCAGGCCCTGCCATGAGCCCCAGACTGACCCCAAGCTGGTCAGTCCGGCCTCCTTTTTTGCTTTTCGGCTGGTCCAGCGACAGCTTAGGCTGCAGTTAGACATGCAGCAGTCCTGGTTGGACTGCTGCAGCCCGTGGCTTGGCAGGGTGGTCTGGGCCACCCTGGGCCCAGACGCACCCGAGGTTAACCCACCCATTGGTGAGCCCCCTTCCTTTGCTAACCCAACCAAACCACCCGGGTGCCTTAGCACCCGGTGGTTTTTGCGTGGATTTTGACCTGCTTGGTCAAAGGGGCCACAACCCTGGTCCGAGCCACCCTTTGGCTCGAACCAGTGGCTTGTGTGGGCCCCCTTTTTTGCCCTTTTGATCACTTCCTAGGAGGAGTTGAGGGCCGGGTGCATGTGGCACCCGGGCCAGCTCCTTGGCGCACCCACTTGGTAGGCACGCCAGGTAGGTGCGGTCTGGCTTAGCCGTGGCTGGGTTGAGCCAGGTGCTATAGACCTAGGGTCTGTAGCAGGTGGCTATAACCCCCCCTGGACCTGTTTGGCTGCTGTGCAGCTTGAGGCCGGGTGTGTAGAGCACCCGAGCTTGGTGCTGGGCGCACTCCTTGGTGGCGCGCTGGCCCCTTGTGGGCCTGGTATGGACCCATGTCTGGGTCAGACCAAGTGTGGCCTGCCCCCAGCAACCTCAGTTGCTGGGGTAGTTAGGCTGGGTCTGGACCCTCAGTGGTCCAGACCTCCTCCTAGGGGGTGGCGCCACCGAGCTTGGGTGGGCGCCCCACCTCTTTCCCCTTAGTGCCCCTTGTGGGCTGTTGCGCACCTAGCCGGTGCCCTGGGTCTGGACCCACCTTTGGGCCAGACCAGGGGTGCCTATGTGGCACCTCTCTATGTGCCCCAACCCCCCCCCCCCCCTTGTAGCCGGTTGGGCCTGGACCAATAGGGTCCAGGCCAGACCCATAGGTTGACCCACCTATGCGGGCCCTTTTGCTTAGCCGCACCTCAGCTAGGGGGTGGGCTTAGCTCGCCACTCTGGTCCGAACCACTGGGTTCAGACCAGGGGTTTCCTGTGACCTAGCTGGGTCTGGTCACCATTGGACAAGACCTCGCTAGGGGTCCTGTTTCGGCTGTTCGGGCCCTTGGCTAGCCTAGCACTTTTTGGGTGCTCTAGGCTTAGCCGGGTTGTTGGCACACCCGGGGCAGCACATGCTGACCGTGGCCAGTATGGCTGTCAGCACCTCTTAGACTGTCGCTGGGCTTTGGACAAGGGTGGTCGGGCCACCATGGCCTAGCCACTTGTTCAGCCCCTCAGGGTTTTGGTCCCCCGTTGGCGCCAAATCGGCACCGGGTGCCAAGGCACCCGGCCACCTTGCCGCCAGTATGAGCAGCCCTTGTTGGACTCCAGCATGGGGTCCGGACCATTCGCGGGTTTTTGGGAAGATTGGCACGACTCAGTGGAGTACCCCGTGAACTCCCACGTGGCGACGTTTGCTCTTCCGTGCCGATAGGCGATGTCGAGCCTTATTGGCGGAATGCGTCGCTTGCAAGCAACATACGTCGTTGCTTCAGGCTTCGGTTGCTCGTACCCCGCAGCCCCGTAGGGGTGGCAGTGCGGATGGGTTGCAAGCGGTGTTGCGACACACGCTCGCATGGGTTTGTCCGGTTCTACGGACCTTTCAGGTTTCGGTCTTGTTCGTGCCCCAGTCGTGCGGACAGTGTGCGGCCGCGCACCTGGATATGCCAATGTTATTCCCATTAGCATGGGATTGGGTTGGATTCTATCCCTTGACACTCGTGAGTGTCGGGCTCGCGAGGATCCCTAGCGGATGGCTCCGCTACACAAGTTTTTGCCGCGTTATGATTATACGCGTATTTGGAAGGAATACGTAATCCAGGCTCAGGACGTTGCTCGCATACCCCGTAACTACAGTATATGTATTTTGAGCCTTGTGTCGCTCAGAGCTTGTAGTTAGCGGTACTTTACCTACTCATCGGCGTATTGTTGCTCACAGCACGATACTTAGGCAAAATTACACCTGTGTGGGTTGTCCGGGTTTCGTACGTGCAAGTCGGCACGTCTTGACAAGTATGTCACTGGCCCATGTGTCGAGTGCCTTCCTGTTTGACTTCCATTCGTATATCGACGAACGTACACTGCACCAGAGGCGTGCTTTACACTCGACATGACATACACTTGGAAAGGAACTAGAATTATTGTAGGGTTTGACACTTTTGACCTATTGAGGTCTTGAGACTCGGTTGGAGTCTACGGGCAATGGCCGGGTTGATGAGAATGTGCTCACATGTTCGTGTCGCCCTAGGCATAAGATAAAATGATATTTTATCGTCTTCATAGGCGATGTGCTCGTGGTGGCCGTGTGAGGCTGAGCACGTGAATGGGCAGGCCAAGTCCTCGTTTGCATACCCCGCGGGGACCACGAGGCACGACTACCTCGAGGGGAGGTACGACTGGAAGTTTGAGCCTAAATAAGATAAACCTGCCGCGCCCCATTCACAATTTGGTCACCCAGGGAGAGGGTGAATGGTACAGCCCCGAGTGACGTGTCGTTACTACGACTCGTTCTTTAGAGGAGCCGACGTGCCCTCTGACCTCCAGTCACTCGGAGTTAGGGACGTCAAGGTTGCCCTCTGCAGGGACCTTTGCTACTGCAGTAGCATGGATTGCAATCCTTTACCCCTGCGAAAGGTTTCTCCTGGCTGCGTGGCGCCCGCAGGTGGTTTTCTCGTTCTGTAGCATCCCCGGTTACCACATTAGAAAATGAATAACAGACACCGGGTGCATGACTCACAGAACTCGAGGGTTTTCCTTCGCGTACCCGAAGGAGGTAAAAAGATAAACATAAGGACTAACCAATCAGACTGACTTACTGTAGTTGTTACTCCAGAGCCGTATGTACTTGTGTTCAGTTGCTACTTTCTGTTGGTTAGTTCCTACTCTGTTACTTTAGCTGCTACTTTCTGTTGTTCTGTTTCTGCTTTGTTACTCTAGTTGTTGCACTGTTACTTACTTGTAGTTTTACAGTCTTGTGGCACGTGCACCTACCTGACACGCACTTGTACCTTTATTTAAACGTTTCTAACTGTTCCATCATGATAGTTATAGTCTGGTACTTAGCACACTTGTAGCATGTTGCTTACTTTCTGTTTTTCCTTAAAATGATAATGCATGGATGGTTTGACTCACCAGCTCGCAAGAGTACTGACCCCGTTTTATGGGGATACAGGTGACGAGTAGATGCAGCGCGATGCGACGGCGCACAGCAGGAGCCTTGAGACCCACACTTTGCAGCAGATTCTGGCTTATTCTGGTTTTGGGGTCGAGGGGTTGTACCTCTCCTTTTTGTGAGACTGTTTCTTTTTGTACCCAGTCTCGTTTTTGTATCATTGCAACTATTGTGGAAATGAAAAATATTTTACTTAGCTTGTGGTTGGTTTTCTCACTGTGGCTCGCTCAAACTTGCGGCCTTTGCTTTGCCCCTGTTTCCCTCCTTTACTTCCGCTGGTTGTTTTTCACTCTGTATATCCCTTCAAATTTTTTTTTTCTCAAAAACCAAAGGTTTTTACAAGGTCGGGGTTTGGGGCATCACAGAGATTGGTATCAGAGCTGCAGTTTATAAGTGTGGTCCAAGACTTCTGCGTGCATTGTCCATCACACTGTAAGTATGTTCTGAATTATTGCTTTCATTTTCTTTTTAATGATTTTTGTTGTATGTAGCTGTACATGCTTGATTAGTTACGTAATTGTTAGATGCCTGCTGATTCGAGAAATGAGCGAATGCTTGGAGCTCTTATCAACTTGATCCAAGGAACAGAGGCCCTCGATCAAGCAGTTCAGCAAATCGTGCGGAGTGCCCGGATACTTGCATATCCGGCACCTCCTTGTGGGAGATGTGACCAGTATCATGCGGGACAGATTTGTCCTCGTGATTCGAGCGTATGCCCCTACTGTGGCCTTAGGGGGGGCATATTGAGGTTGAGTGTCAGCGTAAGTTGGGCGATGAACTCCCGATGGGTAACGCTGAGACCGAGGAGAATGAGGCTCCTGAGGGCGGTCAGGCACAGTCAGCAGTTGACCCAGTGGGAGATGCACCGATTGCACCAGGTTCTCCCGAGTACACGCCAGCTTCCTACTCACGCTTTGTTTCACCTGAGTACACGCCAGCTTCACCTCCGTGGTCTCAGGCATTGAGTCCTCTTGAGTACACACCTGCTTCTCCTCCCCGTCCGATGTAGAGACGATACGGGAATCGGAACACCTACCGCAACTACTACACTCGTAGGCAGCGATGATTGTGTTTGTTCATATGTGAACATGTGTGGTTGGAACACTGAGTCAGTGTTCATTTTATAGACTTGCTTTGTTTTTGCTTTTGCTGTGGAGGTTTATGTATGGTAACCCTGTTATAGAGGATAATTTTGGCTTGTACTGAATATATGTATGCATCTATTTATTTTTTTAAGTAATGAAATTATGCTTTGACTTGTCTCATCGCTTACACGTATCTTCTGTTTGCATAAGATGGCTTGGCGCGAGCGTTGCGATCGTATCATGGACACCGTGAGCAACCTGGCTGAGGTTGTGGGCAGCCAGGCCGAGGCCATGCGCGCTATGGGAGAGAACATGCGGACCTCTCAGGAGCGAGAGACTCTGGTTCCTACTCCCTCTCCAGTTCCAGCGACAGCCGTGCCCTACAAGCAGTTCATGGCTATGAACCCTCCCTCCTTCGATGGAAAGTCTTCACCCGAGGCGGCCGAGGACTGGATACGAAAGATCGAGCGGATCTTTCGAGTGTTGCAGGTCAATGACGACCGGAAGGTGGATTTCGACACGTATCGGCTCCGGAAGGATGCCGAGAGGTGGTGGGCGACCACCTTGGATGTTAAGTTCGCAGGCGGTGCAGTCACGTGGGAGCAGTTCGTAGAGGTCTTCTACGCGGCCTATTTTCCGACACACGAGCGCAGCCGAAAGATGCAGGAGTTCCTCGACCTTCAGCAGGGGAACTCTACTTTGGTGGATTACGTCACGAAGTTCAGAAGCCTGGAGCGCTTCTGTCCACATGTGTACGTGACCGAGAAGGAACGGGCGATGAAGTTTGCTCGTGGATTGAAGTTAGCCTTACGTATGAGAGTGTTCACGCGTGCTCCCTCAACTCTAGAGAAAGCCCTGGAGACGGCTACACTTCTGGAGCAGGAGTGGACAGACTCCCAGAAGACTCTGCAGTCCAAAGGCAACCAGCAGCAGCAAGGCCAAAAGAGTTGGCCTAAGAAGCGTTCATCTCAGTAGAACTCGGGTGGAAAGAAGTCTGCCCCGCCAGCAAAGAAGAACCGCAACAACAACAACCGGCAGCGACAGAATCGCCAACCCCAGCAGTAGCAGAGACAGATGGTGGCAGCATCGGGTTGCCCAAAATGTCGGATGGATCATCCTGGCTGACCGTGTCCGCGGGACCTCGGAGGATGTATCTATTGTGGCAAGATGGGCCACTACATCAAAAATTGTCGGAAGAAGCAGTCCGACGATCTAAGGAGGAATACGCCAGGAACGTCGCAGCCGGCACCTCAGCGACTTCCTCAGCAGCAGCAGCAGCCGCAGTCGTACCCGCCGCAGCAATCTTCCCAGCAGAAGACGGGTAACCAGAGGACGGTGGCAGGGCGTGCCTACGCAGCCACTATCGAGCAGGTGACCAAGGGAGAGTTGGTCCAAGGTACTATTCCAGTCGCTGGTCATGCAGCTTTTACCTTGTTTGACTGTGGTGTTTCGCATTCTTTCATAGCTTCGAGATTTGCTAGTTCTTTGCCTATGTCTGCTGTGTTATTGAATTATCCGTTGGAAGTTCGTACACCGACTGGTGATCAGTCTTTGTGTACTTTGTACATTCCGAGCGTAGAAGTGTCAGTGGCAAGTCAGAACTTGCCAGCTGACTTGATCCTGCTAGATATGACGGAGTTTGATGTCATTCTGGGCATGGATTGGTTATTTGAGTATCATGCTCAAGTGCTGTGTAGAGAAGGCAAGGTGGTTTTGTACCCTCCTGATCGTCCGGTTTTGGAGATCAGCCTTGCTCGACCTATTCGAGACAGTCGTATGATTTCGTCGTTTAAAGTTCAGAAATATCTGCGGAATGGGGGTACTGCTTTCTTGGTCAGTATTGCCCCATTTGACTCGGTGTCAACCCCTATCGAGGATCTAGAAGTAGTTCGGGAGTTCCCCGATGTGTTTCCTGAGGAACTGCCTGGATTACCTCCGAAGCGTGAGATCGAGTTTTGTATCGAGTTGTTACCTGGAACGACTCTGATCTCAAAGGCACCGTATCGTATGGCTCCGACGGAACTCGAAGAACTGAAGCATCAGTTGGAAGAGTTGATGGAGCAAGGGTTTATCAGAAACAGTGCATCGCCGTGGGGTGCACCTGTTTTGTTCGTGAAGAAGAAAGACAGATCCCTGAGGTTGTGCATTGACTATAGAATGCTCAACCAAGCGACAATTAAGAACAAGTATCCGTTGCCGAGAATAGAAGATCTCTTTGATCAGTTGCAGAGAGCGAAGATATTCTCGAAGATCGACCTCAGATCGGGTTATCATCAACTCCGGATCAGAGAAGAAGATGTCTCGAAGACGGCTTTTCGAACTAGGTACGGGTTGTACGAGTTCGTTGTGATGCCATTTGGGCTCACAAATGCACCGGCAGCATTCATGGATTTAATGAATCGCATTTTCCGTCCGTTCGTGGATACATTTGTGATCGTATTTATCGATGATATCTTGATCTACTCAGAGACCCCTGAGCAGCACCGAGAGCATCTGCGTATTGTGTTGGGAGTACTTCGGGAGCACAGATTGTTCGCCAAGTTCTCTAAGTGCGAGTTTTGGCTTCGACGCGTCATGTTTTTGGGTCATGTGATATCTAGTGATGGTGTGTCAGTTGATCCAGCAAAGGTCGAAGCAGTGTTGGACTGGAAGTAGCCTCAGTCTGTTACTGATATTCGCAGTTTTCTCGGGTTAGCTGGTTACTACCGGCGTTTTATACAGGACTTCTCCAGGATTGCGCTTCCTTTGACGAAGCTTCTGCGTAAGGGAGTCAAGTTCGAGTTGACTGACTCTTGCAAAGAGAGTTTCCAGATCCTGAAGACGAAGCTGACTACCTCTCCCGTATTAGCTTTACCTTCTGGTCGAGGCGGTTTTGTGGTGTACACAGACGCCTCAGGTACAGGATTGGGATGCGTGCTCATGCAGCATGGTCGTGTTATTGCGTATGCTTCGCGACAGCTAAAGATTCACGAAAGGAATTACCCGACTCATGACTTGGAGTTGGCGGCTGTGGTGTTCGCCTTGAAGTCCTGGCGACACTATCTGTACGGAGATACATTTGAGGTCTTTTCTGACCACAAGAGTCTCAAGTATTTATTTTCTCAGAAGGAATTGAATATGAGACAGCGTCGTTGGCTCGAGTTTATCAAAGATTATGAGTTTATGTTGTCTTACCACCCTGGTAAGGCGAACGTCGTTGCAGATGCGCTTAGTCGCAAATCGAGCAGTGTTCTGGCTAGTCTTATGTGGAGCCAGAAGTTGATCGAAGATTTCATGGCTTGGAAGCCATTCGCGATCGGAGGTGGAACGATCAGATTGTCTGGGTTGGCCATTCGATCAGAGTTCTTGCCTAAGGTTATCGTGGCACAGAAGCGAAATGCTCAATATCAGAAGTTTGTCGACCGAGCTCGTGAAGAGGGCTCAGTTTTTCGCATTGATGACAGCGGTTGTATCCGCATGAAGGATCGACTTTGGGTGCCAAATGACCCTGAGTTGAGAAAGGAGATTCTTGATGAGGCACATCTGTCGAAGTACACCGTCTATCCTGGTGGTACTAAGATGTTTAAGGACCTTCAGCGAAGGTATTGGTGGAACGGGATGAAGCGTGAAGTCGCAGCGTATGTTTCGAGGTGTTTGACTTGTCAGCAAATCAAGATCGAGCACCAATGTCCCGGTGGTTCCATGCAGAGGATTGAGATTCCTCAGTGAAAATGGGAGGATATCACGATGGATTTCGTGGTAGGTTTACTGCAAACCAGGCGAAAGCACGATGCGATATGGGTGATTGTGGACAGACTCACCAAGTCTGCTCACTTCTTACCTATCCGGATTAGTCAGCCGCTTGAGAGCTTAGCAGACTTGTATATCCGAGAGATCGTACGATTACATGGCGTACCTACATCTATCATTTCGGATTGTGATCCCAGATTCACGTCGCGATTGTGGGGACAGTTGCAGTCAGCTTTGGGAACAAAGTTGAAGTTTAGTACAGCCTTTCACCCTCAGACTGATGGCCAGTCGGAGAGGACGATTCAGACGTTAGAAGATATGTTGTGGGCTTGTATGCTCGACTGGAAGGGTGATTGGGATTCACACTTGTGCTTGGTCGAGTTTGCCTACAACAACAGTTATCACGCTAGCATCGGTATGGCTCCATACAAGGCTTTGTACGGGAGGCCTTGCCGATCACCGTCATATTGGGACGATATCAGCGATCGATCCAATGAATCGCCGATTGTTCTTCAGCACTACACCCAGCAAGTGCAGAAGATCCGAGAGCGTCTGAAGGCAGCCCAGGACAGACAGAAGAGTTACGCTGATAAGAGGCGGCGAGAGCTTCAATTTGATGTGAACGACATGGTTTTCGTGAAAGTATCACCGACAAAGAGCGTCTTTTGTTTCGGAAAGAAAAGAAAGTTGAGTCCTAGATATGTTGGGCCGTTTAGGATCCTTGAGAGGATCGGTGGAGCAGCCTATCGGATTGAGCTATCGCAACAGTATGCTCAAATTCATAATGTTTTTCACGTGTCGATGCTGAGGAAGTACATTCCGGACCCATCGCACGTTATCCGATACGAAGATGTCGAAGTACAAGAGGACTTAACTGTGGCTGAGAGACCAGTTGAGATTGTCGATCGTCGTGATCAAGTTCTGCGTACCAAGACCATTCCATTGGTTAAGGTACGGTGGCAACACCATGGCATTGAAGAATGCACATGGGAGCCAGAGGCCAGTATGAGAGAGAAATACCCTGATCTTTTTGTAGCTTCGCGTTCGTGATTTCGCAGATGAAATCCCTTTTTAGGAGGGAAGGATGTAAGCCCCACTGTTTTTCCAAAGGATTTTAACTGAAATATATTTCCATTGTGGCGAAAATTCTTGTTTCGGCGAGCAATACTCATAATTTTGGCAATTATCACTTTTTGAGGTTCTGAATCGCGTAGATTCGCTCTACGAGGTGGTTCAGGGCAACCCACGATGAATCAAACCTAAATACTTTTGTATTATATTTATATTGTATTCATATGGGTTCGCTCCGATTTTGGAGCCTAAATGAGGAAAACATCTTGTTATTTCAAGTATTTGGCGAAAAAGGGGTATATCGGTAATTATGAGTCATACCGAGGCCCAATTTCACCGTAATTGGGAAATTAAATATACTTTATGAAAGTTTAAATCTTAATTCACAAAATGTAATTTAAAATTTGTGATTTTTAAATTAGTTTAGAGGAGTCCATTTAAATACTCATTATATTGAGTTTTTACAAAAAAAAAAGAAGTAAATCGCAAATTAGTAAAAACCTAGAAGAGGGTTTTTGAAAACATTTTTACAAGGGGTGGGTTTTGGTATTTAGAAAGGTTTGGCATGGGCTCCACCTCAGCCCATGTCCCTTTTAAAGGCTTATGAAAAACATATTTACAAAAAACCTCTTTTCAAAAAGAAGATTTTGAAAAGCTAGAAAAAATTTCAACTTGGGGCCTTAAATTGGAATTTTGTAAAGTGGGTGGGCTCAGCCCACGATTTGGGGGAGTAGGCTGGGCTCCCCTTAGGGGGTGGCCCCCACTTGTTTTCAAAAAAAAAAAATATAATTCAAAAAAAAGGGGCGACTTCTTTTGGGTGGCTTGACCTTGACCTTGAAAGGTCAAGGCCAACCACTCCCCTTAGATTAAGGGGAGTGGTTGGGAGGTACTTTGTACCTTAGACCTCCCCCACCCAAAGGTCTTTAGAGTAGGGTGGGGCGTGGGAGAGGGAGACCACACATCTCCCCTCCTTTACTCCCCACCATCCATCTCTCTACTCCCTCCTTTTTAAGCAAGGAAAGGGAAGAGAGAGAGAGGGTCGATACCCTCTCTCTTCTTCCTCTTTTCTCCAACTTCTCTCTCTCTCTCCCTCCCACTTGTGTTGTAGTTCCAGCTGGGCCAACCCAGCACAAGGTGAGTTTCCTTGTCCCATGCCTTGTCATTTTTTTTTCTTCTTTGGTTTGAAGTTTTTTTTTTATTCGTTGTGTTTCATTAAGGGTGGGGCGCCCCTTTGGGCTGGGGATTTTGGTAGGATGCTGGGCTGGGCCTTTCCATGGCCAGCCCACCTCGCTTTGGTGGCCTGGCTGAGCCCACAACATTTGGGCTGGGCTGTTGCAGGCCCTGCCATGAGCCCCGGACTGACCCCAAGCTGGTCAGTCCGGCCTCCTTTTTTGCTTTTCGGCTGGTCCAGCGGCAACTTAGGCTGCAGTTGGACATGCAGCAGTCCTGGTTGGACTGCTGCAGCCCGTGGCTTGGCAGGGTGGTCTGGGCCACTTTGGGCCCAGACCCACCCGAGGTTAACCCAGCCATTGGTGAGCCCCCTTTCCTTTGCTAACCCAACCGAACCACCCGGGTGCCTTAGCACCCGGTGGTTTTTGCGTGGATTTTGACCTGCTTGGTCAAAGGGGCCACGACCCTGGTTCGAGCCACCCTTTGGCTCGAACCAGAGGCTTGTGTGGGCCCCCTTTTTTGCCCTTTTGATCACTGCCTAGGAGCAGTTGAGGGCCGGGTGCATGTGGCACCCGGGCCACCTCCTTGGCGCACCCACTTGGTAGGCGCGCCAAGTAGGTGCGGTCTGGTTGAGCCGTGGCTGGGTTGAGCCAGGTGCTACAGACCTAGGGTCTGTAGCAGGTGGCTATAACCCCCCACCCCCTGGACCTGTTTGGCTGTTGTGCAGCTTGAGGCCGGGTGCTTAGAGCACCCGGGCTTGGTGCTGGGCGCGCTCCTTGGTGGCACGCTGGCCCCTTGTGGGCCTGGTCTGGACCCATGTCTGGATCAGACCAGGTGTGTCCTGCCCTCAGCAACCTCAGTTGCTGGGGTAGTTAGGCTGGGTCTGGACCCCCAGTGGTCCAGACCTCCTCCTAGGGGGTGGCGCCACCAAGCTTGGGTGGGCGCCCCACCTCTTTCCCCTTAGCGCCCCTTGTGGGTTGTTGCGCACCTAGCCGGTGCCCTAGGTCTGGACCCACCTTTGGGCCAGACCAGGGGTGCCTATGTGGCACCTCCCTATGTGCCCTAGCCCCCCCCTTGTAGCCGGTTGGGCCTGGACCAATAGGGTCCAGGCCAGACCCATAGGTTGACCCACCTATGCAGGCCCTTTTGCTTAGCCGCACCTCAGCTAGGGGGTGGGCTTAGCTCGCCACCCTAGTCCGAACCATTGGGTTCAGACCAGGGGTTTCCCGTGACCTAGCTGGGTCTGGTCACCATTGGACCAGACCTCGCTAGGGGTCCTGTTTCGGCTGTTCGGGCCCTTGGCTAGCGTAGCACTTTTTGGGTGCTCTAGGCTTAGCCGGGTTGTTGGCACACCCAGGGCAGCACATGCTGGCCGTGGCCAGTATGGCTGTCAGCCCCTCTTGGACTGCCGCTAGGCTTTGGACAAGGGTGGTCGGGCCCCCATGGCCTAGCCACTTGTTCAGCCCCTCCGGGTTTTGGTCCCCCGTTGGCACCAAATCGGCACCGGGTGCCAAGGCACTCGGCCACCTTGCCGCCAGTATGAGCAGCCCTTGTTGGACTCCAGCATGGGGTCGGGACCATTCGCGGGTTTTTGGAAAGATTGGCACGACCCCGTGTAGTACCCCGTGAACTCCCACGTGGCGACGTTTGCTCTTCTGTGCCGATAGGCGATGTCGAGCCTTATTGGCGGAATGCATCGCTTGCAAGCAACATACGTCGTTGCTTCAGGCTTTGGTTGCTCGTACCCCACAGCCCCGTAGGGGTGGCAGTGCGGATGGGTTACAAGCGGTGTTGCGACACACGCTCGCGTGGGTTTGTCCGGTTCTACGGACCTTTCAGGTTTCGGTCTTGTCCGTGCCCCAGTCGTGCGGACAGTGTGCGGCCGCACATCTGGATATGCCAATGTTATTCCCATTAGCATGGGATTGGGTTGGATTCTATCCCTTGACACTCGTGAGTGTCGGGCTCGCGAGGATCCCTGGCGGATGGCTCCGCTACGCGAGTTTTTGCTGCGTTATGATTGTACGCGTATTTGGAAGGAATACGTAATCCAGGCTCGGGACGCTCCTCGCATACCCCGTAACTACAATATATGTATTTTGAGCCTTGTGTCGCTCAGAGCTTGTAGTTAGCGGTACTTTACCTACTCATCGGCGTATCGTTGCTCACAGCATGATACTTAGGCAAAATTACACCTGTGTGGGTTGTCCGGGTTTCGTACGTGCAAGTCGGCACGTCTTGACAAGTATGTCACTGGCCCATGTGTCGAGTGCCTTCCTGTTTGACTTCCATTCGTATATCGACGAACGTACACTGCACCAGAGGCGTGCTTTACACTCGACATGACATACACTTGGAAAGGAACTAGAATTATTGTAGGGTTTGACACTTTTGACCTATTGAGGTCTTGAGACTCGGTTGGAGTCTACGGGCAATGGCCGGGTTGATGAGAATGTGCTCACATGTTCGTGTCGCCCTAGGCATAAGATAAAATGATATTTTATCGTCTTCATAGGCGATGTGCTCGTGGTGGCCGTGTGAGGCTGAGCACGTGAATGGGCAGGCCAAGTCCTCGTTTGCGTACCCCGCGGGGACCACGAGGCACGACTACCTCGAGGGGAGGTACGACTGGAAGTTTGAGCCTAAATAAGATAAACCTGCCGCGCCCCATTCACAATTTGGTCACCCAGGGAGAGGGTGAATGGTACAACCCCGAGTGACGTGTCGTTACTACGACTCGTTCTTTAGAGGAGCCGACGTGCCCTCTGACCTCCAGTCACTCAGAGTTAGGGAGGTCAAGGTTGCCCTCTACAGGGACCTTTGCTACTGCAGTAGCACGGATTGCAATCCTTTACCCCTGCAAAAGGTTTCTCCTGGCTGCGTGTCGCCCGCAAATGGTTTCCTCGTTCTGTAGCATCCCCGGTTACCACATTAGAAAATGAATAACAGACACCGGGTGCATGACTCACAGAACTCGAGGGTTTTCCTTCGCGTACCCGAAGGAGGTAAAAAGATAAACATAAGGACTAACCAATCAGACTGACTTACTGTAGTTGTTACTCCAGAGCCGTATGTACTTGTGTTCAGTTGCTACTTTCTGTTGGTTACTTCCTACTCTGTTACTTTAGCTGCTACTTTCTGTTGTTCAGTTTCTGCTTTGTTACTCTAGTTGTTGCACTGTTACTTACTTGTAGTTTTACAGTCTTGTGGCACGTGCACCTACCTGACACGCACTTGTACCTTTATTTAAACGTTTCTAACTGTTCCATCATGATAGTTATAGTCTGGTACTTAGCACACTTGTAGCATGTTGCTTACTTTCTGTTTTTCCTTAAAATGATAATGCATGGATGGTTTGACTCACCAGCTCGCAAGAGTACTGACCCCGTTTTATGGGGATACAGGTGACGAGTAGATGCAGCGCGATGCGACGGCGCACAGCAGGAGCCTTGAGACCCACACTTTGCAGCAGATTCTGGCTTATTCTGGTTTTGGGGTCGAGGGGTTGTACCTCTCCTTTTTGTGAGACTGTTTCTTTTTGTACCCAGTCTCGTTTTTGTATCATTGCAACTATTGTGGAAATGAAAAATATTTTACTTAGCTTGTGGTTGGTTTTCTCACTGTGGCTCGCTCAAACTTGCGGCCTTTGCTTTGCCCCTGTTTCCCTCCTTTACTTCCGCTGGTTGTTTTTCACTCTGTATATCCCTTCAAAAAAATTTTTTTTTCTCAAAAACCAAAGGTTTTTACAAGGTCGGGGTTTGGGGCGTCACAAGTATATTCTGTTAAAACTCCCTTCTTGTCTTTTGGATATAGCCTATGGTTCGCTTTGCATCTTGGTAAATGACTTACCTATTGTGAGACTGTTCCTTATACTATGTTTGTCATTGGGTATGCCATTTTGGATGTTGTCTGGTATGTGTCTTTGGTGGCGTGCCGCGCAGGTGTTGTGGATCGTGGATTAGGGTGAGAAAGGGAGGTGGTTCAAACTATTTCCATACAGTCGAATGGGAGGCAATTTTGTAGCTCGTTGAATATTTCCTTTTCTGACGGATTTGTTGCAACGATTGTATTAATATTCATATGTCTCGTCATGGTAACCCTTGAACATGTACTCTAGCAAATAACAATGTCTGTCAGAGATGCTGTCAATGAATCACCAGACTCTGTCTTCTCAAAAATCCAAAGGTATTTTGCTTACGGGATCTGGGCCATCTATGTATATCGTGTGGACTGTAGATGCTAACCTTGTATCTAGTAGATCCTTTCCGGGTTAATGCCAATATAGCAGATTCCCATCTCCTGCACATTCCAACATGTCGTTAGCTATAATGATGATCTGCATTCTCTCTTTAGTGGGAACATGGCTTTTTGAATCTCTGGAATCAGAATCATGTACAGTTTGATGTTTCCTGAGTTGTTTTTATGAATTTTGTAATCTGGTAAAAACACATGTAGATTTTGTTTTTCTCTCATTTGTGGATTGGGCATTTTTGATTCATGGTCTCCTGCTATGGTTGTGAGTCCCATTTGTATTAGCATCCCTTCATGCTCTCAAGCTCTCTTGCAAGGGTCTTATTTAGTTATATCCTCCATTAAGTTACAATCTCACAATCTCATTTGGCTGAAATAAGGTACTGACTGGGGTCATCCGGTGGTGTTGTCATTCATTCCATGCATTTCTTGTAATAAGCTCAATCTATACATGAGCAAAATCTTGTCTTAACAATGCATTTACATCAGCATAGGCAATTCCATCGTTGTGCTGGCATGAGGTCCGAACTCCCAGTTTTGAAACATATCTTATGTCTCCATGACATATGGTGCATTTACAACACATATCTACTGCCACAATCTTGGTGTATTCATATCATCATGGCCCATGGGTTGTTGCTTTTCTGTCTCATACCCATTTCCATCAATATATTTCTCCTAGTCTAAAGTGTTACATATGCCTTCTTGCATTAGCCTACACATCATACTTAGGCTCATATACATGCATTCTCTATGAACCCTGTAGTTAGATAGATTCATTCACATCCTATCACTAGTCTAGGCATGTGATCACTTATACATTGATCTTGAGCATAGTCCATATTATTTTCTTTGCGCTTTGCAAGTTTACCTTATACTAACTTGACATTTGCAAGAAATCTGTAAAGGATGTGGCTTTTCTTTTAGACTAGAGATTCTGTAGTTTCAATTCCACTAAAGATCTGTAATAGCTAGACACTAATGAGAAGCTTTATTTTCTCCTTCTGCATTAGATTAGAATGAATGAGCATTGTAAATATCATAAATTGCTTACTTTCATACTTTTTGCCTTTAATTCTCAAAATCTCACAATGGTGAAACACGAATGGCACGTGCACCATTTCGTAAGAGGTAATCTATCCTAAGTTGATGATTTACATCAATGGCCATAGTCAGGATGTAAACAAAACTTAGTATTTTTATCTTTTATAAAATAACACTGGATCCTTGTTCAAAATTCATCATATTTCTTCTAAATACTTTCCTCTTTTATCAGAGTTTAATTTAAAATTAATTCAATATATATACCAATGGCCATAGTCAGGGTATATTGAGAGTTAATTTCATTTTAAACTCTATAAAAACACCAAAATGTATTTTATTCTTCATTTGAATTTAGATATGATTAATATATAATAATTCAATGACCATAGTCAGGAGTGTATTGTATCATTAATCCTATTTACATTTCATTTAAAGAATAAAATAAGATTTTCAAATCCAAATTCAAGATTCTTTAAATTCATTCATCATAGAACATCATTATATTTTCAAAATTCTTTTCCAAAATCCAAGTGATCTCAAATATCATCCCTCAATCTCTATTTCAATTCATTCTTCTATCTTATTTCAAAGATTTAAGTTCCGATTTCAAAGTCCAATTTGACTTTGATATTTCAAATTCAATTTTATATTCAAAATCCCATTTTAAATTCAATTTCAAAGTTCAATTAACTTTGAAATCTCTTATTCATCTTCTGATTCCAAAATCAAATTCCAAATTCAAAGTCAAATTTGACTTTGAAATTCATTTGCATATTCAAGATTCAATTTTTTAAATTTTAAATCAAATTTCAAAGTTCAAATCAGACTTTGGAATTCTTAATGCATCTTCAGAATTCAAATTCGAATTCAAATCAAATATCTCAAACCCAAAGATCCAAGTTTTGAGATTGATTCTGAATCTCAAAATCCAAGTCTTTTTATAAGTTTTAAATTCAATCTCGGTTTTCAAAAACCCAGATCCATCTTCAAAGTCCCATTTGGACTTTCAAAATCCAAGTCCAAAGTTAGATCTTAATCCCAACTTGGATCCAGAATCCAATTCCATTTTTGATCTCAGACTTCAGATCCAAATTCCATTTTAGGATCCAAAATCCAATGCCACTTTGGATCTCAGACTTCAGATCCAAATCCATTTTAGGATCTAGAACCTAATCCTAGTTTGGATCTCAGACTTCAGATCCAATTCCATTTTAGAATCCAGAATCCAATTCCATCTTGGATCTCAGACTTCAGATCCAAATCCATTTTAGGATCCAAAACCCAGTTCCACTTTGGATCTCAGACTTCATATCCAAAATCCATCTTAGGGTCCAGAGTCCAACTCTATCTTGGATCTCAGATTTCAAATCCTAAATCTATTTTAAAGATCCAAAATCCATTTTAGGATTCAGAATCCAATTCCATCTTGAATTCCAGATCTTGGATCCAATTCTATTTAGGATCCAGAATCCAATTTCATTCCCAACTCTAGATTTCAAATCCAATTTCATTCTCAGATCTCATCTGAACTTCCTAAATCAATTTCTATTTTTCAAATGCCATTTGGATTTCTCAAAATCCATCCTGATTTCAAATTTTAAATTCAAAATCCATTTCAAATTTTATCTCTTCTCCTAAATCTAAGTTCAAAAGTCCACCTTCTGACTTTGAAATTTCCTTCCTTTTCCCTTTTATCTCAGCTTCCAATCATCCTTTTCAAATTCAAAGATTTATTTTCCCAACTATGATCATTCCAAAAGACTTAGAACTTCAAAAATCTATCTCAAGTTCTAAGTTAGATTCTACCGTTTCTTCATTCTATTATCAAATTCATCTCAGAAAACTCAGAAATTTTCAAAACATCTTTCAAAAGAGCATACATCCTTGCATTGCACAAGCATGATTCTTTGTGCATTTAGATTTAGGATAAATCCTTAGATAATATTTAGGCAAAGCAAAAAGGCATAGATTTGATCCTTGGTTCGATTACCCCTGGTAAAGGCGCCAGGAACGATCGAACCTCGTACCGAATCCCGTCTCTCCATTTTTCCCGCAATATTTTCAAAACAGAGGCGAGTAATTTTCTAAATATTTTCAAATTAAGGTCAAGTGAGACCCCGCAAAAGAGTTCCTCTTTCTTCTTCTTTCTTTTCTTTTCTCTTCTCTCTTTCTTTTCTGTCTTTTATTTTCTCTCTTCAAAAAGGAGGAAATAGAGGTCAGAAAGGAAAAAGAGAAGGAAGAGAGAGAAACCACAAGAGAGGAAAAATTTTGCAATGATCACATTCGCTCACTCAGTTGATACCTCCAGCAATATTCTTGGCAGCAGTAGCAAAGAAAACAAAGACAACAGTGGCAGTGGCCCGAGAATAGATCAGAACAAGGGGCAGAAGGATAGATCCTATAAGAACAATGACAAACCACTCCTAGTTGGCATCCAACCAAAAGGAGATCTTCAAGAGAAGCCCAAGTACATCAAGTGGGAGAAAGATTGAGTCTTCACTCCTTTAGATCAAACTTTGGAAACAGTTCTGGATTACTTGTTGAAGCATGGGATGATCAAACTCCCTAAAATAGCAGATCCTCCCGTAATCTTGGGAAAATTTAAAGACCAATTCTGCAAGTACCATAGGGCAACAGGGCATGATACAAAGCACTGCTTCATCCTCAAGCATATGATACAAGACTGCATTGACAAAAGTGAGCTGGTGGAGGACGAGGAAGAAGAGCGCCTAGCAATTCTGACAGAACCATTTCCGGACCACTCGAAGAATTGATAAAGCCAAAGTTTTCTGCTTTCGTTTCCTTTTGTTAGTCGTCTTGTAGGGGCAAGTCAGCCCAGTCTTTTATGAATCTTTTCTTTCAAAAGTTCTTGTAAATATTCGGTCTTGTTATCGAACCTTTGCTTATCAATGAAATGTCAATTTTCTTTATATCTTTTTACTTCTTTCTTTTGCCATACTGGGGCATTAAATTCCTGTTCTTTTTCAGAATGTGGGATAATCTTGACATCGTTCATGAGAGAAATGATATTGCCTATGAGGGTCTTTCAAAAATCATGAAATTTTGAAAATTTATGCAAAATCTTCATCATAATAACCGAAAAGTTCAAATACTTTTTAGTCCAAACCTTCTTCCAAAATCAACCCTCGTGTTGGTCAAATTTTCCAAAAAATGGGTTTTCGCACCATTATCAAACCTCGTGTTGATTGTATCTTCCAAAAATGGGTTTCAAACCATTATCAACCCTCGTGTTGATCAAATTTTCTAAAAAATGGGTTTCGAACCATTATCAACCCACGTGTAGATCTTATCTTCCAAAAATTGGTTTCCAAACATTATATTCAAAGATCAACCCTTGTGTTAGTCTTATCCTCCAATATTTGGTTTTAAAACATTATCTTCAAAAATCAACCCTTGTGTTGATCTTATTATCAGTTTTGAACTGTTATTTTCAGAAATCAGATCTATTGTTGATCTTTTTTTTCAAAAATTAGGTTTCAAACCATTGCTTTCAAAAATTGACCCTCATGATGATCGCCCATGTTTGATTCTCTTTCAAAGATCAGATCTCTCGCTGATCATTCTTCTTGTGGTTGGTCTTCTTCCCATAAATGATTTCTCACTTGTCTTTCAAAAATAAACATTTTCCCTTCACATTGAAGATCCCATATGCAGGCAGGATCAGACAAACTCGTTTTCTCAAATCTTATAAATTTTCAGTTAAATCTTATTATCTTTATCAGTTTCACTCATTTTATTCATATTTCTATCAAGTTTACATCAATTTTATCAAATTTTATCAAGTTTTATCAAATTTTCCTCAAAAATTTGTTAAATTTTATCAAATTTATACCCTTTCAGGTTAAGGGATAAACCTGATACCTCTTTCCCATGAGGTATTTCTTATTCCTTCTTTCCCCCCCCTCAAGTTAAGGGATAAACCTGACCCTCGTTGTCCGAGGTGTTTCTGTGATCATCGCAAAATTTTTCCTCTCTTGTGGTTTCTCTTTCTTCCTTCTCTTTTCCTTTTCTAACCTCTATTTTCCTCCTTTTTGAAGGGAGAAAAAATAAAAGACAGAAAAAGAAGAGAGAAGAGAAAAGAAAAGAAAGAAGAGAGAAGAGGAACTCTTTTGCGGGGTCTCACTTGACCTTGATTTGAAAAATATTTAGAAATTTAACTCACCTCCGTTTTTGAAATATTTGCGGGAAAAATGGAGAGACGGGATTCGCTCGTCGGTACGAGGTTCAACCGTTCCTGACGCCTTTACCAGGAGTAATCGAACCAAAGATCGAATTTATGCCTTTTGCTTTGCCTAAATATTATCTAAGAATTTATTCTAGGTCAAAATGCACAAAGAATCATGCTTGTGCAATGCAAGGATGTACACTCTTTTGAAAGATGTTTTGAAAATTTTCCAAGTGGTCTGAGATGAACTTTGATAGTGGAGTGAAGAAAATCTAACTTAGAACTTTAAGATAGATCAGAGAAGTTCTAAGTCTTTTTGAAGTAATCAGAGTTGGAAGAATAAATCTTGATTTTGAGAAAGAATGATTTGAAAATTGAAAGGAAATGGAGTTTCAAAGTTAGAAATGGACTTTGAATTTTAAACTTGGATTTAGGAAAGGAAATGAATATTTGAAAAGGGTTTTGAATTTCAAATTTGAAATCAGAATGGACTTGAGAAATCCAAATGGTATAGGAAATGGATTCAGATGAGATCTGAAAAATGGAACTTGGATTTGAAATCTAGAATTGGGAAATGGAATTGGATTTGAAAGTTGGAATTGAAAATAGAATTTGATTTGAAATCTGGATTTCAAGATGGAATTTCGAATTCAGAGTCTGGATCCTAGGATGGGATTTGAATATGAAATCTGCATTGGATCCAAAATTTGAAATGGATTTTGGATCTTTGAAGTCTGAGATCCAAGATGGAATTGAATTTTGGATCTCAAATGGATTTTGGATCTCAAATCTGAGATCCAAAGTGGAATTGGGTTCTGGATCCTAAAATGGATTTGGATCTGAAGTCTGAGATCCAAAGTAGAATTGGGTTCTGGATCTAGAATCCTAAATGAGAATTTGATCCGAAATCTGGGATCCAAGATATGATGTGGATCTAATTTTGGTTTTGGATTCTGAAAGTCCAAATGGGACTTTTGAAAATGGATCTGGGTTTTTAAAACCCAGATTGAATTTAAAATTTAGGAAGGGGCAAGTTTTGAGATTCAGAATCAATCTCAAACTTTGAATTTGAATTTGAAGATGAAAGATAAACTTGCTTTTGAATTTGAAGATGAATCAGAAGTTTCAAAGTTAATTTGAACTTTGAAATTTGATTTGAATTAGAATTTGAATTTTGGATACACAAATGAATTTCAAAGTTAAATTGGACTTTGATTTTAAAGTTAGAATCTGAAAATGATTTTTGAATTTACAGGAGTTGAAAATTGATTTGAGAAGTGAAGAAGGTATTTGAAGGAAATCACTTGGATTTATGAAAAAAAAAGAATTTTGAAAATATGATGCAATTCTATCCTAAATGATGAAATGAATTTAAAGAATTTTAAAATTGGATTTTGAAAACCATATTTCGTTCTTCAAATAAATTGAAACAAGATTTGAAAATATAATACATCCTTGACTATGGTCATTGAATGTATTATATAACAATCTATATTTAAATTCAGGTGAAGAATGAAACATATTTTGGTGCTTTTATAGAGTTAAAAATGAAATTAACTCTCAATATACCCTGACTATGGCCATTGATGTAAATCATCAACTTAGGATTGATTTACCTCTTATGAAATGGTGCACGTGCCATTCGTGTTTCACCATTGTGAGATTTTGGAAAATAAAGGCAAAAAGTATGAAAATAAGCAATTTATGATATTTATCATGCTCATACATTCTAATCTAGTGCTTTGAAATGTAGAATTCTCATTACAGCCTATCTATTACATCATGGAATCGATATTACAATTTCTAAACCAAGAAAATAACATTTTCCACACACTTCTTGCAAAATCCAAATTAGCTCAAGATGAAAGATATATACATAAAGAGATGTCATGTTATATGCCCATGATGGAATGAATATCCAATGTGTCCATGTGATCTGTTATGCAAATATGAAAAAAAAATTCAAAGTGTATATGAGATGTACTAGATGATACCTAAATATCCAAGGAAAAATGAGGCATTAGTATGCATAAGAGTGACATATTGAGCAAGGCAATGAATATATACAGATTATCTATGCCTTGTATTGTATATAAGTGTGGTGGATTGTTGATGGATGAAAGGGTTGTATACAGGGGAAGTGCAGGAGTGATGCTACGGAAATAAAATTAAGTTTGAAAGTGGGAGATGCATGATAGATATGCTCTGCGAAAACTGTACAGGGGGTATGTGGATATAACACATGATAAATGGATTATACAGGGGGCTATAAAAATGTGGTGATAGGCATAAACTAAGGGGTATGGAGGCATTATAGAGGTGAATGATGTGGTAACTCATGCAGATCCTATTGCATAGACAACGATCCTAATACGATTGGTAGTATGGGAAGTAATGCTAGTGGTAGAGGAATGCTTGATGTAAACAAGGTGCTAAAGTGTAGCTGCTAATGCCTACAGAGTTGTGGCATATTGGGGGTTAAAGCCTTGGTGTACCTGGAACCGTGTGTTGGCTGGGAGGAGCATAACAATATCTTTGGTACTGCTATCAACATAGTACTGCTATGGATATATTAAAAGCTACAACAATATTTAACGCTGCTATAGGTAAAAAAAAAATCATAGCAATACACGGGTGTTGTTGGGAATTGAAAGTTGTGAAGGTGATAGTGCAAAGTGGATGCATATGAAACTACTGTAATGCTGCAAAGGGGCTAATATACTAATATGGCAGTATAGATGCGCGTGCTTGCAGGTATTGATTCTAGTAGCCCCTAGAATATTGTTGTATATACTTAAATATGTCACTGCAAAAGGTAAACACCAACATAATTTCTCCTACAAGAGTCGTGGAATTATGCATACTTGGTCAATTACAAATAAAATTTGCTCAATGAGCCAATGGTGAAATAATGAGTGTTGAAACAGGTATGTACACTGTGCATGTGCAGGGAAATGAAGGATATTGGGTATATATATATCAAAAGAGAAAAAAAAGAAAATACTGCTATAAAGGTGGCTGTTGGAAATAGGCAAGGTTGGTGCACAGTGGGGCTGTGTATGGAAGAATTGCAGAGGCAGTAATGGGAAGTATGGTAATACAAATGAGTGCTGGGGTTAGGATGCACTATTGCGTTTCTGAGACCTCTTACCAGTTCAGTTGACCAGGGCTCTACCCGAAAGTGGCAGAAGGTGCTAAAGTTGAAGCATGTTCACGCTCAGCTGCTTTCATCATATTTGTCGGAAAAACTCTCTCTTCTTGCTTCACATCATACCTTCTTCCCAGACTGTTGAGATTCAATCCATTTGTGGAAGCTCCCAGGCTTTCCAGCTTTGCAGAAGATATGTTGGTCCTAACGCTGTCAGAATTTTCTGACAGAGATTCTTCGGGCTTTGAATCAAAGGAATTGAGTTTTTTTTTTTAGTACCCAAAATGAGCTAAAAGCTCATGCCCGTGCTTCCCTGCAGATGACCTTATGCTTTTCTCACTCAAGAAATCATGGTGATGACACAGTACAGAGTAAGAGGAAGAAATGTCAAACATGCCAAACTTTTTCTAATGGAACTGATATTGAGTATGCTAATTGAATTTAGACTAATTTCGATGGGCATGCCACAATATGTACAGTATCTCGTACCCTCGACTCCAATGAAAACTCATAACCTGGAATATGATCTCACAGTTCTTCAACATTGGCATCTATCTCATTGTATGAGCAAATGCTTAAATCTTTCATAGGTGTATTATGTCGATGTTTTCTCTGGAATCCAAAGTCCATTCCCATTTTCCCAATCAGCAACCAATATTTTTCTGCACTTGATTTCTTCTCGATGGCAGAGAAGACAAAGCAGTCCTCACACATTCAATGTATATCAAAGAGTTTCTTGTGAATACAGCAACAAATCAATGAGGAGATGACAGATCGACTTTCTATAGAAATCCAATGCCTTATTCCCCATGATATGGTTAAACCTATAACAGACATGGGATTTGCAAACCAAACTTTCTAATAAATTCTGTCATTGCACAGGAGAGGAAATCATTGAAGAACAAAAGAAATATTAACAGCCACTCAATTAGTAACACAGAAGTGGAACTCATGGAAATTTTCCAGTAGTAGTACAGTTGGTCTTCTGGTTGCCATTGCCCTTGTTATAGGAATCTAGACAACCTACTCCCCGACTTGACTATCCACTCAAAAGTAGCAGGAAATTTGTACACTGAATATACACACAAGAGTTTTCTCTTTCCAAAAAAAAATGCCTATATACATAGAACTTCACAAGCAAACATATCATGCTTAGCAGGATTACCATTCACATAGTTATCTGTGTTACACAACTGCCCCAAAATCTGATATATATAAAAAAAAAATGAAATCTGAAGTATCCACTACAAACAAGCATAAGGGATTGTTGGGATAGTATATGATGGGCAATCATGTTGCAGAAACTGAACCCGACATCCTACAAAAAAATAAAAGCTAAATATGATGCAGACTTTTCCAAATATCAAAACATGCTGATAAATACACCTATTAATAGATTCACATAGCAAGATAAGTACACATTTTAACTGTAAACAGCAAGCAGACTGGAGCACAGCGGTTGTAGTTCCTATAATGGACATCAATTTTTGCACAAAATTATGACAAGGATTGCAAATCCACTTTGTTTCCTCCAAATTTTTGCTGCAACCAGTGACAGACATACCCATGACCGAGGAAGCATATCCTCAAGAAGTGTGATGACGCTGGATGTGCGGTAGTAAAATGTAAATGGCAACAGACCTAATCCTACTGTAATAGATCACAAGGGATGGCAAAATACATCGTGAGGGGAATTCCACCATGTCCAACAAGACTATCTGCCTAAGGAAGGAATTAAAGATAACCCGAGGAGCAAGAACTAACGTTTTGCATATCCAATTTGAGAGAGACATAGTTCATACCTTAATTCTTTTTATTTTCCAGCACTATCTAATGCACGCATGCAGTTTAATCACTTTCAATATGCAGGATACACGGATAATGAATAATCGTATGCTATGCAGTAAGATTGAAGCTTAAAATAATGATAAAAAGGAAAATAAAATAAGAAAGGAAGAGATATAGAATTGACCCTAAAAAAAAAAGATGAATACGGACTATTCGTGGCTGGGATCAAAGTCATTGCGGCTATCAGAATCAAAAAAAAAAATTCAAAGATCGGTAGATAAACAGAGAATCGATCCTTGATACATAAATTGATTGTTAAAAGCTAATTGAAAATCAGATACAGAGGAAAAATCGCTAATCAAATGACAACAAAATTGATAATAAGAAATCACCCAAAAAAAATGTTGGAACATGACTATTCCATTTCAATCTTGCTTGTCTGTAACTCGATTAACTATATGCAAATCGAGTCTACAGATGATGCGTTGATGGAATCAAAATAAGGAAAATCACAAGAAAACTGGAAGAACAGGAGGAGGAGGAGTGCTTACCGTGTTCTAAAGGCGACCTAAAAAAAAGGGAGAAGCCTTTCCTCTGCTCGACGGTGGGGATTTATAGCACTTACCCTACAAAATTTCTGGAGGAGAAGGGGGGAAGAATTCTCTATACCCTTGATGGTTGGAGTGAAAGATAGATGGATTCCTTTGAAGGAACCAGATATGAAGTTTATTATCTCTTCTTATTGGCAAGACCTTCAGAGCTTTGAAGAAGGCGATGGACAACGGATCAGAGGAGGATGCAAATGGAAAGGTGAAGAATCGATTGTAATGGATGACAGTGGAGAGGTAGGAGACGGATCCCTCCTCCCTTCTGCGTGCTCCCCTTTTAAAGAGCAAAAAGGAGGATTCCAGAGAGGGGTTTTGGTTGCAGATGGATGGAGGAGACTTCTCAGGATGGTTGGCGATCGAAGGTAAAAACGAGAGGAAGATGTGCGCAGGAAAGAGCTATTGAGAATTTTTCTTTTTTTCAAAAGAAGGGTTCCTTTTTAAGAAAACTTTTGTAAAATGGTTTAAAAATGAGGTTTTTAGCAAAATCTTCAAAAACCACTTATTTTTCTCGTAGTTTTTCTAATGTTTTTTTGGTTTTTTTGTGTTATTTTTCCATTTTTTTGTATTTTTGGAACAAAAATCTAAGATTTTACAGGAAAACAAAGATTAAACACTAAATTTTTGTATTTTTCTGAGAAATATTTACAAAAGTGTTTTTCCGAGAATTTTAGGCCATTTTGGGAAAAATTCTTCAGAAGAATGGGTTTGGACCCAAGTTTTGAGAAAATGTTCGAGTTTTGAAACTCGAATCGAGAAATACAACACGATGGATCCAAACGGATGCCGAATAGACTGTTCGAGCTATTTAAAAACTATTTTTGGTATTTTCTGTAATTTTAATTTAAAAGTTGGGCAACGAGGCTCAGATTTGGATCTGGATAATGGATCCGGATCCAAAATCAAGTTAAACATATAAAATGAATTTAATTTCAGTAAAACTTGAGAAATGTACTGGAAGTTAGATTTAAAAGTGACTCAATTGCTCAGAAAATGAAATCAGGGGCAAAAAAGGGGATATTTAAAATATTTGAAAATTTTGGGGTGTTCATAGTTTCCCGCTCAGGTTAAGGGATAAACCTGACCCTCGTTGTCCGAGGTGTTCCCATTCAGGATAAGGGATAATTCTGAGACCCCTCGTAGGAGCGATAATGTTACATATGAGAACTTTTTTGCAAATGCAAGTTTCATCAATCTTTATTGATTTTTCTAAATTTATATCAAATTTTTCTTCATTAATTCTCCTTAAATTCTATTCTTTTCCCATTCAGGATAAGGGATAATCCTGAGACCCCCTCACAGAAGCCACAAGGCTACCTGCGAAAATTCTTTTCAAAAAAAATATTTTCATAAATTTATTCAATTTCTCTCCACTTTTATAAATTTTATTCTTTTTTTTCCCCTTTCAGGTTAAGGGATAAAACCTGAACCTCGACATTCGAGGTATTCTTTTCTCACTCAGGATAAGGGATAATCTTGAGGTCACTCATAGGAGCAACAATGCTACTTGTGAGAATTCTTTTACAAAAATAAATAAATTTCCTCAAATTTTCTCCATTTTTATCAATCTTCCATCAAATTCTATCCCCTTCTATCTTCTCAAATTTTATTCTTTCTAAATCCCCGTTCAGGATAAGGGGTCAATCCTGAAAATTGGACCGCATACAGCTAGCTGTGCTGGTCCATCTAAATCATAAATCATAAATCATAAATCATAAATCTTGTCAATTCAAGTCTCCGGTTATCTCTTCACAAAATCTTCTTTTCCCCCTTCAGGTTAAGGGATAAACCTGAATCATTTTTTTTTTCTAAAAATTCTCATCAAAAGGATAAGGGATAATCCTGAAACCCATGCAATCATTCTTGCTTCGATCTCCAAATATCTTAAGAAATGCCGGTCTCCTTCCCGACTCTCGGTTGGAAAACCCAGTCCTCGCACAGGGTTACCTCTCAAAATCTTCAAATCTAAAGATCAAGTTCATTCACAAGACTCAGTCCTCGTGCTATTTGTCTCTCAAAAAGTCTCAATCTTAGATCAAATCATTAAATCAAAGATCATCAAATGAAAGGTTCCAACTCCTTCGTTGGTCGTTAAATGAAAGGTCCCAGTTTTCACTGATCGTTAAATAAAAGGTTAAAGCTCCTTCGCTGGTTGTTAAATGAAAGGTCCCAGTTTTCACTGGTCGTTAAATGAAAGGTTTCAGCTCCTTCGCTGGTCGTTAAATGAAAGGTCCCAATTTTCACTGGTCGTTAAATGAAAAGTCCCAGCTACTTCGCTGGTCGTTAAATAAAATGTCCCAGTTTTCACTGGTCGTTAAATGAAAAGTCCCAGCTACTTCACTGGTCGTTAAATAAAATGTCCCAGTTTTCACTGGTCGTTAAAAGAAAAGTCCCAGCTACTTCGCTGGTCGTTAAATTAAATGTCCCAGTTTTCACTGGACGTTAAAAAAAAAGTCTCAGCTACTTCGCTGGTCGTTAAATGAAATGTCCCAGTTTTCACTGGTCGTTAAATGAAAGGTTAAAGCTCCTTCGCTGGTCGTTAAATGAAAGGTCCCAGTTTTACTGGTCGTTAAATGAAAGGTTCCAGCTCCTTCGTTGGTCGTTAAATGAAAGGTTCCAGCTCCGTCGCTGGTCGTGAAATCAAAAGTTTCCAGTCTTCACTAATCGTTAAATAAAAAGTCCCAGCTCCTTCGCTGGCCGTTAAATAAAAGGTCCTAGTTTCACTGGTCGAAATTTTCAAAATCATAGATTCAGCTCAAGGTCTCATTAAAATCTATATTGAGTGATTATTTCACAAAGAATTCGTGAAAACTTTGCCAATTTGCTAAAAGCATTTGTTGATTCCAAACATTTTACTGCACAGAAGAATCACCTCTGATTACCTCTAGTATTCTTTCCAAAAAGGTAAAACTTTTTGCGAAAAAGGGATAAAAATTCAGATCTTTTCCCTGTTGATCAACCAAAAGGATGTAATAAATATCCTCGGTATGGTTAGCGAAAGAAATATTCAATGATGTTGAAAAGCCAGAAGCGAATCAATATTGATCATGGCTATAACGCATGTTTAAAGATGATTTTTCGGCAATCAGACAGTGGAAATATCCTAAGCGATAAAAAGAATCCACTCAATCCATATCTTCACATTCATTTAAAGTTGCAATCAAATATCTGCAAAAGGGATCTCTCAATTGTCGTCAAGATGAAGACGAATAGGCTAGCTAGACCCCCAGGTCCAACGAAGATTTGGATCATCTCTGAGTTGAAGGAGTTTGTGACGGATCCTTCCAGGGAAAGTTCAGATCACCGTCGAGATGAAGGTGAGTGTGATGAACCTACCAACAAACCCTAAAAGATATTTGATTTCTGCTATCATCTAAAGACTTTTTGAGCAAATATCATCAATAGAATTCCTGAGATAAAAGAAGGATCGGAACATCTCCAAGATGAAGGAGTTTGTGTAAACACCCCAAATTTTCACTCACCTTCTTGACATCGCCCTCAATCACCACATTTCGGTTCTCCAGAACCAATGAAGGGCAAAATGATCATTTTTCAAGATTGAACCTTGCAGAAAGTCCAAATTTTTATTCTTGAGCCTCAAAATTTCCATAGTTAGGTTCAAAGACATCTTCAAATCGCAAAATTTCAAAATCCTCTTTCTAGACAAAAAGCTAAAATTTCCAAGTCCGAGCTTAGAGTGGCATTTCATAGAACATGTTTTTGCATAGCAGTGCGTCATTTCACTGCACAGCATGTCATTTTGAGATCCAGAACTCCTGAGTTTCAAAATTGTCCATCCAGATTTGATTTTAAACTTTTTCAAATTGATTTTTAAAACCCTGGGTATTCAAAATTACCAAATTTTCCCATTTTACCCTAGGACTTTGAATTACCAAAAATTTTCTCAAGAAAAACAATCTGGATATTTAGATATTGATTTTAAAGATTTTATCTCAAAACTTTTTGCAAAAACGATTTTAAATCTCTTTACAAATTTTGTTTTTACATTTATCCATATTTTTGCCCTGAAAACCCAATTTTTCCAAATTCTTGAAAAACAAATAATTTTTTATCTCGTATCTTCAAATAAATGGAGCAGGACCCGCCTTTGAACTAGCATCATACTCAGACTCCCAGGAGGGGAAGGAGGTGACCAGCATCCGATTTTTCTTCAGCCTAGCCTCAAGAGAGTCACCACCAGCGCCATCCTTCAGCCACTTCAGCCCAGCCATCGTTTTCCATCCCTTTCTTCAACCCATCTCCAGCGGCAGCCTCCCATCATCTTCTTCAGCCTATCACATATCTCCAGTCCACGTAAAGGAGGTCCAGCTACCTCCCATTTGCCTTCAATCCATCAGCAAGAAGCCCAGCCGCACATCCACCTTCAACAGATCCTTCAGCCCATTGAAGACGCACATCCACCTTTTCTTCAGCTCCCCATTTGCTTTCATACAGCAGGTCATCCAGCGTGAAGGAGGCTTCCCCATCTACCTTCAGCACAGCCGTAAGGCATCTCAGCAGGTTCCTGTATCTTCTTCATCTCACCAACAGGAAAGCCCAACCAGTAGCTACACATCCAACGGCTGCTGCTCAGCCCTGCTTCAACCCACCAGCCAGTTGCTATCCAGCCCTTTCCTTCAGCCCACCAGCTGTAGAGAATCCAGCATCTTCATCTACCTTCAGCTCATCAGCAGCAAAAAGATTCCTGCTGCCCCTTTTTCAGCACAGCAACAGAGCACAGCAGCAGCCCATCCGCAGGAGAGTGCCCCTTTAGGAGATCCAGCTGGTTCCTGCTGCCCATTTGCAGTCCACAAGCAGCAGGAGATCCCCAATCCAGCAGAGATTCCAACGTGTTCTCCACTTCATTCAGCCCAACTACATCACTATTTGATTTAGGTGATCATGTTTTGTTTAAGCTTAATGCTAAATTTCTGTTTTAGGAAGCTATGTTGGAATATCATCATTTGTTTTATGAGATTTTGTTTAGCTTGAAGCTAAAATTCCTGTTTTATGAAGCTATGTTGGAATATCATCATTTGTTTTATGAGATTTTGTTTAGCTTGAAGCTAAAATTCCTGTTTTATGAAGCTATGCTGGAACTTCATCATTTGATTTATGAAATTTTGCTTAGCTTGATGGTAAAATTCTGTTTTATGAAGTTATGGCTGGAACTTCATCATTTGATTTATGAAATTTTGCTTAGCATGATGGTAAATTTTTGTTTTATGAAGTTATGGCTGGAACTTCATCATTTGATGCTACAATTTCTGTTTTATGAAGCTATGGGCTGGAATATCATCATTTGATTTATGAGCTTGATGTTCAAAATTCTATTTTATGAAGTTATGGCTGAAACTTCATCATTTGATTTATGAGCTTGATGTTCAAATTCCTGTTTTATGAAGTTATGTTGGAACACCATCATTTGATTTATGAGATTTTGTCTAGCTTGCTGTTAAAATCCCTGTTTTATGAAGCTATGGCTGGAACATCACCCTTGGTTTTATGAGATTTTGCTTAGCTTAGTGCTAAATTCTTGTTTGCTATATTGTTATAATATCACCCCATTTGCAGCACCAATTATACATATTGTTTCATCATTTTCCACGACATTTTCACCTTTTCACCAAGCTTTTCATATCCTTTTCATGATATCCTTGAAATAGTCCATGATGCTTCCACAACCCATTTCCTGCACATATTTATTTTCTGCTGCAAGTGTGCAGTCTTGATATTTGGCCATATTCATGAACGGATATCTCTATATCCAATCGTGATTTCCCAACCATCTTTGGCGTGCTTCATTATGGATATATAGGGAAGCTCCATACCCATTTTTACTGGAAATTGCATTATAATTTGAGAAGTATGGTTGTATGAAATCACCTATAGAAACTGTCTATACCTGTATTTTCTGATTTTACCCATTATATGGAATTTTCATTTATATGTATATTCTCTTGTTATAAGTATATATATATTGATATGTATGTATATCTACCCATATGTATACGTATATATGTATATATGTATATATATATATACATATATATATATATACTTATATATATATATACCTTCATGTGCATTGGATATCACATATATTTTTTCTTTTCTTTTACTTTTTTGCAAATATATCTTCATTACCATATATCATTTAGCATAAATTCAAATATTTCTATATCTACATATATATCTTGGTTGTATATAGTATATATGTCCATTTCCTTGGTTATTTTGTACTAACTCTCATTTTGCAGGAAAATCTAGAAGATGCAGATTCCTTGGCTCCATTTCAATTTTCTTTTACTTTATGTTATGCAATGTAACAATCCAATGTAAACCTTGGAATAAGATTTACTTTTACTGCTTAGATTAGGCCGCATCTCATATAGTTTGATTTCAGTAATATCCTGATTCTATGATGTATATATCTCAAATTTTCAAAATTCACCGTGGATGAACACGAATGGCACGTGCACCAACTCTTAGAGAGTTGATGAACTCGGTGGAGTCCATATTTACGGCCCTAGTCGGAATATGGACGAGACCCAGATCCATCATCTCTCTACCAGTCACATTGAGCCTACACTCTTAGGCTATCTTGAAAATGCACCTCATATTTCCAATGTTTTCAAAATATTGTGAATTAACTCAAATAAGTTCTAAACATATTCATGGCCACAGTCAGAATATATGAAGGATTTACTTTGGCTTAATCCACATTTTTTATTCAACAAATTTTTCAGAAAGTTTGTCAAAGTGCATTCATTCATTCAAATCCTCTGCATCATTCATTTTTCTCATGATTTTCTCAAAAGATTTTCACTTCATGGAATCGATTTTCTCAAGAAACTATGATGATATTCGTAGTTGGATTTTTCAAATCAAAGTTTTCCTATGATTTTCCTGGGAAATGTTATTTTCTTAAAATTCTTTTCAAAAGGAATTTCTCATCTTTCTCAAGAATCAAAGTTGATTTTCAGACATTTCAAAGACCAGATTCTCAGGATTTCAATTTTCTAAGTTTTGAATTTCCTTCTCCAATGAATCTTTCCTATAAATTTTCTATCATTTTCTTAAGAAAATTCTCAAAGTCTGAGTTTTCCCAACAAGTACTTCCTTTTTTTCAAATGTTCATATTTTCTCAAGAATTCTTACAGTTTTCCTGAGATTCTCATTTCTTCATGGTTTTCCAAGTTTTTATAAACTTTCTCAAGATTTTCTCGAGATTCTCACTTCTTCAAGATTTTCCAACTCTTTATAAACTTTCTCGAGATTTCAAACCTTCTTCGTCTGAGTTTTCCTGAGAGATTGATTTCCATCTTTTCCTGAGAAATGCTTTTCAATTCCAAATATTTCCTAAGCATACATCATATTTTCCAATTTATATTTTTACCAAATCTCATAACACATGCCTGAATTCTCTGTGCATTTAGGGTAGAACACGATTTCGATAATTTCACTAAGTCAAGCACAATTTTGGTCCTTGGTTCGATTACCCCTGTTAAAGGCGGCAGGAACGGTCGAACCTCGTACCGACAGGTCGAGCCCCATCCCATGGATTTTCCCGCAATTTTCAAAATGGAGGCGAGTATTTCAAAACAATTTACAAAATCCGGTCAAGTTTGAATCGCGAAAGCATTTCCCTATCTCTTCCGCAAGGAAGGGAAGACGGGAAAAATTTTGCGACGATAACAGTTTGTAACGTACCCTTCCCCAAAAAAGAGAGAAAAGTCAGGACATCTCCAAAATGAAGGATGATGTAAAATATAAGATCCACGATTTTAATTTGATGTATATTGCGTAAATATGTTGAAATCGATGAATTTTTATATTTTGGCAATTTCTCAATGTAAGATCCACGATTTTAATTTGATGTATATTGCGTAAATATGTAGAAATCGATGAATTTTTATGTTTTGGCAATTTTTTAAAGATTTGCTTATTTTGAGAAACGGGTAAAATCGAGTAATTTTATATAAAAAGAGCGATTTCGAGAAATACAGAATGAATCAACCTCCGAAACTTTTAGGGTAAGTTTGGAATAGGGTTGTAGTGATACACCTCGAATTTGAGACCCGAATGACGGAAAAACCTTGTCAGTGAATGTGAATTACGAGTCTTGACTTAATTTGGGACCCGAAACTTAGAACGCTTAATTTTAACGAACGAGAGGTGAATTCCTCAAGAGGCATCAACCATTCTACATTAATTAAGGTTATAAAGAGAATGAAATAATTGGTTGGAATTAAATTATTATTTTAATTCATTAAATAAGCATTTTTTATGACATATATGATATGCGGGTTTGGTTTTTGGATCTGGAGCACCTAATGGATCCAAGACCCATGGGTGACCCCTATAGTGGACGTCCATGGCCATGGTTGACCAGTTGGTCAATGGTTGACCAGCTGGATGGCAACTTTGAAAAAAATCTTGCATGGATTTAAAGTTTTGGCCTTCATTGGCCATTCATCATTCCAACACCCTCATGATGAAGCCTAGGCTCCATCATGAGGGGCGCCATTTTCAAAAAGGAAGCCATGGGGCTGGCACCATATGGCAAGTTTGTAATGTTTTTTAAAGGATTCAAACCCTTAAAACCCATTGGGTATGTTGGGTGGCAGCCAAGGGCGCCCCCTTGTTATTTGTTGAAGTTTTAAGGCTTTTAATAAATGACATTTTTGAAAGTTTTATAAAATCTTTTTGAAAGACCAACATGCATTGGTTGTTGGGGGGCGTGGAGCTCCCCAACCCTCCATCTTGGAGGGATTGAATCCCAGCCGTCCAACCTTATTCAAACACCTATAAAACCCTTACAAAAAAAATGGGTCCCCCTTGTTTGGGCGATTTTTCTCCTTCACTCTCTCTCTTCTCTCTCTCTCCCAAAACTCCCTCTCTTCTCTCAAGCTCCCTCACTCCAGCCGTGGGCTTCACTTTGGCGTGGAATAGCTGCAACACCTCAAAATCTTCCATCTCCTTCTTCAAGTTTATCTAAGGTGAAGACTCACCTTGCTTGGATATGGTGTCGGTATGAGAAAGGAAACCGTTGGAGCTTTGCACCTTGGCATGCAAATCCAAATAGTGGATTAGATTACATAGCTATTGTTTCAATCTTAAATCACCATGGATTAGTATGAATTCTTGTTGCATGTATTTTTCTTTTCATTTTTCTTTCAATATCATTTCAGTTTGAATCATTCTCTTGCTTATTGTTGTTTACCCTATTAGTGTAATGTTGTCTTGTTGTTTTCTTTTTTTTTTGTTGAAGTTCTTGGCTATTGCCACACTTCTGGGTGTTCTTGTAATACCCGCGATTTTTATCAAATAAATAAACTTAGATTTTTAAGTCATTAAGGTGATTCAAGAATATTTTATTGTTTTAATTATTAATTCGTAATTGGATCTTGGATAACCTATTTGGATCTTCAATGTTGGATCCCAAATATCCTGTTTAGAACTCTGATATTCCATTCGGATCTTAGATATCGGACCACAAACCTTAAATTGAATATTTAATAATGGATTTTGGTCAAATGGATTGGATTTCTGGTAATGGATCCTCATTATCGGGATCAAATTTAATATTGGATCCAGGATGAATGAAGCGGATCAACGAAGTTTAATTCAGATTCTTAATAAAGAAAAATTTTATATCAGCTCTATAACATTTTAGAGGGGTCTGTAATAGCATATGTGAGGGGTGGATCCACATTACAACATTTGGATCCTGGACCTCGGAGATTCTAATGTTGTATGGATCCAATTAAAATTTTTAATGTTGGATCTATAATAATTTGCTGGAATCCACGATTCGGATCCAGGACCCATATCAATTGGGGGTCCATATATATAATATTATATACATATATTAGAAATAAATAGATAAATAATAATAGTAATACAATAGTAAACATATATTAAATATAAATAATTTTAATAAATTTATGGTTGGATCCATATGGATCCAACTTACGGATCCAGATCGCAAGAGGGACGCGGATCCAACACTCGGCTGGATTTCGGGTCTCGGACTTGGACCCAGGCCGTGCCCCGTGTAAAGAGTTATGAAAAAAAAAAAAGAAAAAAAAAGAGGCCCCTACCCGATAAATCAAGTGTTAGGGTTCATTTTTTTGAACCCTAACTCGTCGTGAGGGGTGGCTGGGGAATGAAGATGCGCAGCCGAGAGCGTGAAGGAGGTAACCACCTCCTTCCTTTTCGGAGGCACACCCTCCTACTTAACTCCTTTCTCCTCTCACCTCGCAACCCCTCTCCTCCTCCACTTTCTCGCTCCCCCTCTTTGCTGCATCTCCGATGAGCCTTGCACGATCCCTCCCAGACAGCCGCTGCCGACGACGACAATCCCCATCGGCGACCTGCGACCTGGAACCACTGTCGACCGACGTTCCCTTCTCAGGTAGCCTTGCCAGCGACCCCCAACAGCGTCAGCCTCCTGCTCTCGCCACCCTCTTTGCTTCACACCCACCGTCTCTCTTCTCCCCGTTCCTCTTGACCGTGCTCGATAGTGGAGCAGTGAACACCTGTAACGCCCCGGATTTTCAAAACAAAGCTAAGTTAAAATTTTCATGGATTTTTTTTTTTTTTTTTTTCTTTGCAGCGGAACTTAGAAAAGCTTTTAGCAGCGGAATAAGACGATAATGAGTCGTCGGTTTTAGAAAACTCCGAGCACGTTGCAGGTATGTGGCCAAGCAACTCATTGACCACCAAAGTGTTCCATTTTATCGAAAGCACATGTTTATTACAACACTACTGCTTAGAAAAGCAGTGAAGGTTCAATAAAAAGGAAGCAGTACAACTCTGTCTAGAGAAACCCTAGAACTTGATGCCGCCTTGCTCCGCATATCGCCACGCAGGTTCAACACCTGAAATCCCCATTAAACGGGGTCAGAACCACTGATGGTCTGGTAAGTAGGCAAACACCTATCTATTCAACTCAAGTAAATGCATAGACCACTCAGGGTCGCAGTTCGTAATACGACGCTCAAGCCTCCATGACTTAGCGTATATCGCACAAGCCTCATCAGGGCTATGAGTTGAACATCCACGCAAGTCGTCATGACTTCGCATAAGCCTCTTCAGGGCTGTGAGTTAGAATAACCTCTCAAGTCTCTACGACTTAGCCTTGACTTCCTCAGAGTCACGAATGGATGTCTAGCTCAAGCCTTTATGCTTGGCACATCCGTATCCTATGAATCTAAGGACAGCTCTCCGAGCTTCACTTAGTCGTACGGATATCAATGGGGTTCTTTCCCAATCGGTCCAGTAGTATACCGACCATGACACCTTCACAAAGGTTATGCAGGACTGACTCAACAACGTCATCCACTCATACATTCAAAGTAGCGCTGTACCTAAGCTAATGCTTTGTTTCGATAATTGCACCTCCCCCTGGGCTTAGGGGACTCATATCTGGGCGACAACGCGACGATCTGGGGGTTGATTATTCTATATATTTTAGATACCCCAGAGGCCTGTTGACCCCATCCCCCTAGTAGGACGGTACAGCATACCGGAAGAGATCCTTACTAGGTATCCGAATGCATTCTGCTACTGCAGTAGTTGGGTTCAATCCTTAGATATTTAAGGATAACCACGACCTCCATACCTCTGAGTGACGAAGGCCATCAATGAACTCTATCAGGTTCGGGTGAAATATATGTCACTCAAGGCTGCGCCATCACCGTCTTCCTCGGTGAGAAATTCTGAAAGGGGCCTGCCGGTCTTACAATTACTTGACGAACATTGCATGCCTATAGGGCAGCCTTTGAGAAGTATGTACCCGACCCCAATCAACCACACGGTTTTCACCGTGGAACAAAGGTTTTATTCATATGCATGCTTAACTCTGCTCTCGGCACTTCGGCCTTGACGAGCACTTCACCTCTTTCGGTGGAAACAACACACTCCGGCTCAGCGGCCCTTACGAGTCTGGTTGTCTGATAATTCTCAATGAGCATGCACATGACTCGATCTCTACGGATCGGCTACTCGGCGTATTTTTACGCAACGAGCTCAGAACCTCGTCAAGGCGCTACCACTACTTTGGCGCAACGGCTCTTACAAGTATGATGCCCTTGCAGGTGTTAGGGAGACGAGTCATTCTGACATCGTTCCAACAAAGGACATCATTGTGCCACTTAACTGGTTTTGGCAGCTCTTCTGCCAACCATTCTGTCAACACCTTCTCTGCTCTACCGGCAGTGGTGCGACGAACCTTTCTACATTGTAGAAGGCATTCCATAACTGGGTAGCACTTCTGCTACGTTCTTTCTGAGCCATTCTTAGCTCCTTCAGGAATTTTAGCAGCACTTCCTCTCTTTTACGGAGAAAGCGTGCGTTTCTTTTATCCGTTTCAGCGGCATCTCCCCTCTTTGGTGGGAAATCGCTACGCTTAACTCGGGAAATGGATGCGCACCGTTGTGCGTACTTTGCATCCATCAAGGTTGCAGGAACCTTGGGCCATAGCCAGGCCATACGTAATTGATTTAGTCTTTACGTAAAGAGCATTTTGCCAAAAGGCGAAGCCTTTCCAATAGGGGCTTCATTCGTCAAGCAGAATCTTGTACGAGGAGCGGTAAGGGAATCGCATGGGCGATTTTGGAGTTGATCTCCGTTTGAACGCTCACTTACGCGCCATATATGTAATATAAGCAGAAGCCTGTGCTTTATACAGCGGCGGCGTAAAGGAAATGCATATACTGTTGTTCAGGGTGTGTAACTAAACGAAATATTCTACATATATAACAAAACAGGAGCCTTGGCATCGTTCGACGCGACGACGTAAGTAAATACATTGCAGAAAGCAGGAGCCTTGGCATCGTTCGACGCGACGGCGTAAGTAAATGCATAATCGGAAGTGCAGTAATCGGAAGTACAGAAAGCAGGGAGCCTTGGCATCATACGACGCGACGGCAAAGGTAAATTACATGGCCTGTGCGATATAAGACGCGTCGGCAGTATCAGCAGATATACACCTAGATCTGTATCCAACGATAGTTACGAGGCGAGCGAGTGAACACCGAAGTGTCCTAGAGGGCTCAACCAAGAACTAGGGTGAGATACTATTTTGAAGAACGCATATACTACGTATTCGAACATATATATCCGACGATAGTTACGAGGCGAGCGCGTGAACACCGAAGTGTCCTAGAGGGCTCAACCAAGAACTAAAGCAAGATACTACTTCAGAAAGTATATGCTATATACAAACAATCAAATACTTGAGAGAGATGGTTTAATGAAGCAAACTTACTTCAATTTGAGGAAGAAACGACTCCGATTGCTTCAAACGCTTCGAACGAGGCTCGACTTCGAAAAAGGATCAACTTCGAACTTCGGACGAAAAAGGACTTGGACTTTGACTTTGAACCAAACCAGGTTCAAGTCAAGTCAACTGGGTTCAGACTTAGGTCAAGTAGGTTCAGACCTAGGTCAGGTGGGTTAGGACCAGGTCAGGCAGGCTCAGACCAGGTCAAGCAGGCTCAGGCTAAGTCAGGCAGGCTCAGACCAGGTCAGGTGGGCTCAGGTGGGCTAGGCTAGGTAGGGGAGGTTTGGAAAAGGAGGAGAGAGAGAGGGGTTGGCGATTTTCTAAAGGAGGGGGGGTCCTCTATTTATAGGTTCTGAAACTTGGGCCCCAAGTTTCAGAATCCCCTCTTTACCCTTGGGCTTTTCTGAGAATCCCTTCTATGGAAGGTGCTGGAAGGAGCTGGAAGGCTCTGAAAGGTGCTGGAAGGTGCTGGAATATTCTAGAATCTTCTAGAATATTTTCTGAGAAATATTTCTGTGGGTCCCACCCATATTTCTGTGGGTCCCGCAAGAATTTCGGGTTTTCGGCGATTTTTTTCCGAAAAATTCTGAGTACGCCATTATCTTCGTATTGATGCCACTAAGAAAGTTGGCTCGCAGGAATCCTTTGATTTTGTTCAGATAGGAAGTTATGGCTTCCAGAGTGTTTGAGCATATATTCGCGATTCGACGAATATCCTAAGTGTAACTGGCTCGCAGGAATTGATTCGTTTCGCATTCTGAGAAAAATGCCATTTTTACCGGTAAATGCCTCATGAATTTTATTCAGATATTTTCTGAGAAATTGCGGGTCTTACATCATTACCCCCTTAAAAGAATTTCGTCCGCGAAATTCAGCTAAGAGTACAAGGTGAAGAGTTCAGGATATTTATCCCGCATATCCGATTCGGGCTCCCAAGTGCAATCATCGACTCCGTGATGTTGCCATCTTACTTTGACAAGTGGAATGACCTTTGTCCTTAGCACTTGCTCCTGTCGGTCCATGATCTCTACTGGCCTTTCTTCCACCGTCATATCCTCCTAGATGTCAATATCTTCATGTTGGATGACGTGGGAAGGGTCGTGAACGTATTTTCTAAGCATTGACACATGAAATACATTGTGTATTTGTGTATACTGCGGTGGCAATGCTACTCTGTAGGCGGTCTCTCCTATCCGGCTCAAAACCTCGAAGGGACCAACGAATCTGGGGCTGAGCTTCCCCTTCTTTCCGAAACGAAACACACTCTTGGTTGGGGAGACCTTGATAAAAACCTTATCTCCAACCGCAAAAGTGAGTTCCCTACGCCGCTGATCAGCGTAGCTCTTCTGTCGACTCTGGGCAGTCAGTAGCTTCTTCCTGATCATGTGGACCTGCTCAGTATAATGCTGCAACACTATGGGCGAGTCCAAGGTTCGCTCACCCACTTCACCCCAATGGATTGGTGATCTACAGGGTCGCCCGTACAAGGCTTCATACGGTGCCATCCCAATGCTAGCGTGGTGGCTATTATTATAAGCAAATTCAGCCAACGCTAGGTGGGAATCCCAATCACCTTTCCATTCTAGCATACAGGCTCTTAGCATATCTTCGAGAGTTTGTATGGTTCGTTCTGATTGCCCATCTGTTTGGGGATGGAATGCTGTATTGAACTTGAGTTTCGTCCCCAGGGCTCTTTGAAGCTGCTCCCAAAAGTGAGAGGTAAATTTCGGGTCACGATCGGATATGATCGAAATCGGCACTCCATGGAGTCTAACGATTTCCCGAATGTAGATCTCCGCCAATCGTTCAGTTGAGTATCGAGTGTTGATTGGCAGAAAGTGAGCAGACTTGGTGAGTCTGTCTACGATCACCCATATTGAGTCATGTTGTCTCTTGGACCGAGGCAATCCAACGATGAAATCCATCGTAATGCCCTCCCATTTCCATTCTGGAATCTCGATCCGTTGCATTTTTCCACCAGGTCGTTGATGCTCAATTTTTACTTGCTGGCAGATTAAACACCTTGAGACAAATGTAGCCACATCCCGTTTCATACCCCTCCACCAGTACTTTCTCTGTAAGTCCCGAAACATTTTCGTACCTCCAGGGTGAATGGTGTATTTGCTGTTATGAGCCTCCTGGAGTACTTCCTGTCTTAGCTCAGGGTTATTTGGGACCCAAATCCTTTCTTCCATCCATATTCCTCCATCTTCTTTTAAATGGAAGAAAGTGTCATCTCTTTCGGCACGAGCTTTTAATTCCAAGTACTGGGGGTCCTTGAACTGTTCGGCTACAATGCGATCGAGGATCTCGATATGGATTGTCAGGCATGACAATCGAATCTTTCCTGGGTCAGCCAGGAATGGATTCCAACTGACAAAATCCTCCATCAGCTTCCATTGTCCGGTGAGGCTGGCCAGAGTGCCAACAGTCTTGCGACTAAGGGCATCTGCTACAACATTCGCCTTTCCAGGGTGATAGGAAAGCGTGAATTCATAGTCTTTGAGGAATTCCAGCCATCGTCGTTGCCGCATATTGAGTTCTTTTTGAGAAAAGAGGTATTTTAGGCTTTTATGGTCCGACATGACCTCAAATTTCTCTCCATACAGGTAGTGTCGCCAGATTTTAAGCGCGAACACTACCGCGGCAAGCTCCAGATCGTGGGTTGGATAGTTTTTCTCATGAATTCTTAACTGACGGGATGCATAGGCGATTACTTTGCCATGCTGCATCAATACACAACCCAGACCCGTTCCCGAGGCATCGGTATAAGCAATGAAGCCTCCCTGACCAGAAGGTAAGGTAAGGACAGGGGCAGTGGTAAGCCTCTGTTTGAGAACCTCAAAGCATTCCTTACACTGGTCAGTCCATTCAAACTTGACTCCCTTTTTCAGTAATTTCGTCATTGGTACGGCGATTCGGGAGAAGTCCTGTATAAACTTCCGATAATATCCGGCAAGTCCAAGGAAGCTGCGGACCTCAGTGATATTTTCTGGATGCTTCCAGTCTATCACAGCTTCGACCTTCGCAGGATCTACTGTGATTCCATCTTTTGAGATCACATGGCCAAGGAACATTACTTTGTCTAGCCAGAATTCACATTTTGAAAACTTGGCATATAACTGATTATCTTGAAGGGTTTTCAAGACGATTCTCAAGTGCTCCTTGTGTTGTTCCTCATTCTCTGAATACACGAGAATGTCATCAATGAAGATGATGACAAAAGTGTCTAAGTATGGTTTGAACACTCGGTTCATCAGGTCCATAAAGACAGCAGACGCATTTGTAAGTCCGAAGGGCATTACTACGAACTCATAATGGCCATATCTCGTTCTGAAGGCAGTCTTAGGTATATCCTCCTCCTTAACTCTGAGTTGATGGTATCCAGACCTGAGGTCGATCTTGGAGAACACTCTCGCTGTTCTGAGTTGATCGAATAAGTCCTCAATCCGAGGCAACGGGTACTTATTTTTAATGGTTGCCTGGTTAAGCATCCGATAATCGATGCATAACCGAAGGGATCCATCCTTCTTCTTTACAAATAGTACCGGGGCTCCCCATGGTGACATACTTGGTCGGATGAACCCTTGTTCCATCAGTTCTTCCAACTGACACTTCAACTCACTGAGTTCAGCTGGTGCCATACGATAAGGGGCTTTGGATATTGGCGTTGTTCCAGGTAAGGATTGAATTCCAAATTCAACCTCACGAAGTGGCGGAAGTCCTGGCAATTCCTCAGGAAACAGATCAGGAAACTCCCGCACTACTTCCAAACTCTCAAGGGGTTGGTCGTTAGATTTTTCTGCTGAGAGACTCAACAGGAAGGCCACACAACCCTTCCTAAGGTATTTTTGTACCTTAAGTGCTGATATGAGCCTTTTTTGTGGAACTGGTTTGGATAACCGGTATTCCATCTTAGGTAATCCGGGTCGAGATAGAATCACTCTGCCCTCGCGGCACAGAATCTTGGCATTATTCTGAGCCAACCAATTCATTCCCAGAATGACATCGTACTGTATCATATCGATCAGGATGGCGTCAGTAGGCAAGTGTTGCCCTGCTATCTCAATATCCAAATTTTTCACACACCGGATACATTTGGTGCGTGAACCCAACGGGTTATATACTTCGATCATTTTATCAATCGGTTGCACTGAGGCGTGGAGTTGTTCGGTGAAATCGTCGGAGATAAACGTATGAGTAGCACCACAATCAAACAAGACGTAAGCTGCATGTCCATTAACAGGTACGGTGCCTTCAATGAGGTCACCGGTTTCGACTTGTTCAGTCGTTACAGCGTATACACGACCTGCAGCAGGCCTTTGTTCTACTCTAGGTGGGGGTTGTTGGACTTGTGTTCGTTGTGGTACTTGTTGAGAGGGTCCGGCAGATCCGGCATTCCTCCTCTGCTCATCAATAAGCTTCTTCCTGCATTGTCTTGCAATGTGGCTCACTTTGCCACAGTAGAAGCATCCACCTGTGTCACGTGGACATGGTCCTCTTGCGTGATTAACATGGCAGTTTGGGCAGTTTGGGTTGGACTGCAGGTTGTTTGGAGCCATGTTCTGCCTTGGCCTTACAACTTGTTGAGTGTTGTTCCCACCTTGGAACCTTTTCTTCTGAAAGGGTTGTCGTGGACCCTGGCCACTTGGAAACATTCTCTTCTTGTTCCCACCATCAACTATGGGCCTTTTTGCTATGATCACTTTTGATCGCTCCCAATCCACTTGTATTTTTGAAGCTGCTGCCACAGCCGTTTGAAACGTTTGGGGCATGCTGGTGATAACCCGTGACCTTAGCCCTTCTCGCAATCCATTGATGTACTTGTCGGCCCTTTCTTAGTCGGTCTCAAATAACCGGGAGCAGTACCGTTCAAGATTTTGAAATTTGGTGATATAGTCAATCAGATTCATGCCACCCTGCTCCAATTCCAGAAACTCCATCTTCTTCTTGTTTCTGGAGTGTAATGGAAAGTAATTATTCATGAAAGCTCTCCGGAAGTCAGTCCAAGGAATGACTTCAACTTCCGAGAACTGGATAATCTTAGTGGTATCTCACCACTTTCGTGCGTTGTCTTTCAGCCTGTACGTGCCAAAGTTGGTCTTCTTTTCTTCTGGTACTCCCAGCACCAGGAAGGCACGTTCGGTCTCTTCGACCCAACTTTCTGCCAGTTCAGGATTGGCTCTACCAGCGAAGACTGGTGGATCGAGCTTGAGGAATTTTTCATAGGTTATTCCACCAAGGTTTTCGCTTCGAGGTGCGACTGGTTCTGGCCTTGTTTCTCGAATGGCAGCAACCAAATTGTTGAGTGTTTCCAGCAGAAATCCTTGAGTATGGGACTCCTCGCTTGGTATGGTTCTCCTCGTCGTAGGAGCCATTTATCTACCACATACAAACAACGTGTTTTAGTTTCACAATGTATATATCGAAGCAAAGTTTTATTTACTTAATATACATCACATTTACACAAGCATCGCCTTAAACAAAACGTCATGCCGCACTGGCAGACTTTTAGGCGTTGAGAAACTAGGTACATGAGTCTATTGACTCCAAAACACTACCAGTCTCTTCTAGGAACTGGATTTCTTTCTTGACCCAAAGAACCCGAAGTATCGTTTACTTCCACATTGCCTTGGTGCAGGCACAACTAGCTTTGGCTTGGGCGGCACTTCCGCACTCTCAAGCGACTCTTGTGGATAGATCAGTGATGCCGGTCCACTTGCCCATTCAGTGGCATCATGGCTCGGAGAATCCGAGACCATAACGGGATGATATAGGTTGTATCCCTCTTCCTGGCCATTCAGACTCGGCGTTGGTGTAGCCGCTCTGTTCCCCCATATAATAGTACTTTGATTCGAGGAATCTGAAATCATAATGGGATTATAGAAGGAGTTGTTGCATCCCTCCTCCCAACTGTGCAAGCTAGGCGTACATGATGCTTGTTGATAGCCTTGCGATTGACCAAATCCCTCAAGGAAGTTCAAGTCAAATCCTACCAGAGATGGTAGTTCATCAGAAGTTGCTGGAGTACGGCTACTCTCTCTACTGGAGTAATGTGGCCCACTAACACGCGAGGTCTCATCCCTAAGACCAAGTGATCCCCGCCGACCCATATCGGCGGTATGCTTCATTTGGCATTCGTTGACGGAATGCCCTTCTTCGCCACAATATTGACAGTCTTGGACTTCATATGGGCATACCCACTCATCGTGCATGATCCCGCAACGATAGCAGTATCCTCGGGAGTCGTGAGTTGCCATCTATACAAAGATGCACCCAGATCAGAACAAGAAGTATAAAATATACTTACAGTGCGATATAGTGGACAAGTCGGATCTCGAACCAGGTTTCTCAGACTCTTGCTTTGATACCAATTCTGTAACGCCCCGGAATTTCAAAACAAAGCTAAGTTAAAATTTTCATGGATTTTTTTTTTTTCTTTGCAGCGGAACTTAGAAAAGCTTTTAGCAGCGGAATAAGACGATAATGAGTCGTCGGTTTTAGAAAACTCCGAGCACGTTGCAGGTATGTGGCCAAGCAACTCATTGACCACCAAAGTGTTCCATTTTATCGAAAGCACATGTTTATTACAACACTACTGCTTAGAAAAGCAGTGAAGGTTCAATAAAAAGGAAGCAGTACAACTCTGTCTAGAGAAACCCTGGAACTTGATGCCACCTTGCTCCGCATATCGCCACGCAGGTTCAACACCTGAAATCCCCATTAAACGGGGTCAGAACCGCTGATGGTCTGGTAAGTAGGCAAACACCTATCTATTCAACTCAAGTAAATGCATAGACCACTCAGGGTCACAGTTCGTAATACGACGCTCAAGCCTCCATGACTTAGCGTATATCGCACAAGCCTCATCAGGGCTATGAGTTGAACATCCACGCAAGTCGTCATAACTTCGCATAAGCCTCTTCAGGGCTGTGAGTTAGAATAACCTCTCAAGTCTCTACGACTTAGCCTTGACTTCCTAAGAGTCACGAATGGATGTCTAGCTCAAGCCTTTATGCTTGGCACATCCGTATCCTACGAATCTAAGGACAGCTCTCCGAGCTTCACTTAGTCGTACGGATATCAATGGGGTTCTTTCCCAATCGGTCCAGTAGTATACCGACCATGACACCTTCACAAAGGTTATGCAGGACTGACTCAACAACGTCATCCACTCATAGATTCAAAGTAGCGCTGTACCTAAGCTAATGCTTTGTTTCGATAATTGCACCTCCCCCTGGGCTTAGGGGACTCATATCTGGGCGACAACGCGACGATCTGGGGGTTGATTATTCTATGTATTTTAGATACTCCAGAGGCCTGTTGACCCCATCCCCCTAGTAGGACGGTACAGCATACCGGAAGAGATCCTTACTAGGTATCCAAATGCATTCTGCTACTGCAGTAGTTGGGTTCAATCCTTAGATATTTAAGGATAACCACGACCTCCATACCTCTGAGTGACGAAGGCCATCAATGAACTCTATCAGGTTCGGGTGAAATATATGTCACTCAAGGCTGCGCCATCACCGTCTTCCTCGGTGAGAAATTCTGAAAGGGGCCTGCCGGTCTTACAATTACTTGACGAACATTGCATGCCTATAGGGCAGCCTTTGAGAAGTATGTACCCGACCCCAATCAACCACACGGTTTTCACCGTGGAACAAAGGTTTTATTCATATGCATGCTTAACTCTGCTCTCGGCACTTCGGCCTTGACGAGCACTTCACCTCTTTCGGTGGAAACAACACACTCCGGCTCAGCGGCCCTTACGAGTCTGGTTGTCTGATAATTCTCAATGAGCATGCACATGACTCGATCTCTACGGATCGGCTACTCGGCGTATTTTTACGCAACGAGCTCAGGACCTCGTCAAGGCGCTACCACTACTTTGGCGCAACGGCTCTTACAAGTATGATGCCCTTGCAGGTGTTAGGGAGACGAGTCATTCTGACATCGTTCCAACAAAGGACATCATTGTGCCACTTAACTGGTTTTGGCAGCTCTTCTGCCAACCATTCTGTCAACACCTTCTCTGCTCTACCGGCAGTGGTGCGACGAACCTTTCTACATTGTAGAAGGCGTTCCATAACTGGGTAGCACTTCTGCTACGTTCTTTCTGAGCCATTCTTAGCTCCTTCAGAAATTTCAGCAGCACTTCCTCTCTTTTACGGAGAAAGCGTGCGTTTCTTTTATCCGTTTTAGCGGCATCTCCCCTCTTTGGTGGGAAATCGCTATGCTTAACTCGGGAAATGGATGCGCACCGTTGTGCGTACTTTGCATCCATCAAGGTTGCAGGAACCTTGGGCCATAGCCAGGCCATACGTAATTGATTTAGTCTTTACGTAAAGAGCATTTTGCCAAAAGGCGAAGCCTTTCCAATAGGGGCTTCATTCGTCAAGCAGAATCTTGTACGAGGAGCGGTAAGGGAATCGCATGGGCGATTTTGGAGTTGATCTCCGTTTGAACGCTCACTTACGCGCCATATATGTAATATAAGCAGAAGCCTGTGCTTTATACAGCGGCGGCGTAAAGGAAATGCATATACTATTGTTCAGGGTGTGTAACTGAACGAAATATTCTACATATATAACAAAACAGGAGCCTTGGCATCGTTCGACGCGACGGCGTAAGTAAATACATTGCAGAAAGCAGGAGCCTTGGCATCGTTCGACGCGACGGCGTAAGTAAATGCATAATCGGAAGTGCAGTAATCGGAAGTACAGAAAGCAGGGAGCCTTGGCATCATACGACGCGACGGCAAAGGTAAATTACATGGCCTGTGCGATATAAGACGCGTCGGCAGTATCAGCAGATATACACCTAGATCTGTATCCAACGATAGTTACGAGGCGAGCGAGTGAACACCGAAGTGTCCTAGAAGGGTCAACCAAGAACTAGGGTGAGATACTATTTTGAAGAACGCATATACTGCGTATTCGAACATATATATCTGACGATAGTTACGATGCGAGCGCGTGAACACCGAAGTGTCCTAGAGGGCTCAACCAAGAACTAAAGCAAGATACTACTTCAGAAAGTATATGCTATATACAAACAATCAAATACTTGAGAGAGATGGTTTAATGAAGCGAACTTACTTCAATTTGAGGAAGAAACGACTCCGATTGCTTCAAACGCTTCGAACGAGGCTCGACTTCGAAAAAGGATCAACTTCGAACTTCGGACGAAAAAGGACTTGGTCTTTGACTTTGAACCAAACCAGGTTCAAGTCAACTGGGTTCAGACTTAGGTCAAGTAGGTTCAGACCTAGGTCAGGTGGGTTAGGACCAGGTCAGGCAGGCTCAGACCAGGTCAAGCAGGCTCAGACCAGGTCAGGTGGGCTCAAGTGGGCTAGGCTAGGTAGGGGAGGTTTGGAAAAGGAGGAGAGAGAGAGGGGTTGGCGATTTTCTAAAGGAGGGGGGGTCCTCTATTTATAGGTTCTGAAACTTGGGCCCCAAGTTTCAGAATCCTCTCTTTACCCTTGGGCTTTTCTGAGAATCCCTTCCATGGAAGGTGCTGGAAGGAGCTGGAAGGCTCTGGAAGGTGCTGGAAGGTGCTGGAATATTCTAGAATCTTCTAGAATATTTTCTGAGAAATATTTCTGTGGGTCCCACCCATATTTCTGTGGGTCCCGCAAGAATTTCGGGTTTTCGGCGATTTTTTTCCGAAAAATTCTGAGTACGCCATTATCTTCGTATTGATGCCACTAAGAAAGTTGGCTCGCAGGAATCCTTTGATTTTGTTCAGATAGGAAGTTATGGCTTCCAGAGTCGTTGAGCATATATTCGCGATTCGACGAATATCCTAAGTGTAACTGGCTCGCAGGAATTGATTCGTTTCACATTCTGAGAAAAATGCCATTTTTACCGGTAAATGCCTCATGAATTTTATTCAGATATTTTCTGAAAAATTGCGGGTCTTACAACACCGGTGACATCCCAACCGTGGCAGCCTCCTCCCTCTCGCCGGAACAGGTAGGATCTCTGTAGCTTTTCCTGTAGCTATACATATGCTCGGGTGTGTGCGTGGGAAACCAAAAAGGGAAACCCCCAAATCAAACCCTTGGGATTTAGGTACAGGGTTTTGGTGTTTTTCATGTGTGGATGTTCCGTATGCAAGGTATTGCGATGTGAAAAGTTTCTTTATGAGATCTCGATTTTTCCTGTCGATGCTTCCATAATTCAGTAGATTGATTTTCTCAAGTACTTTATGGGAAATTACTCAGTCATTCGGGTGGGCTGGGTTTTGAACAATAGTCTAGAAAATATGCCATAAGGCTTGCTGATATGCTTGCTCACGTATAGTACGAAATCTGCCTCATACACATAGGTTGAATCTGTACAGTGACATTGAAAAAAAAATATATATATATACATTTTATTTATTTATTTATTCAGTGTTAGCTTGATATTAACATGGATTGTGGGAGGTATGGATTTTGACAGAAACTGGTATGGATGGGGTTTGATGACAACGAAATTTGTATGCACTAATTCTAATCGAATTCTGTTTGAACTCCAAGATCCAGGAAGTATTGTTCTGTTGAGTACAGGGCAGCTACCATTTCGTTGTTGTTCCTCTTGTTAAAAATCAATCACTGCATTATTATAAGTAGCCAGAAAGATGTGGTACGGTCTTAAACTGAATATAATGTCAATTTCTGTTCATGGGTGATTATATATATGATGGGCAATATGAGAAGTCTGTCTTCATTTTTTTACATACACACTCTCAGTAAACTTGCATATTTAAAAACATGTACAAGGTATTATATGAAGTATTCAATGGCATTAGGTATGTTTAGTTTTTCTGCATTTGATGAAGCACCAAATATGTTCGGATAACGAGTGAGAACTTGGGCTTAGTTGCTAAATGGCCATACAGTCTCTTTAAATGTTTTTAGCAAACCTATTATTTCATAGGATGGCCTCCTCGCATTGTTTCCTTCCTCATTCGATTAAGTGGAAATCCTTGGTTCTCATTGATTTATTATGTGTCTGTTTTTCCTATGGAATTTCTGAATTTCTCATTAGTAAAGAAGTGATGTTTTAGATGTAGAGGTCAGAAGTTCTTTATTGTGCATGTAAGATTTATAATAAATGTCGGTTGCGGTGTGTGTTCTGGAAAGGGGGTGGCACAATCCCCTCAATATCATGATGTTGTAATAGCAAAGAAAATAGTTGCATTTATATCCTATGTGGTTCTTGATAATATATAGATGTATCAGCGTTATGACTTAATTAAGATTTCTTTTTTTCAATTGAGTTCTGAAAATCAGTCTTGACTGACCCTGTTAGAGGATGTCAAGCACCCGATTACAATATACATAATCTGAGTATTGGTCCGAATAGTAGACCCCGTTGGCTGAATGAAAACTATTGTGCAGGTCCTAATATGGTATGACACAGGTCATTATTCCGACTTCTTAAAATTTTATACTTGGCACGTGTTCTGAAAGTGTTAATACTCAGAGTTTGTACGATTATTTCTCCATTTAAATACCACAGATTATGAAATTGTAATATTCAAATTGTGGCATGTTTTGAATAGTTTCTCCATGATTAATTCAGTTGCATATTATGAGGCTATTATGTTTTATATGAAATTGCATAATAACCTGAGGCTCATTGCCTAGTTAGCTGCCTAATTGATGATAATGTTCTGTTTCATAGGAAGTTGCTTACTAAGCTGATACTTAGTACCTTTTTAGATGCATATTGAATTGTTAGTCGAGTTGATATGTAGCTGCATATGAAATTGATATATGTAAATGAGTTATAACACTTTTGAGATTACATGGCATGGTCCCTATAGGAATCAGTTGGATCTGCATAACTAAATGGATACCCGATGCGAGTACTTGGACAGTTAGCTTGTGTGCTATGGCAATGCAATCAATGAAAAACTTAATCTTAAGTGTTGTGTGCCCGACTGGTTTAAAGGTACCGGGGCATCGGTGCTTACCGGTTTAAAGGTATCGAAGCACTCTGGGTAATAACCATAAGACTGAGGAAAGACTTAAATTTAAATTCTGTGGCCTGACTGGTTTAAAGGTACCGGGGCTTGTGTGCTTGACTGGTTTAAAGGCACCGGAGCACTTTGCGTGGGTTTATGCAATCAATGTGACAAAGGGTTGGGACTGTTTATACACCTTAGTAAAATGACTAAGGTTGAGAATTCTACTGCTATGATAGTAGAAGGAAGTCGGGGAAATACCCTATATTTCGGGAATATAATTAAATGAAAAGATTAACCCACTCAGATTCGGGCTTACCTTAGAGAGGGTAGGTGGTACAAAGCTCTAGGGACGTGTTTTTTTGTTCGAGCTAAAGTGACTCGTTGGTCCCCAGTCCTCGGAGTTGGGGGGGACCCAGACTACCAATGTGTCCTAGGTGGTAGCTCTTTGTTCTTCTGCAGAAGTTAGGGATGCATCCTGTTTTGGTTTTGGCCTTTGGGAGTTTCTCTCGGTCACTGACCGCTCCCTTGGGATTTCAGTCACAGTTAGAATGTTCGGGTTAATAAAACAACTTTGAATAATATACCCCCGAATGTCCTCTTCTGTGATGGTTGCCTCGGCCCGTGTGTACCCGCGGGATAAGAAAAGATAAACATCAATTAGAATATTTTAGGTATCACAGTGAGTGGAGTTACTAGGGAGACATATTGACATTCTTCCAGCATGTTCTGAGCTTGTGATGAGGTGAAATACTGAAATGTGTAGATACGAGATGATTGAACTATTACATGAAAGTTATGTAGGTTATTGTTATTTGTTGTTGCATAACATACCTCACTTGCTTATTAATGTTGCATAATATGCTTTAACTGCTCAGTTATTGTTATGGAATATGCTTACATGCTCAGGTTTATGATTGTTGATTTTTGTTGCATAATTTGCTTACTTGTTTAGATATATGTTGAAAATCCCTTTGACACTCACATCACCTGCTAGATTCATGATATACCTGCATTAAGAGTTACAGTTTTCCTACTTAGACGTGGTAGTCTAATTCCAATTAATTTACTAATTTTCAGGTAAAGAATAGGGTTTATGAGTGGCTGCGGGATTGTTATCGTCGCGAAAATTTTTCCCTCGTCTTCCCTTCCTTGCGGAAGAGAGAGAGAGGGAAACGCTTTCGCGCTTCAAACTTGACCGGATTTTGAAAAATTGTTTTGAAATACTCGCCTCCGTTTTGAAAATTGCGGGAAAATCCATGGGATGGGGCTCGACCTGTCGGTACGAGGTTCGACCGTTCCTGCCGCCTTTAACAGGGGTAATCGAACCAAGGACCAAAATTGTGCTTGACTTAGTTAAATCATCGAAGTTATGTTCTATCCTAAATGCACAGAGAATTCAGGCATGTGCTATGAGATTTTGGAAAATAGAAGTAGGAAAAACATGATGTATGCTTGGAAAACCTTTGGAGTTGAAAAAGCATTTCTTAGGAAAAAGATGGAAATCGATTTCTCAAGGAACTCTGATGAAAAGATTTGAAATCTTGAGAAAGTTTATAAAGACTTGGGAGAATCATGAATGATTGGAAGTCCTGAGAAAATGTAAGTAATTTTTAGGAAAAGTGTGAACATTTGAAGGGAAAATGCTTGTCAGAAAAACTCCAGCTCTGAAAATTTTCTTTGGAAAAATGATTGAAGATTCATAGGAAAACTTTTGGAGTTGAAAAGCATTTCTTGGGAAAAGGTGAAAGTCAATTTCTCAGGAAACTCAGATGAAAAGGGTTTTTGAAATCACGAGAAAGTTCATAAAGATGCGGGAAAATCAGAAATAGTTGAAAATCTTGGGAAAATAGAAGTGATTCTTGAGAAAAGGGTGAACATCTGAAAAGGGAAACATTTCTCAGGAAAGCTCAAACTTTAAAAAATTTCTTTAGGAAAATGATGAAAACTTGATAGGAAAACTCATTTGAGAAGAAAACTGAACTTGGGAAATTGAAATCCTGGGAATCTTAGCCTTAAAACCCTTGAAATACTTGGAAATTGATCTTTGATTCTTGAGAAAGATTGGAAAATTCCTTTTGAAAATCTTAAGAAAATAACATTTTCCAGGGAAAATCAAGGGAAGACTTTGATTTTGGAAATCCAACTTAGAAGTTTCCTGAGAAACTGGTTTCCATGGAAAACTGTGAAAACTTAACTTGGGAAAACCGATTTTGGAAAATCCTCAGAGTTTCTTGAGAAATCGATTTTCTTGAGAATGAAACTTTCTTGGGAAAATCATGAGAAAACCAATGATTTCATGATGCAAATGATATGAGTGAATGAATGCACTTTGAAAGATTTTCTAAGAAATTTGTTGGAAAAATGTGTATTAAGTCAAAATAAATCCTTCACATATTCTGACTGTGGCCATGAATATGTTCCGAGTTTAATTGATTTAATGCACAATACTTTGAAAACATTGGAAATATGATATGCATTTTAAGATAGCCTAAGAGTGTAGGCTCAATGTGACTAGTAGAAAGATGATGGATCTGGGTCTCGTCCATATTCCGACTAGGGCCGTAAATATGGATCCCACCGAGTCCATCAACTCCCTAAGAGTTGGTGCACGTGCCATTCGTGAACATCCATAGTGCTTTTGGAATTAAAATGCATGAAGCATAGAAACAGGATCTTGCATAAATTCAAACTATATGATATGCATCCTAGTCTAAGCAGGAAATTAAAATCTTATTCCAAAATTTACATTATTACATCACTAAATAAATGAAATAAATGAAATTGCAGACTTCAGCTCCCTCTTTTGAATGTCCCTGCCAAACTTGAAATAAGGTTAGCTCAAATATGTGGGTTTTTCCAAGATTTTCCAATAATATTATGAAATTATTGGATTTAATTGGATATAAACCCTATTATCATGCTTCCTTGATATTTGAAATGATGAAAATGCAACAAATTTAGTAGAAAATAGTTTAAAATTCGGAATTGGGGTCAAAATGACCAAAATACCCCTAATATTAAAGTTATACCTTTAAAATCAGGGTTTTTTGAAGGAAATTTTGGTAAAAATTGAGATTTTGAAATTCAAATTGAATCAAATGATGATGAAATGCAGTAAGAGACATGATGACATGCTTCTAAACACATTAAGACTGTAAAATCAGAATTTGACATATTGCAATTTATACAAAATAACGAATTTCGCTTGTTTTTCGCTTGGATCTGGGTCCTATGGGACCCTATTTTGATATTATGGCTAATCCGAACCTCAAATGGATTCCAATGTACACCAAATTCGGTATGAAGCATCTACTTACTCTGATAAACAGCCTAGAATGCTAAAAATCACGAAATGATATGATTTAAATGCTAAAATTCAAAGAAAGTCCTAAAATGGTGGATTTTGCCAATGGATCCGAACCAAATGCAATGCCTAATATGATAATGCAAAATTTACACCATGGAAACCTCTGATATTTTGCAGACTGCTAAAAGACCCAAAATGGAACATTTTTTGTTTTTACAGCCTCGGGATTTGAGCCATGGTGAGTTCAGAAACAGGGATTTAGTTTTGACAGAGATAAAAATCACCCTAATCTGATGTAAAATGCCAAAAAAAATATAAAACAGCCATGGAAATTTATGAAATTAATCAGAACTACTAAAGACACCTACATGAACAACTTTCATGTTTATGACTTCGGCATTTGATCAACGGAAACACAGATAAAAATATAACTAATTCTGCCTAAATCAACAGAACAGACAAATGTAGCAAAACAGAGGACTTACAATAAAAATCCGAAGCAGGGGTTAACACTGTTCTAAAAATTACAGGCTTTCAGATTCAAACAGACACCTCGGAAATAACTTTCATTTTTTACAGTTTAGGATTTGGAGCAACACACAAAGAGAAACCATAGCCCTAAGTCGATCCAAGATCTCAGAGGCCCAAATTAAGCTCTGACACGTGTCCTGAACTCTCGGATTTTTTTTAGACATAAAAAAATTCATAAAATTCTGAGCAAATCACATTAAAAACTAGACATTCGCCCAAGTTCAGAACATCTTTCAGATCGAAAATTGGATCTCCCATGAGGGATATCTCGATTTTACAAGTTGGAAAATGATTTTCAAAACGCATCCCGGGTAACAAAACCCGACTTGCTATTTTGAATGTTTACCACAGTAAACAAATTCAAATACCTCCGAATTTTTGGCAAAATTTCAGGAACACCTAAGGGCGCATTCCGTGATTTTTTTGGGATTTTTAATAAAAACTAAATGCATGAAATGACGTGTGGACTGACTGACAAAAACAGAGACCTACTGAAAATGAGCAGAATTGAAATAAATGCTAAATTAATCCTAATTAATTCATGAAATGTGCTAAATGAATGAAATAAAATGCAAATTAAACCTAGCTAACTACACGCATGTTAAAAATTATCAAGGAAGCATAATTAAACATTTTTATATATGTCGTTTTGTGAGAATAGCTCAATCCATCTCTCGGATGAGCTCTTTCTTCAAACGACTCCCGAATCGAATCATGGCATTAAATCAAGGAGAAAAGAAGTGCACCTTACTTCGTTACGCAGCGTAGAAGCTCTTGAAAGGGGTGGCTATCACGAGCTTCCTTCGTCCTTCACTCCGGGCTTCGGATGGTTCACCAAAATCGACCTATGCTTGAATCGAATTGGCCACTGCACGAACTTTACTCCACCTTCTCCAATGAGCCAAAGGGGGCACGATTTCCAAAGTTCAGAATCAGATTTTAGGGAGGCTAGGTCGGATTTTCAAGTTCACAAAAATGGTCTCCAAAGATGCTCTCTCTAGGCTGGGCATGGAGCCTTGTTTTTATAGATTTTTCTGAAAAATTTGAATTTCAAACAGGCTCAATCTGAGCCCTCCATGTGGCGCCATCTCAGAGGGTGCTATCTGGTGGTTTTGAAATTCGAATTTGGCTTTTGCAGGGAGCCCTCAGGTGGCGCCACCTCATGTGGCTACTTTTATTAAAAATAAAATAAAAATAAAATTTTGAAGCCAAGTGGGACTCTGGATTGGTGCCACCTCAAAAGGAGATTTGAGGTGTAAAGCTGGAAACAATAGGAGCATGCCATGTGGTGCCACCTCTGGAGGCTCTTGACATGTGTCAGAAGGACAGGAGTGGAGGAAGCAGGTTGTGCCACCTCAGAGGAATTCAAATTCTACTTTTCTGCAGGAAAGGAGAGGCTGACATGTGGCATTTCCTCAGAGTGGCTCCTACGATGCCATGTGGCAGGAGAACATGAATGGAGGAAGCAAAATGCGCCACCTCAGAGGGGGGTTTTTCTACTTTTTCTGATGCAGGGAGGTCTGGACATGTGGCAGACAAGTGTCAGCTGTCTAAAGAGGCCTTCTCAAATGGCACCACCTCAAAAGGTGAATTTGAATTTCAAATGGAGGTCGGCTCTGGAGGAATGAAGGATGGACATGTGGCGCCACCTCAGGGTGGCTCCTACAATGCCATGTGGAAAGAGGGAGGAAAAGGAGGGAAAGGGACACGTGGCACCATCTCACACAAAATATTAAAGGTGAAGTTCAGGATTTGCGCCACCTCAGCCTGGAGTTTGAACATTTGAATTCTAGCTTTCTCTGAAGGAGGCAGAAAATGACATGTGGCACTTGCTTTTTCTGAGAAGAGCAGAGAATGACACGTGTCACTTGCTTTTTCTAAGAAAAGCAGGGAGTGACATGTGTCACTTGCTTTTTCTGAGAAGAGCAGAGAATGACATGTGTCACTTGCTTTTTCTAAGAAGAGCAAAGAATGACACGTGTCACTTGCTTTTTCTGAGAAAAGCAGGGAGTGACATGTGTCACTTGCTTTTTCTGAGAAGAGCAGAGAATGACATGTGTCATTTGCTTTTTCTGAGAAGAGCAGAGAATGACATGTGTCATTTGCTTTTTCTAAGAAGAGCAGAGAATGACATGTGTCATTTGCTTTTTCTGAGAAAAGCAGAAGGTGACATGTGTCACTTGCTTTTCTTGAGGAAAGGAGAGAGTGACATGTATCACTTGCAGGAGACATAATTCAAATGGTGCCACCTCAGGGGAGACAAGCTCTACTTTTTCTGGACAAGGCAGCACATGACACGTGGCATCTCATGGTGACCTTTGGAATGACACATGGCACAGGGTGAAGATGGTGGACATTGACACGTGGCATAAAATAAAGAGGATGTCTAATGACATGTGGCGGCATCTTAAGGTGGCCCCACACTGACACGTGTCGGAGGATGGAAGGAGAGAGAAAATGACATGTGGCGCCACCTCTAGGTGAACCCCACGCTGACACTTGGTAGGTAAATGGAAGGAGAGAGAAAAAGACAAGTGGCACCAATCCAGGGGACAAGGCTCCTATATTTTTGGATTTTTCAGAATTCGGATTTTTCAAAAGAAAAGCCTATGAGACACCACCTCAGTGTGGGTCCCACATTGCTTCTTATTGAAATAAAGACAAGATAGAAAACCTCTTTTTGGAATTTTCATAAAAATTTGGACTAATTGGCAAAACAGAAATTTTGAAAAGAGTTGGCCCCTATAGGGCGATTTTGTAAAAGGAAGATATTTGAAATTGTTTGACAAAAAGGCAAGATCTGAGTTGAATTGTATTGAAAATTATCCAGATTGTTTTCCTGAGGAAATATTTTGAAATTCAGAGCCCTGGGGGTAAAATGGGAAGAGTTGATAATTTTGAAGACCCAGGGTTTTGAAATCCATTTTGAAAAGAGTTAAAATTCTAATCTGGATTGAAAATTTTGAAATCAAGAGTTCTGGACCTCGAAATGACATGCTGTGCAGTGCAGTGATATGAAATGCTCATGCAATGATATGAATGTCATGTCTTATGCAATATAATCTTGAACCAAGACTTGGAGATTCCTGTCTTCTGTCAGGAACAAAATTTTGAACATCTGAGCTAAAAATAGAGGAATTTTGAGAGTTGCAGATGAAATTTAGACTTTTGCAAGGTCCGGGCTCAGAAAATGACCATTTTGCCCTCCAGCGATTTCAAAAGGCTGGATGATGATGCTTGGTGGAAATGTCGGGGAGGTGAGTGAAAATTTGGGGTGTTTACAGATGCCCCTCTTTTCTACTAGGCCGGCTCATGGCCGAGCTTAGTGGCAAAGAAAAACACACCAAATTTGGGCTATACATAAAAAACTGCCCCAGTTAGAAGGATCTGACTGGGTATGAAGAAATTAGCCCGAGGAAGATGGTAGATATGGAACAAAGAATGAAGAGGAAAGATTTGCTCTATGAGAGCAAAGTTCAGGTTTATGCCCTTGACCTGGATGGGACAAAAATACCTCGCATGGAACGAAGCTCAGGTTTGACCCTTAACCTGATTGGGGAATGGAATATCTCATAAAATGAGACTCAGGTTTGTACCCTTAACCTGATCGGGCAGAAGATGAAATACCTCTTTGATTGAGGCTCAGGTTTGTACCCTTATCCTGATCGGGCGAAAAAATGGAATACCTCGTCGATGGAGGCTCAGGTTTGTACCCTTATCCTGATCGGGCGGAAAATGGAATACCTCGTTGAGTGAGGCTCAGGTTTATACCCTTATCCTGATTGGGCGAAAAATGGAATATTGGAAGGTGAATACGACAACTTTTCTTGAAGAGGAACGATGCGATGGAAATGAGATTGTAAGAGGCAATCTTGGAAAATGATCAAGACGATTCGGTGAATTTTTCATCATTGTGAAATATGAGTAAGGTAAGGAGTATGACGACTCTTTCGACAACGCGAAAGATGGACATGGCAATCTTTTGACAAGAATAAGGTAACTCTTTCAGCAATGCGAAACACAGACAAGGCAAACTCTTTCAGAGAAGAGTAAGGCAACTCTTTCGACAACGCAAAAGATGAATAAGGCAATTTTTCCAACGAAGAATAAGGCAACTCTTTCGGCAATGCGAAAGATGAACGCTGGCGATCCAAAGGAACAAGGCGATTCTTTCGATAACGCGAAAGATGTCAAAGGCAATCCAAAAAAAACAAGGCGATTCTTTCGACAATGCGAAAGATGACAAAAGGCAATCCAAAGGAACAAGGCGATTCTTTCGACAACGCGAAAGATGATAAAAGGTAATCCGAAGGCCTAAGGCGATTCTTTCGACAATGCGAAAGATGACAAAGGTAATCCAAAGGCATAAGGCGATTCTTTCGACAATGCGAAAGATGACAAAGGTAATCCAAAGGAACAAGGCGATTCTTTCGACAATGCGAAAGATGACAAAGGTAATCCAAAGGAACAAGGTGATTCTTTCGACAATGCGAAAGATGACAAAGGCAATCCAAAGGAAAAAGGTGATTCTTTCGACAACGCGAAAGATGATAAAGGCGATCCAAAGGAATAAGGCGATTCTTTCAACAACGCGAAAGATGATAAAGGCAATCCTAAGGAACAAGGCGATTCTTTCGACAACGCGAAAGATGATAAAGGCAATCCTAAGGAACAGGGTGATTCTTTCGACAACGCGAAAGATGATAAAGGCAATCCTAAGGAACAAGGCGATTCTTTCGACAACGCGAAAGATGACAAAAGAAATCCAAAGGAACAAGGCGATTCTTTCGACAATGCGAAAAATGAAAAAGGCAATCCAAAGGAATAAGGCGATTCTTTCGACAACGCGAAAGATGACAAAAGGCAATCCAAAGGAACAAGGCGATTCTTTCGACAATGCGAAAGATGACAAAGGTAATCCAACGGAACAAGGCGATTCTTTCAACAACGCGAAAGATGATAAAGGCAATCCTAAGGAACAAGGCGATTCTTTCGACAACGCGAAAGATGATAAAGGCGATCCTAAGGAACAAGGCGATTCTTTCGACAACGCGAAAGATGATAAAGGCAATCCTAAGGAACAAGGCGATTCTTTTGACAACGCGAAAGATGACAAAAGGCAATCCAAAGGAATAAGGCGATTCTTTCGACAACGCGAAAGATGACAAAAGGCAATCCAAAGGAGCAAGGCAATTCTTTCGACAATGTGAAAGATGATAAAGGCAATCCTAAGGAACAAGGCGATTCTTTCGACAACGCGAAAGATGATAAAGGCAATCCTAAGGAACAAGGCGATTCTTTCGACAACGCGAAAGATGATAAAGGCAATCCTAAGGAACAAGGCGATTCTTTCGACAACGCGAAAGATGACAAAAGGCAATCCAAAGGAATAAGGCGATTCTTTCGACAACGCGAAAGATGACAAAAGGCAATCCAAAGGAACAAGGCGATTCTTTCGACAATGCGAAAGATGACAAAGGTAATCCAAAGGAATAAGGCGATTCTTTCGACAACGCAAAAGATGACAAAAGGCAATCCAAAGGAGCAAGGCGATTCTTTCGACAATGTGAAAGATGACAAAGGCAATCCAAAGGAGAAAGGCGATTCTTTCGACAACGCGAAAGATGATAAAGGCTATCCTTTCGAAGATAAGGCTAATCTTTCAACAGTGTGAAAGACGACAAAGGAAAATCTCTCGAAGGGGTCAAGATGCATCAATATGGACATCAAGCTCTCACTTAACGTCAGGATAGCTAGAAAATATTGTCAAAATGTTGAAAATTTTGTTGATTCAAAGTAATTGAAAATGATGCTCATTGTTGTGAAAATATTCCTTCTTTTCTACCTAAAGTATTACCTCCAAACAGGATTGACTTCATAGAACGATTTTGAATCCAAATTGCTGGCGATTGACCTTCTTCAAAGAAGTTATCAATTTCCTTGATATGAACAGGAAAGAGAGAATTTAATATTATGAAAGAAATTGATGAAAGAATATTGATAATAGAATTTCACAAATTTAAAGAAGATCCTTGATAAATGCGGCAGTTTGATATCCTGAGAGCTTCTCTCATAATAATCTTTTTGCACTCTTTTGGCTCTCTTGAGTTTTTTGCTACATTCTCCTTCATTTTTGAGATGTTCTGACTTTTTCTCTCTTTCTTTTTCCTCTCTTGCTCTCTTTTAGAAGGGTACGTCACAAACTCCTTCATCTTGGAGATGTTTCGATCCTTCTTGGACGATATTGGCTCATGGGTTAGAGATCTTTGGATGGTAGCGGAAATTAAATATCTTTTGGGGATTGTCGGGAGGTTCATTGCATCTGCCTTCATCTCGACAGTGCTTTGGACTTTCCCTAGAAGAATCCATCTCAAACTCCGTCATCTTGGAGATGTTTCAAATCTTCTTTGGCCCCGGGGGTCTACTCGCTTAATTCGCCTTCATCTTGACGACAAGTGAGAGATCCCTTTTGCGGATATTTAATTGCAGCTTAGGTGATTTTGAGGAGACAGGGCTTGGATGAATTCTCTCTTTTTCTAGCGCTCAAGATATTTCCACTGCCTCGTCTTTACAAGAATAGCCTTTAAAGATGTGCCATTGACTGCGATCAATATTGATCATCTATGGCTTTGCAAAAACATTGAATCTTCTTTTCTGGCCATATCGAGGATTTATCTTTCATCCTTTTGGTTGGCCAATAGAAAGAATCTGGATTTTGAATCCTTCTTCACAAAAGCTTTGCCCTTTTGGAAGTAATACTGAAGGTAAACTGAGGTAAAATTTTGTGCAGTAAAATTTTGAAATCAATAGGTAATTGATTGACAAATTGACAAAGTGTTCTTGAAATCCTTAGTAAAAGAGATCACTTGACATCCGAATTGACACATCCCTCAATTTCGAAAGTAAATCCAATACGAAGTTGGAATTTTGAAGGTAAGCCTAACTCAAAAGCTGGTTTTGAAATACCATTTGAATCAGAACTCAGGTTTTACAGGGAAAGTTGGAAGATTCGAGTCAAAACTTGAGCCTTCGAAGGAAAGCTAGGAAGTTTGGTTTCTAAGGAGATAAAAGTTTGGGTCGAAACCCAAATCTTCAAAGGAAAAACTAGGCCAATTCAGATTTTTGAGTTGAAACTCAAATATTCAGAGGAAAGTTGGAAAGTTCGAGTCGGGGCTCGAATCTCAAAGGAAAACTGGGAAGTTCAGATTTTGAAGGAAAGAAAACTTGAGTTAAAACTCAAATCTTCGAAGGAAAGCAGGAAAGTTCGAGTCAGAGCTCGAATCTCAAAAGGTAACTGGAAAGTTTAGATCTTGAAGGAAAGAAAACTTGAGTTAAAACTCAAATCTTCGAAGGAAAGCTGGAAAGTTTGAGTCAAGGCCTGAATCTTAAAAAGAAACTAGAAAGTTCAGATTTTGAAGGAAAGAAAACTTGAGTTAAAACTCAAATCTTCGAAGGAAAGCAGGAAAGTTTGAGTCAAGGCTCGAATCTCAAAGGAAAATCTTTAATAAGAAGATTGAATTTTGAAAATCGACAGTGCGAGGACTGGGATTGAAAGTTTTGAGAATGGCCAGTTCGAGGACTGGATTATTTGACTTGCAATGAAAAAGACCATCATATTTAGATGTATGTGGTCTGATTTTCAGGATTAACCCCTTATCCTGAACGGGGATATGAATAAAAATTGGAAAATCATGGAAAATGATTCAGGTTTATCCCTTAACCTGAAGGGGAAGAAAATGGATGCAAAATTGATGCAAATGAAATGCAAATGCACATGAATGCAAAATTAATGCAAGTGGGTGCATATATATGCAAAATGAGAAGTTGGTTTATCCTGCCTGCATATAGAATGTTTGAAAACAAAATTTCAAAAGATGCCCCAGTGTAACTGGGAAGAGGGAATAAAATTTAAAGAAGGTTCTCTGCAGGGCAAAGACAGGATCAAATTTTGAGGAAAAATTTTAGATTTTTGGAGGAAAATATTGAGGAAAATATGGTAAACCATTGAAAGATTATCCCATTACTAGGGATTGAGTCATCATAAGGATTATGATCATTGTGTTGTCATCCTTTTGCAAGGGAAATAAACAACGGAAAATGTGCCTTGTTACCTAGGCGAGGTCGTCAACCATAGGAAAACACCATTTTGAAGGAAAGAGATATCTCTTGGAAAAACAATCCGCAAACGGATTTAGAATAAGGAGAAGGCAAGTGGGTAAACAATTTCCACCGCAATAATCAAGGTATACACGAGGAAAATAAGGTGAAGAATTTTGCAAATAGACAAAAGGATTGAAAATGCAATGAAATAAAACATATGATTTGGAGAAACTGCAGGCAGGATAAAAATGCAGCTGGAAATTCGAGATCCAGTAGAAAGGGAGAATGGAAAATCACCTGGAGTTTTGAAAGAAATGGGATATTTGAGTAAATCATCCAAGGTTTTAGGAAATAAAGGAAAATGTGAGAAATATGGATATTTTAAAAATATTTTGGGAAAATGTAAGGAAATAGAGGTAACATACAAACAATCACATCCTGCACAAACATTTATGCACATACAGCACTCCCTAAAAGGTTGACTCTAAATGCATCATTTTGAAAACAGCTGTAGGACCCTAATCCTAACTCTAGGTTCAAATCATCTTTGTCCAATCCAGTTATACCGATATACCCGAACTGAAATTCGAGGTACGTGGCATATAATTTCAACTCCGGTTCTAAGGTAAGGTTTTCCAACATCCTTGAGCGCCTACCGATATACTTTGGACTGTGGCCCGCGGTACGTGGTAGGGGGGTGTTAACCCAAATAGTTGGTCCAGTTGTGAGGCTCTGTCCCGAACTAGGGTTCTGGAAGAGAGCCCAGCAACGTGAAGACCGGGTAATAGTAGGTAATGGAGATTTTGAAAAATGATCACATGCAAGAAATAGAGGGCTCTAAATCCTAGAGAGATAGATTTTGAAAATCTTTGAAGAAGCATACATTGTTTGCATTCAGATCCTAAATTGAGGAGAGTTGTATTTAGACCTAAGTCTATGTGAGCATGAAAATATCTCCTCAATCTGGTCCTACCAAACCATGCCTAGTCTATATGCAGTCAATGTCAGCTAGGTTAGAATCTAGGCTCCTAGGCTCACATGATATTGAAAGTAAAAGCTGACATTTTGAGAACACAGTTTTGATAATTGAACTAAGTTAAGCATAATTTTAATCAGACAAGGACAGGTCCCATCACGGTCGCCAAACCTGTTATCATCGCGAAATTTTTTCCCTCGTCTTCCCTTCCTTGCGGAAGAGAGAGAGAGAGGGAAACGCTTTCGCGCTTCAAACTTGACCGGATTTTGAAAAATTGTTTTGAAATACTCGCCTCCGTTTTGAAAATTGCGGGAAAATCCATGGGATGGGGCTTGACCTGTCGGTACGAGGTTCGACCGTTCCTGCCGCCTTTAACAGGGGTAATCGAACCAAGGACCAAAATTGTGCTTGACTTAGTTAAATCATCGAAGTTATGTTCTATCCTAAATGCACAGAGAATTCAGGCATGTGCTATGAGATTTTGGAAAATAGAAGTAGGAAAAACATGATGTATGCTTGGAAAACCTTTGGAGTTGAAAAAGCATTTCTTGGGAAAAAGATGGAAATCGATTTCTCAGGGAACTCTGATGAAAAGATTTGAAATCTTGAGAAAGTTTATAAAGACTTGGGAGAATCATGAATGATTGGAAGTCCTGAGAAAATGTAAGTAATTTTTAGGAAAAGTGTGAACATTTGAAGGGAAAATGCTTGTCAGAAAAACTCCAGCTCTGAAAATTTTCTTTGGAAAAATGATTGAAGATTCATAGGAAAACTTTTGGAGTTGAAAAGCATTTCTTGGGAAAAGGTGAAAGTCATTTTCTCAGGAAACTCAGATGAAAAGGGTTTTTGAAATCACGAAAAAGTTCATAAAGATGCGGGAAAATCAGAAATAGTTGAAAATCTTGGGAAAATAGAAGTGATTCTTGAGAAAAGGGTGAACATCTGAAAAGGGAAACATTTCTCAGGAAAGCTCAAACTTTAAAAAATTTCTTTAGGAAAATGATGAAAACTTGATAGGAAAACTCATTTGAGAAGAAAACTGAACTTGGGAAATTGAAATCCTGGGAATCTTAGCCTTAAAACCCTTGAAATACTTGGAAATTGATCTTTGATTCTTGAGAAAGATTGGAAAATTCCTTTTGAAAATCTTAAGAAAATAACATTTTCCAGGGAAAATCAAGGGAAGACTTTGATTTTGGAAATCCAACTTAGAAGTTTCCTGAGAAACTGGTTTCTATGGAAAACTGTGAAAACTTAACTTGGGAAAACCGATTTTGGAAAATCCTCAGAGTTTCTTGAGAAATCGATTTTCTTGAGAATGAAACTTTCTTGGGAAAATCATGAGAAAACCAATGATTTCATGATGCAAATGATATGAGTGAATGAATGCACTTTGAAAGATTTTCTAAGAAATTTGTTGAAAAAATGTGTATTAAGTCAAAATAAATCCTTCACATATTCTGACTGTGGCCATGAATATGTTCCGAGTTTAATTGATTTAATGCACAATACTTTGAAAACATTGGAAATATGATGTGCATTTTAAGATAGCCTAAGAGTGTAGGCTCAATGTGACTAGTAGAAAGATGATGGATCTGGGTCTCGTCCATATTCCGACTAGGGCCGTAAATATGGATCCCACCGAGTCCATCAACTCCCTAAGAGTTGGTGCACGTGCCATTCGTGAACATCCATAGTGCTTTTGGAATTAAAATGCATGAAGCATAGAAACAGGATCTTGCATAAATTCAAACTATATGATATGCATCCTAGTCTAAGCAGGAAATTAAAATCTTATTCCAAAATTTACATTATTACATCACTAAATAAATGAAATAAATGAAATTGCAGACTTCAGCTCCCTCTTTTGAATGTCCCTGCCAAACTTGAAATAAGGTTAGCTCAAATATGTGGGTTTTTCCAAGATTTTCCAATAATATTATGAAATTATTGGATTTAATTGGATATAAACCCTATTATCATGCTTAACTTGATATTTGAAATGATGAAAATGAAAGAAATTTAGTAGAAAATAGTTTGAAATTCGGAATTGGGGTCAAAATGACCAAAATACCCCTAATATTAAAGTTATACCTTTAAAATCAGGGTTTTTTGAAGGAAATTTTGGTAAAAATTGAGATTTTGAAATTCAAATTGAATCAAATGATGATGAAATGCAGTAAGAGACATGATGACATGCTTCTAAACACATTAAGACTGTAAAATCAGAATTTGACATATTGCAATTTATCCAAAATAACGAATTTCGCTTGGATCCGGGTCCTGCGGGACCCTATTTTGATATTATGGCTAATCCGAACCTCAAATGGATTCCAAATTACACCAAATTCGGTATAAAGCATCTACTTACTCTGATAAACAGCCTAGAATGCTAAAAATCATGAAATGATATGATTTAAATGCTAAAATTCAAAGAAAGTCCTAAAATGGTGGATTTTGCCAATGGATCCGAACCAAATGCAATGCCTAATATGATAATGCAAGATTTACAACATGGAAACCTCTGATATTTTTCAGACTGCTAAAAGACCCAAAATGGAACATTTTTTGTTTTTACAGCCTCGGGATTTGAGCCATGGTGAGTTCAGAAACAGGGATTTAGTTCTGACAGAGATAAAAATCACCCTAATCTGATGTAAAATGCCAAACAAAATATAAAACAGTCATGGAAATTTATGAAATTAATTAGAGCTACTCACGATACCTACATGAACAACTTTTATGTTTATGACTTTGGCATTTGATCAACGTAAACATAGATAAAAATATAACTATTTCTGCCTAAATCAACAGAACAGACAAATGTAGCAAAACAAGGGACTGACAAGAAAAATCCGAAGCAGGGGTCAACACTATTCTAAAAATTACAGGTTTTCAGATACAAACATAGGACACCTCGGACATAACTTTCACTTTTTACAGTTTTGGATTTAGAGCAACACACAAAGAGAAACCATAGCCCTAAGTCGATCCAAGATCTCAGAGGCCCAAATTAGGCTCTGACACGTGTCCCGAACTCTCGGATTTTTGTTAGACATTAAAAAATTCATAAAAATCTGAGAACATCATATTAAAAACTAGACATTTTCCCAAGTTCAGAACATCTTTCGGATCGAAAATCGGATCTCCCATGAGGGATATCTCGATTTTACAAGTCGGCAAATGATTTTCAAAACGCATCCCGGGTAACAAAACCCGACTTGCCATTTTGAATGTTTACCGCAGTAAACAAATTCAAATACCTCCGAATTTTTGGCAAAATTTCAGGGACACCTAAGGGCGCATTCCGTGATTTTTTTGGGATTTTTAATAAACACTAAATGCATAAAATGATGTGTGGACTGACTGACAAAAACAGAGACCTACTGAAAATGAGCAGAATTGAAATAAATGCTAAATTAATCCTAATTAATTCATGAAATGTGCTAAATGAATGAAATAAAATGCAAATTAAACCTAGCTAACTACATGCATGTTAAAAATCATCAAGGAAGCATAATTAAACATTTTTATATATGTCGTTTTGTGAGAATAGCTCAATCCATCTCTCGGATGAGCTCTTTCTTCAAATGACTCCCGAATCGAATCATGGCATCAAATGAAGGGGAATAGAAGTGCACCTTGCTTCGTTACGCAGCGTAGAAGCTCTTGAAAGGGGTGGCTATCACGAGCTTCCTTCGTCCTTCACTCCGGGCTTCGGATGGTTCACCAAAATCGACCTATGCTTGAATCGAATTGGCCACTGCATGAACTTTACTCCACCTTCTCCAATGAGCCAAAGGGGGCACGATTTCCAAAGTTCAGAATCAGATTTTAGGGAGGCTAGGTCGGATTTTCAAGTTCACAAAAATGGTCTCCAAAGATGCTCTCTCTAGGCTGGGCATGGAGCCTTGTTTTTATAGATTTTTCTGAAAAATTTGAATTTCAAACAGGCTCAATCTGAGCCCTCCATGTGGCACCATCTCAGAGGGTGCTATCTGGGGGTTTTGAAATTCGAATTTGGCTTTTGCAGGGAGCCCTCAGGTGGCGCCACCTCATGTGGCTACTTTTATTAAAAATAAAATAAAAATAAAATTTTGAAGCCAAGTGGGACTCTGGATTGGTGCCACCTCAAAAGGAGATTTGAGGTGTAAAGCTGGAAACAATAGGAGCATGCCATGTGGTGCCACCTCTGGAGGCTCTTGACATGTGTCAGAAGGACAGGAGTGGAGGAAGCAGGTTGTGCCACCTCAGAGGAATTCAAATTCTACTTTTCTGCAGGAAAGGAGAGGCTGACATGTGGCATTTCCTCAGAGTGGCTCCTACGATGCCATGTGGCAGGAGAACATGAATGGAGGAAGAAAAATGCGCCACCTCAGAGGGGGGTTTTTCTACTTTTTCTGATGCAGGGAGGTCTGGACATGTGGCAGACAAGTGTCAGCTGTCTAAAGAGGCCTTCTCAAATGGCGCCACCTCAAAAGGTGAATTTAAATTTCAAATGGAGGTCGGCTCTGAAGGAATGAAGGATGGACATGTGGCGCCACCTCAGGGTGGCTCCTACAATGCCATGTGGCAAGAGGAAGGAAAAGGAGGGAAAGGGACACGTGGCACCATCTCACACAAAATAGAAAAGGTGAAGTTCAGGATTTGCGCCACCTCAGCCTGGAGTTTGAACATTTGAATTCTAGCTTTCTCTGAAGGAGGCAGAAAATGACATGTGGCACTTGCTTTTTCTGAGAAGAGCAGAGAATGACACGTGTCACTTGCTTTTTCTAAGAAAAGCAGGGAGTGACATGTGTCACTTGCTTTTTCTGAGAAGAGCAGAGAATGACATGTGTCACTTGCTTTTTCTAAGAAGAGCAGAGAATGACACGTGTTACTTGCTTTTTCTGAGAAAAGCAGGGAGTGACATGTGTCACTTGCTTTTTCTGAGAAGAGTAGAGAATGACATGTGTCATTTGCTTTTTCTGAGAAGAGCAGAGAATGACATGTGTCATTTGCTTTTTCTAAGAAGAGCAGAGAATGACATGTGTCATTTGCTTTTTCTGAGAAAAGCAGAAGGTGACATGTGTCACTTGCTTTTCCTGAGGAAAGGAGAGAGTGACATGTGTCACTTGCAGGAGACATAATTCAAATGGTGCCACCTCAGGGGAGACAAGCTCTACTTTTTCTGGACAAGGCAGCACATGACACATGGCATCTCATGGTGACCTTTGGAATGACACATGGCACAGGGTGAAGATGGTGGACATTGACACGTGGCATAAAATGAAGAGGATGTCTAATGACATGTGGCGGCATCTTAAGGTGGCCCCACACTGACACGTGTCGGAGGATGGAAGGAGAGAGAAAATGACATGTGGCGCCACCTCTAGGTGAACCCCACGCTGACACTTGGTAGGTAAATGGGAGGAGAGAGAAAAAGACAAGTGACACCAATCCAGGGGACAAGGCTCCTATATTTTTGGATTTTTCAGAATTCGGATTTTTCAAAAGAAAAGCCTATGAGACACCACCTCAGTGTGGGTCCCACATTGCTTCTTTATTGAAATAAAGACAAGATAGAAAACCTCTTTTTGGAATTTTCATAAAAATTTGGACTAATTGGCAAAACAGAAATTTTGAAAAGAGTTGGCCCCTATAGGGCGATTTTGTAAAAGGAAGATATTTGAAATTGTTTGACAAAAAGGCAAGATCTGAGTTGAATTGTATTGAAAATTATCCAGATTGTTTTCCTGAGGAAATATTTTGAAATTCAGAGCCCTGGGGGTAAAATGGGAAGAGTTGATAATTTTGAAGACCCAGGGTTTTGAAATCCATTTTGAAAAGAGTTAAAATTCTAATCTGGATTGAAAATTTTGAAATCAAGAGTTTTGGACCTCGAAATGACATGCTGTGCAGTGCAGTGATATGAAATGCTCATGCAATGATATGCAATGTCATGTCTTATGCAATATAATCTTGAACCAAGACTTGGAGATTCCTGTCTTCTGTCAGGAACAAAATTTTGAACATCTGAGCTAAAAATAGAGGAATTTTGAGAGTTGCAAATGAAATTTAGACTTTTGCAAGGTCCGGGCTCATAAAATGACCATTTTGCCCTCCAGCGATTTCAAAAGGCTGGATGATGATGCTTGGTGGAAATGTCGGGGAGGTGAGTGAAAATTTGGGGTGTTTACAGGGATGAGGCATCGGATCGAGATTTTTGGATTTATTGTTCCAGGGATAGTTTGAGTTCCTTTTCTGTTTTTAACTCTGATGATTTTCATTGATAAATGGAATGAAATAAAGGTGTTGGGTTTTCTCTCCACTGTAATGTTCCAGAATGTTTAACCCCATAATATTACTTGTTTCCGCTGTTATAAAAAAAAAATCCTCTTAAATTTGGGTTAAAATTTTGGGGCGTTACAGTTCTGGACCGAGCTGGGCTCGTCCAGCCTATACACAGGCCGGGTGACTGTCTCTTGTGATTGCTGGAATGCTGGCTGGTGCGTTCCAGCCATCAGCACTTATTTTATTTTTTTTTATGTTGTGTTATTATTTTTTTTTCTGTGTTTTCCTCTTGTGGTGCTAGGCTTAACCCAGTCCCAAAACGTTGGGATTGGGGTTGCAGCCATGGTTGTAGGCACTGGTCACGGCGTGACCAGTCCATTTGGCCATGGGAAGTTAGACCTCTGGTAGCAGTGCATCTCCCCCTTTTTTTTTCTTCTCCGATTTTCGTTTTGGCTCATCGAACATATGTGGTGGAGCAGGCTGGGTCGGCCTTGGGCGTGCACCCAGCACTCCTTTTTGCAGCTGAACCGAGCCCTTGGGCTCTGGTTCACGCGCAAAAAGGATAGCTCGGTCTGGTCCAGTAGACCAGACCCATTGTCAATCAATGCACTTGAGTTGAGCTGGGCGCTTTCGGTTAGCCGCACACCCAGCCCTTATAACCTGAGTTTTTGGTTTCATTTTTTCCTGTGTAAAGTCTGTTCAAGGCACTCTTGTGCCTTCTCTTTTAGTTTGGTTCGACTTGGCTAGGTGTCGGTCTGAACTGGGGGTTCAGACCAGCACCATAGCTAGGTCCGGACCTGCGGTGCGCGTGAGCCCAGTCCAGCCGTTTCCCTTGGGTGGAGCTGGGTGCACTCCGCACGGGTGTTGTGCACCCTTAGTTCTTGTCTTAGCATTGTGGGAGCAGGTCTGAACCAAGGCTCAGACCTGAACACCTCGGTAGTTCTGCTAGCACCTATTGCTAGCCGCGGCTCATTCATGGCAGAGCCGGGTGCTAGCTGCAAGGTGCTGGGCCCCCAGGCTGTGTGTCGACCCTTTTGTGGGTCTAGGTCCGAACCAAGTGGTTCAGACCTGCTTGTGGTAAGGGCAGCAGGGTCCTATGGACCAGTCCCTTCCATCGGGTCCAGATTCCTCGGTGCCCCGAAAACTTAGGTCTAGTCGCAGCTGCACTAGTTGGCAGCTTACCTCATCTTAATCCAGTCCCTTCGGCAATCTGGTTCGCACTAAGAGTCGGACCAGAACCCTTGGTGTTAGTATGACCGTCTGGCACGTAGGACCAGACCATCTTATTAGTTGGGATTTTGGGCAGCGAGTGTGTGGATCGGAAAGTTGGCACACTTGTAGCCTCATGATGCCACTGTTGTGGTTGCTAACCTTCTTCTCTATTAAGATCAGTCCATACTTACTTAGAATTGAACCATAGTAGGTCTGAGTTAGTCTTTGCCTTGCCCGCACCCTCCGTGCATTTCGGTTAGGGTTTTGGCATAATTATTTATGCCTTGGGTTTCAAAGAGTTCAATATATCTATATATATCTATATATATATATATACACACATATATTGTATATGTATATACGTATGTACATGTGTATGGGTGTGCATATATTTTAGTACGAATATGTACATACATATGTATACTTGTGCATTTACATACGTACATATAAGGACATGTCTTTAAGTGGAACTGAAGCATGTAATATATATATGTACATCAGAGCACACATAATGATAGATTCGGTATGACCGAATGGACTTGCGACACTTTTGTGTCCCATCCAGGTGGTTTTTCCCCAGATTTTTGTTACGCTCCCAATCAAATGTAGAACTCCATTGTGTCGACCTGCATTCGGTTCGGCAAATGGTTTGTTTCGGGTCCGCGGGCGCGGCACCCGAACCGTGGCAATGCTAATGTAATCCCCATTAGATGGGTTATTTCAGTATCACCTTCGATACGTAAGTGTGTCATGTTGCGTAAGGAAAATCTTTATGCCTTGATTTATGTACAATGCCTAGTTAAGGAATACAGACGAACGCTATTGCAAATCCACATATTTGGGAAACTTCGTTGAATCACAAGTGTAGTTAAATATACTTGCTTCGGGTCCGCAGGTGCGGCACCCCATACCGTGGAAATAGCTAATGTTATTCCCATAAGACGGAATATCCAAGATTCGTTACAAACACACAAGTGTGTTGAACCACGTGTAATGATCTTTTGGGTCGCAATTGCATCATTCCGACAAGAGCGACGATCCACCTTGGGAAAACCAATGTTATTCCCATTAGACGGGATGATTGGTTAAATTCAATTTCAAACCTCTGAGAATGCAAATGTATTTCCCATACATGTGAGAATATTGTGAAATGTAATCTTAACACTGAAGTGTGCAATATAGTACATTTTAATATCATGCAATGCCTCTGATAACGTTATTGTGCAAATGATAGAAAGCTCATGTTACGTTCACACCTTACACACTTTGCACATCCTCACACTGTTACTGAGTAGTGCGTACCCTGAGGAGGTACATGGTTGGAGGCATTGGTAAGCGCGTTAGGTGCACTTAACTTATGAAATGAAAGGATAGAAGATTTAACACCATAGGGTATAAATAATGGTATGACTTGTTGTGGGCTCAGTTGGAGTCCTCGGGCAATGGCCCTTGTGTAGTGTAAGGACTCTTGTGTGATATACCCTAAACAAAAATAAATAATATGGTGTTGTGACTGCTTTCACGAGCAGTGTGCTCCATTGGCCGCGTGAGGCTGAGCACGTGAATGGGCAGGCCAAGTCCTCGTTTTGCATATCCCGCGGGGACCACGAGGCAAATTCCTCGTTGTGAGGTATGATTGAACATGAGCTTTAAGAAAGATAAATCTGCTTCGCCCCATTCACAAAATGGTTCACCTTGGGAGAGGGTGGATGGTACAACCTTGAGTGACTTGTTGTTACTATGACACTTGTTTTGATAGGAGTTGTAGCGTCCTTTTGGCCTCTAGTCACTCAGAGTCAGAGAGGTCGAGGTTGCCTTTCTAGGGCCTCACTACTGCAGTAGTATGGATTGCAATCTTTGCCCATGCGAGTGTTTTCTCCTAGCTGTGTGCTGCTCGCATGAGGTTGACTCGGTCTGTAGCTTCCCCGGTTACCACACTAGACATTTAATAACAGACGCTGGGTGCATGTCTCACAGAATGCGAGGTTTTCTTCGCGTACCCGAAGGAGTAGTCAGAAGAACTTAAAGACTAACCAATCAGCTGACTTACTGTAGTTGCTACCTCACTTGTGCTGTAGACTTTACTCCAGTTGCTTCACTTGCTTCAACTGTTACGTGGTTACTTTGCTGCTCAGTACTTGTTACAGTTGTTACTACTTTGAGCACTTGCTTTACAGTTACTGTTGCTTCCTTAGTTACTTGTTGCTGAGTTCGTTGCTTTAGCTACTTGTTTCCTCTGTTGCTATAGCTTGTTGACTCGTACTCGTCACTTTACACTTACCTGACACAAGCACTTACACTTGTTAGCTTATCCTGCTTTTCCTGTGTGCATAATATATATCTGCTTGTGGTTGTTTCTTCACCACCTCGCGAGAGGACTGACCCCATTTTATGGGGATGTAGGTGATGAACAGGTATAGTGCGGATGCGATGATACACGGTGGAGGCTCGGACGACCCACACACTTGACCTGCAGTTTCTGTACCTGGTGGTTTTTTGGGTTTTTTGTTGTTGTTGGGATGTACTCCCGATTTTGTACCTTTTGTACTTATATTTTGTAAACTCTTTAAACTGTTGGGGGTGTTTCCCCTTTCTACTTCACAGTACACTTTTGTACACACCGTTGGTTACACTGTTTTCACTTGTTGCACTTATCTGTGGTGGCCGCCTAGACTTGCGGCTTTGCTGTTTTTCCCACACCCGCTTTCCGCTGGTTTTCTACTTAAACCTTTCAAAAAAAAAAAATTCCACTGAAAATTCCAAGTTTCCAAGGTCGGGGTTTGGGGCACCACAATGTTTGGTATTAGAGCAGAGTTTAAGTGTGTGGTCAGAGCTTCATCGTGCATCATCCATCGCATGTAAGTATAGGTTAAGCTTCTTTATTTCATGCTTTTTTTAGATAGTTTGTGCTTGTGGTTCTGTGTATGTGATAGATGTCAACAAACCCGACCTACGCCAAGATTTTGGAGGCTCTCCAAAACCTGACTCGAGGCAAAGAGGCCCTGAGTGGAGCTGTGCAATATTTGGCATGAAATGTGCATATGTTGGCACCTCCATGTGCCAGGTGTTTGGAAGATCACGTGGGACAGATCTGTCCCCGTGAGTTGGCTGAGTGCCCCTACTGTAGTCTTCGTGGGCATGTCAAAGAGGAATGCCAGACAAAACAGAGGGATGAGCTCTGGAAAAGCAATGCGGAAGACATCGATGATGTATCTTTGGTCTCTTGACCATTGGTTGTGGAAGTGGATAGCCAGGACGGAGAAAGGCGTGGAGCGATCGATTCTCCCCAATATTCTCTCGAGTCCTACCCCCATGCTGTTTCTTCGGAGTACGTGCCGCCGATTCTGAGGGAAGTTCAGGAGATCTTTGACACGCCGCTGAGGAATGTTGTTTCTCCTCCACGTGTTAGGCTAAGGCGCTGTGGTAGTCAGAAGGACTACAGGGACTTCTACACCAGCAAGTCGTGAAAATTGTGATGTGATGTTTTGATGTTAGAAACACTGAGTCAGTGTTTCGTTCTTACTTTTGTCGTGCTTTAGCTGTTGGCAGTGCTTGTTTAACCCTATCTTGATGAAGGGTACTTCTGTAATGTTTCAGTTTCCCTATTAATAAAATGGAAATTTTCCTATGTCGGTGCATTTGTTGGTTGCTTACGTATAGATTTTTGCGTATTTAGATGGTGTGGCGCACCAGGTGTGATGACCTTATGGAGACTCTGAACAACCTTACAGAGGTTGTAGGACGACAAGTGGAGACCATGAGGAACATGGGCGGGCACCTCCAGCAGGCCGCCCAGGGATAGGGAGCACCTACCCAGGTTCCTGTTGCAGCAGTCCCATACAAGCAATTTATGAGCTTGAACCCTCCCACGTTTGATGGGAAGTCATCGCCGGAAGCAGCCGAAGATTGGATCAGAGAAATAGAGCGCATCTTCTATGTATTACAAGTGGGTGACGATCAGAAAGTAGATTTTGGGACATATCGTCTCAAGAAGGACGCGGAAAGGTGGTGGGCGACCACCTGGGAGATAAAATTCGACAACCAGCCTGTAGAGTGGGACCAGTTCGTAGAGGTGTTCTACGCAGCTTACTTTCCATCTCACAAGAGGAGCCGGAAAATGCAGGAGTTTCTTGACCTCCAGCAGGGTAGTTCTTCTCTCTCTGAATACGTCACACATTTTTGCAGCCTGGAGAGGTTTTGTCTGCACTTGTACACGACAGAAAAGGAGCGAGCTCTTAAATTTGCTCGAGGTCTGAAGCAAGTCTTACGGACGAAGGTGTACACATGTGCACCTACGACGGTCGATGAGGCTTTAGAGACGGCCACCTTTCTTGAGCATGATTGGACCGAATCGCAGAAGACTCTCGCACCACGTCAGCAGCAGCAGAATCCTGGCCAAAAGAGTTGGCCAAGGAAGAGGCATTTTTAGAAGAACCAGGGTGGAAGGAAGTTCCATCCTCAGTCAAAGAAGCAGCGTAACAACAACAACGGGAGCAACACCCGCCAGATTCAGTTTCAGAACCATAGACCCCAGTACCAGCAATGCCAGCAGCCGCAGCAGAAGCAGCTTACCGCGGCCAGTTGTCCGAAATGTACCACAAATCATCCAGGGCGACCTTGCCCACAAGACACAGACGGATGCTTATATTGCGAGAAGATGGGTCATTATATCTGGGATTGCAGAAAGAAACAGGCAGATGACCAGCGCAGGAATACGCCGAGTACTTTCCAGCCAGCACAACAACAATAGCCTTCGACACAGCAGCAACCGCAGTCATATCCACCAAGGCCAGCGAACCAGAAAGTCATTGTCGGTCGAGCATACATGGCAACAGTTGAGCAAGTGACCAAGGCAGAGTTGGTCCAAGGTACGATTTCAGTAGCCGGACATGAAGCATTTACTTTGTTTGATTGTGGTGCTACTCATTCGTTCATAGCAGCTAGATTTGCTCGTACTTTACCTTTGGCAGTCGAGTCTTTGAATTTTCCGTTGGAGGTTCGCACTCTAACTGGAAAGCAGTCTTTTTGTGACTCGTATATTCCGAATATCGTGGTGTTAGTGGCAGGGCAAAACCTGTCAGCTGACATTATCCTGTTAGATATGACAGAGTACGATGTAATTTTGGGCATGGATTGGCTTTTCGAGTACCATGCTCAAGTCTTTTGTCGGGAAGGCAAGGTCGTTCTTTTTCGGCCTGATCGTTCTGTTTTGGAGATCAAGCTTCATCGACCTCTGCGCGATAGCCGCATGATTTCTTCTTTCAAGGCTCAGAAGTATCTGCAGAACGGGGGTACTGCTTTCTTAGTCAGTATTGCCCTAGTTGAACCCGAGATGGTTTTGATTGATGACTTGGACGTGGTCCGAGATTTTGCTGATGTGTTTCTGGATGAGCTACCTGGGTTACCTTTGAGGCGAGAGATCAAATTTGGTATCAAGTTGATGCCTGGAACTACACCGATTTCCAAGGCACCATACCGTATGGCCCCAGTGGAACTAGAAGAGTTGAAGCGTCAGTTGGAAGAACTTCTCGATCAGGGTTTTATTCGACCTAGTGCTTCACCGTGGGGAGCACCAGTGTTGTTCGTACAGAAGAAGGATGGTTCCCTGAGGTTGTGCATCGATTATCGGATGCTCAACCAAGCGACAATTAAGAACAAGTATCCGTTACCAAGGATCAAAGACCTTTTCGATCAGTTACAGAAGGCAAAGGTTTTCTCGAAGATTGATCTCAGATCGAGCTACCATCAGCTTCGTATCCGAGAGGATGATATTGTGAAGACAGCTTTCTGGACTAGATATGGGTTGTACGAGTTCATGGTGATGCCTTTTGGCCTCACGAATGCTCCAGTAACGTTCATGGATTTGATGAACTGGATCTTTTGTCCATTTGTGGACTCGTTTGTGATAGTATTTATCGACTATATCTTGGTCTATTCAGATAATCCAGAGTAGCATCGAGAGCATTTGCGGATTGTTTTGAGTACTCTTCGGGAGCACCAGTTGTTCGCCAAGTTCTCTAAGTGTGAGTTCTGGCTCGAGCGCATCATGTTTCTTGGCCACGTGATATCGAAGGACGGAGTATCCGTTGATCCAGCGAAAGTCGAAGCAGTTTTGGGCTGGAAGCAGCCCCAGAATGTGTCTGAGATTCGTAGTTTTCTTGGATTGGCCCATTATTATCGACGCTTTATCCAAGACTTTTCGAGGATCGCTTTACCTTTGACGAAGCTGTTACGTAAAGGTGTTAAGTTCGTGTGGAACAGTGCCTGTGAGGACAGTTTCCAGACCCTGAAGACAAAGTTGACAACCTCGCCGGTGTTGGCTTTACCCTCTGGCAGAGGTGGCTTTGTGGTGTTCACAGACGCCTCTGGTACCGGTTTAGGTTGCGTGCTTATGCAGCATGGTCGAGTGATTGCCTATGCCTCCAGATAGTTGAAGATTCATGAGCAAAAATATCTGACACACGATTTAGAGTTGGCAGCAGTCGTGTTTGCTTTGAAATCGTGGCGACATTACCTATATGAGGAATCATTTGAGGTCTTTTCAGACCACAAGAGCTTCAAGTACTTGTTCTCCCAGAAGGAGCTGAACATGAGGCAACGACGATGGCTTGAGTTCATCAAGGACTACGATTTCATGTTGTCTTACCACCCTGGTAAGGCGAACGTTGTGGCGGATGCACTTAGCCGCAAAGCGAGTGGTGTTCTGGCTAGTCTTGTGTGGAGCCAGAAGCTTATTGAAGATTTCGTAGCTTGGAAACCTTTTTCTGTTGGTGATGGTTCGATCAGATTGTCTGGTCTGACCATTCGATCTGAGTTTTTGCCAAAGATCGTAGAGGCTCAGAAGCTTGACGACAAGTATGGCAAGTTTCTAGCCTTGGCTGAGCAAGCAGATTCTTCTTTCAGAGCGTCTGAAGATGGCAGCGTTCGTATGAGCGATCGCCTTTGGGTACCTAGCGACCTTGAGCTGAAGAGAGAAATTCTTGACGAAGCTCATATGTCGAAGTATATGATTCATCCGGGAGGAACGAAGATGTTCAAGGACTTACAACAGAAGTATTGGTGGCATGGCATGATGCGCGAGATAGCGGCTTATGTTGCGAGGTGTTTGACTTGTCAGCAAGTCAAAGCGAAACATCAGCGTTCCGGTGGTACTTTGCAAAGGATTGAGATTCCTCAGTGGAAATGGGAGAATGTTACGATGGATTTTGTGGTAGGTTTACCACTGACTAGGCGTAAACACGATGCGATTTGGGTAGTCGTTGACAGACTCACCAAGTCTGCCCATTTCCTGCCGATCAGGATCAGTCAGTCTCTTGAGAGTTTAGCTGACTTGTACATTAGAGAGATCGTTCGACTACACGGTGTGCCGAGATCTATCATTTCCGATCGTGATCCCCGATTCACTTCGCGACTGTGGGGTCAGTTGCAATCTGCTTTGGGGACGAAGTTGAAGTTTAGTACAGCCTTTCATCCTCAGACGGATGGACAGTCCGAGCGAACGATTCAAACGTTGGAAGATATGTTGCGAGCTTGTATGCTTGATTAGAAGGGTGACTGAGATTCACACCTATGTTTGGTAGAGTTCGCGTATAACAACAGTTACCACGCTAGTATTGGGATGGCCCCATACGAAGCGTTGTATGGTAGACCTTGTCGGTCGCCATCTTATTGGGACGACATTAGCGATAGATCAAGCGAAGTGCCGATTGTTCTTCAGCACTACACACAGCAAGTGCAGAAGATTCGTGAATGTTTGAAGGTAGCGCAAGATAGGCAGAAGAGTTACGTCGATAAGAGACGTCGCGAATTGTCTTTTGATGTTGGAGACATGGTTTTTGTCAGAGTTTCGTTGACGAAGAGCGTGTTTCATTTTGGAAAGAAAGGGAAATTGAGTCTGAGGTACGTTGGACCATTCGAGATCTTGGCGAGGATTGGTGAAGTGGCATATCGTGTAGAGTTGCCTCCACAATATGCCCACATTCACAATGTTTTTCACGTGTCGATGCTCAGGAAGTACATTCCTGACACATCGCTTGTCATTCATTACGAAGATGTGGACGTGCAGGAAGATCTGACTTTGTCAGAAAGGCCTATCGAGATTGTTGATTGACGAGATCAAGTTTTGCGTACCAAAACTATTCCGCTAGTTAAGGTACGTTGACAGCACCATGGCATTGAAGAATGCACATGGGAACCAGAAGCAAGCATGAGAGAGACGTATCCAGAACTTTTTGTAACTTCCTAAGGGTGATTTTGCGGATGAAATCCTTTTTAAGGAGGGGAGGCTGTAAGATTCATGATTTTAATTTGATGTATATTGCGTAAATATGTTGAAATCGATGAATTTTTATGTTTTGGCAATTTCTGAAGATTTGCTTATTTTGAGAAACGGGTAAAATCGCGTAATTTTATGTAAAAAGAGCGATTTTGGAAAATACAGAATAAATCAACCTCCGAAACTTTTAGGGTAAGTTTGGAATAGGGTTGTAGTAATACACCCCGAATTTGAGACCCGAACGACGAAAAAACCTCGTCAGTGCATGTGAATTACGAGTCTTGACTTAATTTCGGACCCGAAACTTAGAATGCTTAATTTTAACGAACGAGAGGTGAATTCCTCAAGAGGCATCAACCATTCTACATTAATTAAGGTTATAAAGAGAATGAAATAATTGGTTGGAATTAAATTATTATTTTAATTCATTAAATAAGCATTTTCTTATGACATATATGATATGCGGGTTTGGTTTTTGGATCCGGAGCACCTAATGGATCCAAAACCCATGGGCGACCCCTATAGTGGACGTTCGTGGCCATGGTTGACCAGATGGTCAATGCTTGACCAGCTGGATGGCAACTTTGAAAAAAATCTTGCATGGATTTAAAGTTTGGGCCTTCATTAGCCATCCATCATTCCAACACCCTCATGATGAAGGCTAGGCTCCATCATGAGGGGTGCCATTTTCAAAAAGGAAGCCATGGGGCTGGCGCCCCATGGCAAGTTTGTAATGTTTTCTAAAGGATTCAAACCCTTAAAACCCATTGGGCACGTTGGGTGGCAGCCAAGGGCGCCCCCTTGTTATTTGTTAAAGTTTTAAGGCTTTTAATAAATGGCATTTTTGAAAGTTTTATAAAATCTTTTTGAAAGACCAACATGCATTGGTTGTTTGGTGGCGTGGAGCTCCCCAACCCTCCATCTTGGAGGGATTGAATCCCAGCCGTCCAACCTTATTCAAACACCTATAAAATCCTTACAAAAAAAATGGGTCCCCCTTGTTTGGGCGATTTTTCTCCTTCACTCTCTCTCTTCCCTCTCTCCCAAAACTCCCTCTCTTCTCTCAAGCTCCCTCACTCCAGCCGTGGGCTTCACCTTGGCGTGGAATAGCTGCAGCACCTCAAAATCTTCCATCTCCTTCTTCAAGTTTATCTAAGGTGAAGACTCACCTTGCTTGGATATGGTGTCGGTACGAGAAAGGAAACCGTTGGAGCTTTGCACCTTGGCATGCAAATCCAAACGGTGGATTAGATTACATAGCTATTGTTTCAATCTTAAATCACCATGGATTAGTATGAATTCTTGTTGCATGTATTTTTCTTTTCATTTTTCTTCCGATATCATTTCAGTTTGAATCATTCTCTTGCTTATTGTTGTTTACCCTATTAGTGTAATGCTGTGTTGTTGTTTTCTTTTTTGTTGTTGTTGAAGTTCTTGACTATTGCCACACTTCTGGGTGTGCTATACCGAGCTGGGCTTGTCCAGCCTACACCCAAGCCGGGTGACTGTCCCTTGTGATTGCTGGAACGCTGGCTGGCGCGTTCCAGCCATCAGCACTTTTTTTTTTTTATGTTGTGTTATTATTCTTTTTTTCTGTGTTTTCCTCTTGTGGTGCTAGGCTTAACCCAGTCCCAAAACGCTGGGATTGGGGTTGCAGCCGTGGTTGTAGGCAGTGGTCACGGCGTGACCAGTCCATTTGGCCGTGGGAAGTTAGACCTCTGGTAGCAGTGCATCTCCCCTTTTTTTTTTTTCTCTGATTTCCGTTTCGGCTCATCGAACCTATGTGGTGGAGCAGGCTGGGTCGGCCTTGGGCGTGCACCCAGCACTCCTTTTCGCAGCTGAACCGAGCCCTTGGGCTCTGGTTCACGCACAAAAAGGATAGCTTGGTCTGGTCCAGCGGACCAGACCCATTGTCAATCAATGCACTTGAGTTGAGTTGGGCGCTTTCGGTTAGCTGCGCGCCCAGCCCTTATAATCTGAGTTTTTGGTTTCATTTTCTGCTGTGTCAAGTCTGTTGAAGGCACTCTTGTGCCTTCTCTTTTAGTTCGGTTCGACTTGGCTAGGTGTCGGTCTAAACCGGGGGTTCAGATCAGCACCATAGCTGGGTCTGGACCTACGGTGCGCGTGAGCCCAGTCCAGTCGTTTCCCTTGGGTGGAGCTGGGTGCACTCCGCACGGGTGTTGTGCACCCTTAGTTCTTGTCTTAGCATTGTGGGAGCAGGTCTGAACCAAGGCTCAGACCTGAACACCTCGGTAGTCCTGCTAGCACCTATTGCTAGCCGCGACTCATTCACGGCAGAGCCGGGTGCTAGCCGCAAGGTGCTGGGCCCCCGGGCTGTGTGTCGACCCTTTTGTGGGTCCAGGTCTGAACCAAGTGGTTCAGACCTGCTTGTGGTAAGGGCAGCAGGGTCCTGTGGACCAGTCCCTTCCCCCGGGTCCAGATTCCTCGGTGCCCCGAAAACTTAGGTCTAGTCGCAGCTGCACTAGTTGGCAGCTTACCTCATCTTAATCCAGTCCCTTCGGCAGTCTGGTCTGCACTAAGAGTCGGACCAGAATCTCTGGTGTTAGTATGACCGTCTGGCCCGTAGGAACAGACCATCGTATTAGTTGGGATTTTGGGCAGCGAGTGTGTGGATCGGCAAGTTGGCACACTTGCAGGCTCGTGATGCCACTGTTGTGGCTGCTAACCTTCTTCTCTATTAAGATCAGTCCATACTTAGAATTGAACCATAGTAGGTCCGAGTTAGTCTTTGCCTTGCCCACACCCTCTGCGCATTTCGGTTAGGGTTTTGGCATAATTATTTATGCCTTGGGTTTCAAAGAGTTCAATATATATATATATATATATATATATATATATATATATATATATATATATATATATATATATATATATATTGTATATGTATATATGTATGTACTTGTGTATGGGTGTGCGTATATTTTAGTACGAATATGTACATACATATGTATACTTGTGCATTTACATACGTACATATAAGGACATGTCTTTAAGTGGAATTGAAGCATGTAATATATATATATATATGTATATATATATGTATATGTACGTCAGATCACACATAATGATAGATTCGGTATGATCGAATGGACTTGCGACACTCTTGTGTCCCGTCCAGGTGGTTTTTCCCCAGATTTTTGTTACGCTCCCAATCAAAAGTCGAACTCCATTGTGTCGACCTGCATTCGGTTTGGCAAATGGTTTGTTCCGGGTCCCCGGGCGCGGCACCCGAACCGTGGCAATGCTAATGTAATCTCCATTAGATGGGTTGTCTCAGTATCACCTTCGATACGTATGTGTCTCATGTTGCGTAAGGAAAATCTTTATGTCTTGATTTACGTACAATGCCTTGCTAAGGAATACAGACGAACGCTATTGCAAATCCACATATTTGGGAAACTCCGTTGAATCACAAGTGTAGTTAATTATACTTGCTTCGGGTCCGTAGGTGCGGCACCCCATACCGTGGAAATAGCTAATGTTATTCTCATAATACGGAATATCCAAGATTCGCTACAAACACACAAGTGTGTTGAACCACGTGTAATGATCTTTTGGGTCGCAATTGCATCTTTCCGGCAAGAGCGACAATCCACCTTGGGAAAACCAATGTTATTCCCATTAGACGGGATGATTGGTTAAATTCAATTTCAAACCTCTGAGAATGCAAATGTATTTCCCATACATGTGAGAATATTGTGAAATGTAATCTTAACACTGAAGTGTGCAATATAGTACATTTTAATATCATGCAATGCCTCTGATAACGTTATTGTGCAAATGATAGAAAGCTCATGTTACGTTCACACCTTACACACTTTGCACATCCTCACACTGTTACTGAGTAGTGCGTACCCTGAGGAGGTACATGGTTGGAGGCATTGGTAAGCGCGTTAGGTGCACTTAACTTATGAAATGAAAGGATAGAAGATTTAACACCATAAGGTATAAATACTGCTATGACTTGTTGTGGGCTCAGTTGGAGTCCTCGGGCAATGGCCCTTGTGTGGTGTAAGGACTCTTGTGTGATATACCCTAAACAGAAATAAATAATATGGTGTTGTGACTGCTTTCACGAGCGGTGTGCTCCGTTGGCCGCATGAGACTGAGCACGTGAATGGGCAGGCCAAGTCCTCGTTTTGCGTACCCCACGGGGACCACGAGGCAAATTCCTCGTTGTGAGGTATGATTGAACATGAGCTTTAAGAAAGATAAACCTGCTTCGCCCCATTCACAAAATGGTTCACCTTGGGAGAGGGTGGATGGTACAACCCTGAGTGACTTATCGTTACTATGACACGTGTTTTGACACGAGCAGTAGCGTCCTTTTGGCCTCCAGTCACTCAGAGTCAGGGAGGTCGAGGTTGCCTTTCTAGGGCCTCACTACTGCAGTAGTATGGATTGCAATCGTTGCCCATGCGAGTGTTTTCTCCTAGCCGTGTGCTGCTCGCATGAGGTCGACTCGGTCTGTAGCTTCCCCGGTTACCACACTAGACATTTAATAACAGACGTCGGGTGCATGTCTCACAAAATGCGAGGTTTCCTTCGCGTACCCGAAGGAGTAATCAGAAGAACTTAAAGACTAACCAATCAGCTAACTTACTGTAGTTGCTACCTCACTTATGCTGTGGACTTTACTCTAGTTGCTTCACTTGCTTCAGCTGTTACTTGGTTACTTTGTTGCTCAATGCTTGTTACAGTTGTTACTACTTTGAGCACTTGCTTTACAGTTACTATTGCTTCCTTAGTCACTTGCTACTCAGTTCGTTGCTTTAGCTACTTGTTTCCTCTGTTGCTATAGCTTGTTGACTCGTACTCATCACTTTACACTTACCTGACACAGGCACTTACACTTGTTAACTTATCCTGCTTTTCCTGTGTGCATGATATATATATCTGCTTGTGGTTGTTTCTTCACCACCTCATGAGAGGACTGACCCTGTTTTATGGGGATGTAGGTGACGAACAGGTATAGTGCGGATGTGATGATACACGGTGGAGGCTCGGAAAACCCACACACTTGACTTGCAGTTCCTGTACCTGGTGGTTTTTTGGGTTTTTGGTTGTTATTGGGATGTACTCCCGATTTTGTACCTTTTGTACTTATATTTTGTAAACTCTTTAAACTGTTGGGGGTGTTTCCCCTTTCTACTTCACAATACACTTTTGTACACACCGTTGGTTACACTGTTTTCACTTGTTGCACTTATCTGTGGTGGCCGCCCAGACTTGCGGCTTTGTTGTTTTTCCCACACCTGCTTTCCGCTGGTTTTCTACTTAAACCTTTCAAAAAAAAGAATTCCACTGAAAATTCTATGTTTCCAAGGTCGGGGTTTGGGGCGCCACATAAAAAGCCTGAAAAGCCCAATGACACAAAAAGAGTGCAAAAGAAACATCATGGGAAAAACATTCAGATATCAAACTGCCAAAATTGCCAAAGGTCATCTTTTCTTATGCAAAATTCTTTTATTAATGTCTTTTCACTACTTGCTATTATGAAATTAAGAATATTTCTTCTCCTCTCATATCAGGGAAATGGATAGCTTCCTTGAAGAAAATCATCAGTGCCAAAATTTTGAATTTGACTCTTAAGACCTATGAGTTAACCTCGTTGGAGGAAATACTCCAGGTAAAAGAGGGAATATCTTTTGCACATACGTACACATTTTCAAACATTTGAATCAACTAATATTTTATCTGATTGGTGAAATTTTCTAGCTATTCCAAAAATGAAATAAATATTCAATATCCATTTTTGATGCAATCTAGCGTTGTTTATATCTTCAGAAGAGTTGCCTCATTCAATTGAAGTATCTCTTCTTGTCCCATCACGGTTTCTTCATTCGAGAAATCCGTATGGTCGTACCCACTCAGGTTAAGGGTCAAACCTGTACTTTCTGTGAGAGGTCATCGATTTCAAAAGCTATTTCAGTCTCAGCAATGAGACGCCTAAGTTCATCCCTTTTCCAGGCTTTAGGGAACCCCATTTTCTTCCTCCTTTCGCAAAAACCCCTTTTGGATTTGTTCGTCCAAACTCCGAAGGTCTCATCATGGTGTCTTCGTTCAAGGATTCCATTTGGTCGTCCCCTTCAGGTTAAGGGTTAAGCCTGAACCTCGTGCCACGAGGTATCTTCCCTTTTTAGGTTTGGGTTAAACCTGAGTCTCGTTTTGATGAGGTTCTTCATTTTGATGAGATGTTTTCTTCCAGTCCCATCATGGTTCTTCCCATCGAGGAATCCATGCTTTGTATATCCATCCAGGACAGGATCCTACTTGAGCATCATCTTCTTTTCCAAAAATGTCCCATCAAGGTCCACTTATATTCCTTTCCCCATTCAATTCATCTTGATATATCTTCATCCCATCCAGATTTAGCGCTAAACCTGAATCATTCCAAAAAGATGATCTTGTCTCACCCATGAAACTTGATCAAAATTCTTATCTTTCATCATTTCAGGATCTTCATCCAAAGTCCCATCACGATTTCCTCATTTCTATTATTCAGTCTTATCATTTTCGAGGATTTCGTCTTCCCAAGGCCATTCAGGATAAGGTTTTAAGCTTGAAATCATGTCTTTCAAATAAATTCTTTCACACCCAGTTCAGATCTACTGACTGGGGCATTTTTCAAAATTTGGAGTGTTTTTCTTTGCCACTAAACTCGGCTTTCAACCAGCTTAGTAGCAAAGAGGGGCATCTGTAAACACCCCAAAATTTTCAAAATCTTATAAATATTACCTTTTTGCCCCTTATTCCATTTTCTGAGTAATTGGGTCACTTTTAAATCTAAATTCCATTTCATTTCTCAAGTTTTACTGAAATTAAATTCATTTTATATATCTGACTCGATTTCAGATCTGGATCCATTGTCAAGATCCAAATCTGAGCCTCGTTGTCCAACTTTTAAATTAAAATTATAGAAAATACCAAAAATAGTTTTTAAATGGCTCGGACAGTCCATCTGGTATCCGTTTGGATCCATCACATTATATTCCACGATTCGAGGTTCAAAACTCGAACAGTTTCTCAAAACCTGGATCCAAACCCATTTTTTTAAAGAAATTTCCGCAAAATAACCCTAATTTTTTAGAAAAAACCCTTCTTTTGTAAATATTTTGAAATTTTGCAAAATTAGTTTAAATTCCTTAGTTTTTAGAGTTTTTCTCTTCAAAAATACAAAAAAATGTAGAAAATGTCAAGGAAAAAAACAAAAAAATAAGAAAATAGAAAAACACAAAAATAGCCTTTTGAAAAACACCTTTTAAAAATCGAGTTTTATAAAAACACTTTTTAGCAAAATTTGTTAAAGACCCCTCTTTGTAAAAATATTGAAAACATGAAGGGACTCGATTAGAAAACTTTCTAACGGCTTCCCGTTATAAGAAGGGAGCCACAGGCCTCCATTTCTTCATCCATCGACTCCATCCATTCTTCCGATCCTCCTATCGATCAAGTTGCTCCCCCTCTTCCTCTTCTCCTCCATCGGAAGGAAAATTTAAGGAGAAGACAGAAGAAAAATTCATCATCTTCAACCCCTTCTGAAGCTGCTAAAGAAAGCCCTCTTCTCCATCCTTCAGGATTTCTGCGAAATTTCGGTAAATACCTCTCTCTCTGCTTGGTTTTCACTGAATTTTCCTTTTAAAATCCATGTTTCAATCCCTTCAAGCATCTTTGGTAGCATTTGATTTGCTTATGGCAAATCAATCTACCGGTGTGCAATATGAAAAGGAGCATTCATGCTCCAACATCTTCCTTCATTTCCTGCAATTAATTTGTTCTTTTCATTATTTTGTTCGTGTCATTGGATTCAATAATCTTCTATAGCTCATTTGAATCCCAATCCGATCTTCTTGATAATTCCAGTTTTACTTTAATGTTAATTTCCTTAACTTTTGTTTTCGTCTCTGCTCTTGACGCTGGAGCCTTTATTTTTATCGATTATTTTTGTGATTCCTATTAGCATTGTGACCTCTGGTATTTAGGTTATTCGATTTTACTTGGATCAATATTATCGTTAATGACAGATCTGCAAGCTTCGTAGCTTCAGATCTGCGTTGACGTCATAACCGGTGGAACATCGTATTGATTTTGCATCGATTCCTCTATGAATCGATTCAAAACCATTGCTTTATTCTCAGATTTTGGGTTTTACATTCCAACCTACAGCTAATTCACACCTTTTTTTTTTTTTTTTTGACTTTCCCATGGGTTTTGATTTCCAATCTACATTTTAGGTATCCCTTCATAGTCATTAATTTTCTTGCTTATCATTTTGATCTCTCTAGTGTCTATCTGAGTCTTGTCTTGATTTTTTTTTCGGTTTTCACCATTAGTTCCTGTTTTGCATTATTATTCATCTTTTCTTCATTTCACTAATACCACATAGCTCTCGATTATGCTTCTCACATTTCTGCGATTGGAGACTTGGAGCTTAGCAATTTGCGTTTTGCTGATGGCAATTTGAAATCGTAAATTCATTATTGCAAGTTACCTTTCCTGAGTTTATGTTTGTGGTAGTTCCTGTAAACATCATCTGGCATCTCTCTGTGGATCTCACTCTCATCGATTTGTTGGAGGCTTCATGACTTACGTTTTGCATATTAGTTGTTCGTTACATCCCTCACACCTAAGAATCTGATTCAATCCTGCAGTTTCAGGTTACTCAGGTGCTTAATAACATAGCAGTGGCAGCAATTAAGTATGTCTCTGTTCATCCCACGATGCTGGTTTGAAGCTCCAACGTGATAAAGATTTCATTATCTATAGGAATGTCTTCTTGTCTCTCACACCCCTTAATGGGCACACGCACATATGCTGAATTCACTCCAGGTGGCATGGTTATGTGTTTATATTGCTGTCTAACACAATCGATCCCTTACACCCATGATCGAGTCACAACCATATGAAGCCGGTCTACAATGAGGGTTGTTGTACCTGCAAAAAAAAAAATATAATATATAATATTTATATATATACATAAATATATATGGGTATATACATAATTGTCAATTATAGGATCATAGATAAGTTTTTTAATTGGTTATAATAGATTGGTGGTTGGTTTCATTGGTCTGGTAAGAACAGATGATGATGCATTTCAAAAAAAAAAAAGGGGGGGGGGGGGGGGTGATGTTATCCATAATAGTGGCTGTGGCTAAAGTTGAATGCTGAAATATGGGTAACAACTGCAGTCATTGCTACTCTTATTTGCAGTAATGGCAACTACTGCTATCAATTGTCAATGTGAATAGTTGAGTGTTTCACATTTTCTACAGTAACACTTTGTGCTGACTGATTTCTTACACAGGGAAAATTCTCATGTACAGAATGTTGAGTTTCTTACCTTTGCATGTCAATTTTGCACACTTGTTATGGCCTTTACATAATTACAATGCTACCCGCAACACCTCCTTCACAACCACTTCTCTTACTTCCTGCAAAATTTGTTGTACACTCACAGCACAATGCCACCACTTTCATGCTATCATCTGCCTGCAGTACAATACATGAACCATGGTCCACCATTTCCAGCCTCACACACAGCTGCATAGTGCCTTCACAACCTGTTACACACTTGCTCGCTGTAGCTTCCAGCCTCCAGCATAATATTCATTGCTACGATTGCTACAAATACATCCATCTTTTTTTTTTCAGCAAGCATCACCATTTTTTTACAGAGAATCACTCTTTACCTCAAGCATCATCATCCTTGAAGGCCAGTTTTGGCCAATCCACACATGCTCAAGGGCTAAGATTCTGGCCCTCAGAGACCTAAATATGTAGGTAAGCACAAATGGAGATTTGCCTTCAGAAATTACGAAGAATTGGGATAATTGGTTGATTTCCTGGTAAAATCAGAGAATGTGGTAACCTTCTGCAGGTGTACAACCTTGATTTCAGACAGAATTCACATTCGAATATATCAGTATCGGTTTATGATTTATGAATCATTTTCTGTATGTTCATTCATTGGTATGTAGTGAGCCTCTGTACCAAATTTCGCTGTAAATTGTTATATGGTCTATGAGATATGGCTTTACAAAATTGGTTGCAGAAACAATGTATACATTGTTAGGCATTTCTTGTTTTACAAATGTCTGATTTTCATTATCTAAATACATATCTTTGTGTATAATGGTCTAACTATATTATGATATGTTATTTTCATATTAGCCGTTCGCATATCATTAGACTCAAGTCACACTGCACATATTCATTTTTCTATCCTTTGTCCCCATCTCATATCACATCCTCTTTCAGCTGAGTTATCTTTTAATTATATTTACAACTAGTCATGTTTATACATTATAAATTCAGATATCACATCACACCACCTGTTGACATTCATTTCACTAAGTATACCTATTAGGTGCACCTGTGTCATCACCTTCCCAGCACATACACAACTCCTAGCAGCTGTGTGCTTCCTTTTACCTACACAACATCATCATCATCAGTGTCCAGCCTCCCTGCAATTTCCAGCCCACTGAATATCACATAACCTTTAAATCCCATGTCATTCCTGTACATCTATTTAGTTTCATGTTATTTAGTTTACTGTTAGCTGCCATTGTCATATCACCAGCAATACCCCCTGCACAATGCCTTTGTGCCTTCACTTATGTATATAGCTCACTGCTAGCACTACTGCACCTACACAGTCCCTTCACATTCAGCATCTTCACCTTCATACTTCATCAAAATTGTTACATTTCACATGCACCTACAGATTGTAATGGCATCAATATGCCACCTCACCACATTCATTAGCTACACCCTCTATACCTATTTCCACTGACCTTCATCAGCATCATTCTCATTCACCTTCAGTGAGTGCATATCATATGTGAATATATATATATATGAATATATACATGTATATGTATATATATGTGTATACTCACATATATATATGTATATATAGGCATGCATGTATATATATATGTGTCCTTTTCCATCTTCTCATCATGTATATCTTGGTATATGAGCATTTTACCATTGACATCTATATGATATGTGCAATTTTCTTCTATTTTCATACTAACCAGGTGTTTTGCAGGGAATATGTGGAAAATATCATTACTTGGAGTTATAAATTCAATTTTAAACATTGTAATAAGTTAGGTCTTAATGAGAATTTACATTTCCAGCTTTTAAATAGAATGAATGAGCATTGTAAATATCATAAATTGCTTATTTTCATGCTTTTTACCTTTATTTCCCAAAATCTCACAATGGTGAAACACGAATGGCACGTGCACCATTTCGTAAAAGGTAATTAATCCTAAGTTGATGATTTACATCAATGGCCATAGTCAGGATATAAACAAAACTTAGGATTTTTATCTTTTATAGAATAACACTGGATCCTTTTTAAAAAATCATCATATTTTCCTCTTTTATCAGAGTTTAGTTTAAAATTGATTCAATACATATATCAATGGCCATTGTCAGGATATATTGAGAATTAATTTCATTCTAAACCCTATAAAAGCACCAAAATATGTTTGATTCTTCACCTGAATTTAAATGTGATTATTATATAATACATTTAATGACCATAGTGAGGAGTGTATTATATCATTAATCTTATTTATATTCATTTAAAGAATGAAACATGATTTTCAAAATCCAAATCTCAAAATTCTTTAAATTTATTCATCATTTAGGATAGAATTGCATCATATTTTTAAAATTCTTTTTCAAAAACCCAAATGATTTTGAATATCTTTTTTTTTCAAGTTTCTATTTCAAATCCAAATTCTATCTCATTTCAAGACTCAATTTCAAAGTCCAATTTGACTTTGAAATTTCAAAATCATTTTGTATTCAAACTTCAAATTTTCAATTCAATTTTCAATTTCACACTTCAAATTTAACTTTGAAGTTTCAGATCCATCTTCAAAAGTCCCATTTGGACTTTCAAAATCCAAATTCAAAGTTAGATCCAAATTTCATCGCAGATTCTAGATCTCAGATCCACAATCCATTTTAAGATCTAGAATCCAACTTCATCTTGGATCTCAGACTTCATATCTACAATCCATTTTAGGATCCAGAATTTAACTTCATCTTGGATCTCAGACTTCAGAACCAAATTTCATTTAGGATCCAGATCCAAATTCCATTCCAAACTTCAGATCCAATTCCATCTCGGATTTCAGACTTCAGATCCAAATTCCATTCCAAACTTCAGATCCAATTCCATCTCGGATCTCAGACTTCAGATCCAAATTCCATCATTGGATCTCAGATCTCAGATCCAATTCCCATTTAAGATTATAAATCCAGAATTCATTTTCATCTTGGATTTCAACTCTATTTAGGATTCAGACTTTGGATTCAAATTCGATCTTGAATTCTAGATTTCAAATCAAGTTCTATTCCCAATTCTAGATTTCAAATCCAAATCTATCTTGGTTTCTAGATTCCAAAATCCAATTATATTTTCAGATCCCATCTGGACTTCTTAAATCCATTTCTATTTTTTAGATTCCATTTGGATTTCCCAAATCCAAATTCCATCCTGATTTCAAACTTTGAATCTGAAATTCAATTCCATTTTCTCTCCTAAATCCAAGTTTAAAATTCAAATTCAAAGTCCATTTCTGACTTTGAAGCTTCATTTCTTTTTCTCTCATCTTTCAATCATTCTTTTCAAATTCAAAGATTTATTTTCCCAACTCTGATCATTTCAAAGACTTAGAACTTCAAAATATCCTTCCTAATCTATCTTAAGTTCTAAGTTAGATTCAACCATTCAGAAATCATTTCTTCACTCCATTATCAAATTTATCTCAGAAAACTTGGAAATTTTCAAAACATTTTTTCCAAAAAAAAAAAAGAAAAAAAAAGAGCATACATTCTTAAATTGCACAAGCATGATTCTTTGTGCATTTAGACTTAGAATAAATTCTTAGATAATATTTAGGCAAAGCAAAAGGCATAAATTCGATCCTTGGTTCGATTACCCCTGGTAAAGGTGCCAGGAACGGTCGAACCTTGTACCGACGAGCGAATCCCGTCTCTCCATTTTTCCCGCAAATATTTTCAAAACGGAGGTGAGTTAATTTTCTAAATATTTTCAAATCAAGGTCAAGTGAGACCCTGCAAAAGAGTTCCTCTTCTTTCTTCTTTTCTTTTTTCTTCTCTCTTCTTTTCTGTCTTTTCATTTCTCCCCTCAAAAAGGAGAAATAGAGGTCAGAAAGAAAAAAGAGAAGGAAGAGAGAGAAACACACGAGAGGAAAAAATTGCGATGATCACAGACATTTATTTTGAAAATAATAGAAAGGAAATACAAAAAATGATTCTCAATGTGCCCCCTTAACAAAAACAGTCTTCTTTCGTGAGCTTTTGCCAGAAAAACCTAGTCCTGCTCCATGAGGATGATGTTTTGGAATCATTGGTTCAATGCAACCATCTTCATTTTTGCCTAATCCTTTGAAGGACTGGTAGCCATGCTTCAGGAGTAAATCAAATCCTTTCTTGACTTTCATGAACTGGTGAAACAACGGGTGATCTTTGAGAGTGTTGTAGTCGAGTCGACCTCCAATCTTGAAGAACTGAGGAACTCTCCATCGAGTCATGGCTAAAGTATGCATGGATGGCTCTGATGTCTGGAGTATTTCTAGACTCTCTCCGAGACTGACTTCTTCTCTTTGCCTGATACTAGGGATATCTGCGGTGAACGCGGGCCTAAGAATCATGGGTTGTGGAAGCCTTTCTTCTGGATCCTCTCCCAGTACAGTTGTAATCATTGTACCCTTAGACCACTTTATACACTGATGAAGAGTGGAAGGCACCGCATTTGTATTGTGGATCCTGGGTCTCCCGAGAAGCAGATTATAGGTGGGTGGCACATTGACCACATGAAAGAGTTTTGAATGCACTGAATAGTTGATAAAGACCTCCAGAAAGATCTTTCCTTTTGTTGTTTGGCCATGGTTGTCAAATCCATAGATAGTGATGGGATCCGAAATATACTCCTCCTCTTTGATGCCTAGAGCCTTCGCTGTCATCTTGGGACATATATTGAGGTTGTTGCCTCCATCGACTAGTACATGAGGTATTGTCATTCCCCTTGCTCGAACGATGATGTACAGGGCATTGTTATGGAAGGTGTGAGGCTTTGAAAGGTCTTCATCTGAGAAGGTGATTGGCGCATTTGTCATGGCTGAATTTACAATTTGAGCCATGTCTTCATGTGTGGTACTAGGCTTAACTTTAATCTTCCTAAGCAAATCGTCCAGTACTTGTTGGTGCTTTCTGTAAGAACCACGATATTTCTGAGATATTTTGTATTGGCATGTGCTTAATTATTTGTTACTCTTGCTTTGTCGCAAGAATCTTTCGTTATTGTGCTAATATAGCAATACGAAGTCTTAATCGCGTAAGATTCGATTTACGAAGCAATTAAGGACGACCTTGGCAAACTAAGGTCCGATATCCCTAGACTAGATTTATAACTCATCTAAGTAGGGTCATCCCGAATTGGAAACCTAAACTAGGAAATATTTCTGGTAGTAGGGCGAAACGGGTATATCGGTAAATACGAGTCACGACGAGAGTGAATTTGTCAGAATGGAAAGCCTAAGTAAATAAGCTTAAAACTTAAGTTTTAATTCAAAAGGGTAAGGTTTGAAATGAAATTTCTTAAAAGTTTGAAACCTAGCTTTTAAATGAAAATTTTACTAAGGTTTTATGAGATATTAAAATTGGATTTTTTTGTAAAGTTAGAAGAGACTTTTTCAAAAAATCTCCAAGACCTAATTTGGAATTTGGAAAAGGTAGTTAGCATGGGGCCCACGTGAGCATGAGCCCAGCCCATGCTACTTTTAAAAAAAAAAAATTTATAATAAAACAATAATAAAAAAAAATGGTATTTAAATAGCATTTTTGAAAAGCATGAATTTTCAAAAGTTGGGGTTGGGTTTTGGCATTACCACAAGTAGTAGCCCAAAACCCAATGGCTATTGGGCTGGAGGGGGCGCCCCTTAGGGGGGGGGTAGCTCCAGCCCATCATGTCAAAAAAAAAAAAAAAAGGGGTTTGACCTTAGGGTCAAAAGGTGGTCTATGGGGAGACCTACTCTCCCTAATTTAGGGAGAGTAGTTGTGGGCTAGGCTCAAGGGTTGTACACCCTTGAGCTAGGCCCATCATGAAGGGGGTCAAATCCCCTTGGGCTAGCCTTATAGCACCTAAAGGAAGGGGGGGGCGTGTGGGAGGAGAACCCTCCATCTCCTCCCCTCTAATCCCAGCCCTCCATCTCTTGGAGTGGCTATTTAAGGGAGGGAGGAGAGAGAAATTAATTTCTCTCTTCCTCCTCCTCAACCCTCTCCCTCCATCCTTCCATTTTCCCCTCCTCTCTCAAGTGTGAGAGTGAAGAGAGTGAGGTGAGTGTGGCTGAGAGAGTGCAAGTGAGGGCACCAGCACCACCACGCCGGAACCATCTCCGTCCCTACGCCGGAAAACCCCGAAGGTGAAGAGCTTCCACTTTACAATCCATTTTCCTTTGAAAAAAAAAAAATGCATGAAGAAAATTGTTAAGGTTGGTCTGAGATTTTCTTTTTCTATACCATGAAACTTGTATGAGTGTGGGTGTGTTTTAGAGGGATCGACACATCGTTGTGGTAAACACACACACACCGGACGTTCCACGCAATGGAACTATCCTTAGGCGATTTCGGAGTTCTGGAGCTCCGGAGTCTCCTCTGCTCAAAAGACCGTATCTCACTCGATACTGGTCCGAATGGAGAGTTCTTGGACTTTTCGGAAAGGGGAAACAATGTTCTTCAACTTACATGTTTACAGTTTTCACTGTTTTGGTCTGAAAATATCGCTAAAAAGCCTCGTTTTTAGCAGACGTTCAGAACTTCTGTCAGTGTACAGGAAGTCCTGAATATCGTCCGGTAATCCGGTGGTATTTCTCAAACCGTTTGTCAGAATTTTTCATGTTATAACTTTTCGGAAAGGTAAAATGATTATCTACGACTTCGATGTTGTAAATTTTCCCTGATTCATTTTGTAAACCCTTCAAAAGTCAGGTTTTATCAGACTGACAGGGTTTTGACAGTGGTCCAGAAAGTTCCAGACACTGTCTGGTAACACAGCGCCCTTTTCCAGACCGATGGTCGGATCGGAGTGATCTTGGTGTCTGTGCGAAGCTGAGATGCGGATCTACGAGTTCTGTGTTTTAAGTTTTTGCTATTTTGGTGCGGACAGACCCCAAATCGGGTCATCTTTCAGGCTATTTTTGGGCCATGTAAATAACTATATAACTATATATATATGTAAAAAAAAAAAGAAGAGAGAGATCGATCGGGACTCGCCGTGTCCCGCTGCAACCTCTGCAGCGTTCGGTATGGCAGGGTGGTCTGACCCACTTCGGGGTTCGGACCCACCTATTGGGACTTCCCCAATCATATGGGGAAGGGGCGCCACACGGGACGCCCATGGTTTTGGGTAACCGGGTGTGCTTTACACCCGGAGCACCCTTTTCGTTGGGACACGCCCCAGCAGCCAGCAGGCCGCAGCCTTGCTGCTGGCTGTCCCTTGGCCAAGGAGGTTCCCTCCTAGACCCGGCAGGGTCTGGTCCAACGTGGACCAGACCAGCTGGTCGCTGGCCGTCGCCTCCCAACCGCACCCTAGCTGCACCCCATGGTGCAGGCTGCTCGCGGCCCATTGCAGGCTGCTGCCTTAGCAGCCTAGGGTCTGACACATAGGTCAGACCAAGGTAGGTCCGGGTCTGGTCCAGCAGACCGGGCTGCCCAAACGACCCCGGTGGGAGCCTTATGGTGGCGGCGGGTGCTAAGGGCGCCCGCAAAGCTTAGCCAACCACTAGGTGGTTGCGTGACCTGCTGCACCCACCCAGTAGCCTCGTGTAGAGCTTAGTGAAGCTCGTGTTGGTGGCTGTCATAGCCCTATGAGTTTGGGACGAAAGGCCTAGACTACCTATATATGCGATTTCCACTTGCCGCCATTTCAAAAAGCACGAAAATGCACGCATAAAGGCAAAACTGATAGAGAGTCACTAATAGACTCCTTGTAGCACGTGTATGATGTCCAAACAGCCGTTTTGTACACTTGGCACTAACGGTGCATGGTTCGGAACTGCCTATAGGGCCTGGTGGGCTACGGTTAGCCTTTTGGCATTTCGGCACACATTGTGCCATCATACCCTTGCCGTCACGTCAGTGGTCCAGAATGACCACCTTAGCCTTCGCTGCCACATCGTGGTGAGTTTGGAAAGGGGTATAGTGTGGCGAGCGGTACGCTGCCCTTGTACCTTATTACGTTACCCAAGTATTGGGTCTTTCGACGTTTTCAGCAGAAAACCGTCGTTTTGACTTTTTTGAGTTTTGCTAGTGCAGTGGCACATCACGGATGTATTGACGTAATCCCCGTACACATGGGGTTGCTTTAAGAACCTTCCTCGACACTCATCAGTGTCTACACTACGGTCTTCCCTAAGCGAATGGTTTCGCTAAGTGTTGTAGCCGACGTAGGGCGGCAGAAATATGTGTATTTGGGAAATTCATGCTTAAAGCTTTGGACACTGGTTGTCGTACGAACATGTTGATATATATATATTTAGAGCCTGTTATCGCTCAGATTTGTGCCTTTATGAATATGTGTTCCAAATCGTGATAATGTGTGGTTTATGCACGTGGCACATCATGACACGTATGTCACCCGTTAAGGTCCGTCAAGTACTTCTTGTTTTGGCTCACATTCGTATATCAATGGATATACGACGCACCAGAGGTGTGTTTTGTACTCGATGTGACATACTCCTGGAAAGAACTGAAAGCACTGTAGGGTATGACACTTTCGACCTGTTGAGGTTTGGGACTCGGTTGGAGTCTTCGGGCAGTGGCCCGGGTTTGTGAGAGTGTACTCACACCTTGTGTCACCCTAGGCATAAAAATGAAAATGTTATAATATCGTCTTCACAGGCGATGTGCTCGTGGTGGCCGTGAGAGGCTGAGCACGTGGATGGGCAGGCCAAGTCCTCGTTTGCGTACCCCGCGGGGACCACGAGGCACAACTACCTCGAAGGGAGGTACGACTTGAAGAATAAGCCTAAACAAGATAATCCTGCCGCGCCCCATTCACAAATTTGGTCACCCAGGGAGAGGGTGAATGGTACAGCCCCGAGTGACGTGTCGTTACTACGACCTGTTCCTTTGAGGAGCCGATGTGCCCTCTGACCTCCAGTCACTCGGAGTTAGGGAGGTCAAGGTTGCCCTCCACAGGGACCTTTGCTACTGCAGTAGTACGGATTGCAATCCTTTGCCCCTGCGAAAGGTTTCTCCTGGTTGTGTGTCGCCCGCAGGTGGTTTTTCTCGTTCTGTAGCATCCCCGGTTACCACACTAGAAATTTAATAACAGACGCCGGGTGCATGTCTCGCAGAACTCGAGGGTTTTTCCTTCGCGTACCTGAAGGAGGTTAAAAAGAAGAACATAAAGACTAACCAAACAGACTAACGTACAGTAGTTGGTTACTTGCTTACTTTGGCACTGCTTGTACTTCCTTTAATTATTGTACCTTATTGGTTAGTTGCTGCTCTGTTTCAGTTGTTGCACTGCTACTTACTTGTAGTTTTACAGTCTTCTAGCACGAGCACTTACCTGACACTTGCACATATATCTGTCATTTTACCTGTTGCATGATATGTGCCTTTTCTGGATAAAATGGATATGCAATGTTGTTGTTCTTCACCAACTCGCAAGAGTTCTGACCCCGTTTTATGGGGATACAGGTGATGAGTAGGCGCAGTGGCGATGCGACGGTGTACGGTTGGAGACTTGAGACCCACACTTAGCTGCAGATCTTGGTCTGTGTCTTGTTTTGGGGTTTGAGGGGAGTTTTCCTCTCATTTTGGGAGAGACTCGTTGTATGGGTGTTTTTAGTCTCATTTTGTAAAACTCTGATATTATATGTAATGGGAATGGATATGTGGTTTGTATCTTTTACTGTGGCCCGCTCAGACTTGCGGCCTTTGCTTACCCCTTTGTACTTCCGCTATTCGTTTTAAATCTTTTCAAAAAAAAAAAAAATTGCTCAAAAACCAAAGGTTTTTACAAGGTCGGGGTTTTGGGGCGTCACAGAGATTGGTATCAGAGCAGCTTTAAGTGTGGTCCAAGACTTCTGCGTGCATCGTTCATCGCACTGTAAGTATGTTTGGCTCGGTTAATTATGTTGATTATCGTTGTTTCTTGTGCTACTTAGTTTATACATATGCATGCTTCGAATGTGGTTTGATAGATGTCGTCAGACCCAAGGTACGAAATGATCCTAGAAGCAGTACGTGACCTAAGTCAGGGCGTAAGATCCCTAGATCATGCTGTGAAGCATTTGGCACGAGGTGTTCAGATGATGGCACCTCCGGCACCTCCGTGTGAGAGATGTAAAGTCTGCCATGAGGGGCAGATTTGCCCACGGGAATGGTGTCACTGCTTTCGTTGTGGCCTTAAAGGGCATATTGAGGCTGAGTGCCAGCGTAAATTGGAAGACCTGGCAGTTGACCCAGTGGAAGGGGTGCATACTCCATCAGGTTTACCCAAGTGCACACCTTCTTCAACTCCTTGTCTGAAGCGAAGACGGTGCGGGAACCGGAACAGCTACCGTGACCTCTACACCAGTAGGAAGTGAGAGCGGTCGCACCGATATGAATGTTTTGTTAGGACACTGAGTTAGTGTCTGCGGTTGTTACGGAGGAATGTATCATGTAACCCTGTTATAGAGGGTAATTTTGGCTTGTACTACATATATGTATGCATCTTTGATCGTATAATGAAATTTTGTTTTGGTATCTACTCTTTGCTTATACGAGTCTCATTGTTGTCAAGATGGCTTGGCGTGAACGTTGCAACAACATCATGGACACCTTGGACAACCTGGCTGAGGTTGTAGGCAGGCAGGCCGAGGCCATGCGTGCCATGGGGGAGAACATGCAAGCCTCTCAGGGATGAGAGACTCCTGTTCCTACTCCTTCCCCGGTGTTAGTAGCGACAGCCGTACCCTACAAGCAGTTCATGGCTATGAACCCTCCGTCATTTGATGGGAAGTCTTCTCCTGAGGCAGCCGAGGACTGGATACGAGAGATCGAGAGAATCTTTCGTGTGCTGCAGGTCAGTGATGATCGAAAGGTGGATTTTGGCACGTATCGGCTCCGGAAGGATGCCGAAAGGTGGTGGGCGACCACCTGGGATGTTAGGTTTGCGGGCGGAGCCGTTTCGTGGGAGCAGTTCATGAAGGTTTTCTATGCGGCTTACTTCCCGACCCACGAGCGCAGTCGGAAGATGCAAGAGTTCCTCGACCTTCAACAGGGGAACTCTACTTTGGCGAACTACATCACGAAGTTCAGAAGCCTAGAGTGCTTCTGTCCGCATGTATACGTGACCGAGAAGGAACGAGCGATGAAGTTCGCTCGCGGTTTGAAGTTAGCACTGCGTCTGAGAGTGATCACACGCGCTCCCTCGACTCTTGAGGAAGCCCTGGAGACGGCTACACTCCTGGAGCAGGAATGGATAGAATCCCAGAAGACTCCACAGTCTAGAGGGAAACCGCAGCAGATAGGCCAAAAGAGTTGGCCTAAGAAGAGATCCTATCAGCAGAACTCGGGTGGAAAGAAGTCTGCCCCGCCAGCAAAGAGGAACCATCAGAACCGCAACAACCATCAGCAACAGAATCGTCTGCCTCAGCAGCAGAATCAGGTAGTGGCGACCTCGGGATGCCCGAAGTGTCATATGGATCACCCAGGCCGACCTTGTCCTCGTGACGTCGGAGGATGTATCTATTGCGGCAAGATGGGCCACTACATCAGGGATTGTCGGAAGAAGCAGTCCGATGATCTAAGGAGGAATACACCAGGAACGTCGCAGCCAGCACCTCAGCGACCTCCTCAGCAGCTGCAGCAATCGTACCCGCCGCAGCAATCTTATCAGCAGAAGACGGGTAACCAGAAGACAGTGGCAGGGCGTGCCTACGCAGCCACTATCGAGCAAGTGACCAAAGGAGAGTTGGTCCAAGGTACTATTCCTGTCGCTGGTCATGCAGCTTTTACTCTGTTCGACTGTGGTGCTTCGCATTCGTTTATAGCTTCTAGATTTGCTAGTTCCTTGCCTATGACTGCTGTGTTGCTGAAATGCCCATTAGAAGTGCGTACACCGACGGGTAATCAGTCCTTGTGTACTTTGTACATTCCGAGCATAGAGGTGTCAGTGGCAAGTCAGAGCTTGCCAGCTGACTTAATCCTGCTAGACATGACGGAGTTTGATGTCATTCTAGGCATGGATTGGTTATTTGAGTATCATGCTCAAGTTTTGTGCAGAGAGAGCAAGGTGGTTATGTACCCTCCTGATCATCCAGTTTTGGAGATCAGCCTTGCTCGACCTATTCGAGACAGTCGTATGATCTCGGCATTTAAAGTTCAGAAGTATTTGCGGAATGGGGGTACTGCTTTCTTGGTCAGTATCGCCCCAGTTGACTCGGTGTTAACCCCTATTGAGGATCTTGACGTAGTTCGGGAGTTCCCCGATGTGTTTCCTGAGGAATTGCCTGGATTACCTCCGAAGCGTGAGATCGAATTTTGTATCGAGTTGTTGCCTGGAACAACTCCGATCTCAAAGGCACCGTATCGTATGGCTCCAGCAGAACTCGAAGAACTGAAGCGTCAGTTGGGAGAGTTGATGGAGCAAGGATTTATCAGAAACAGTGCATCGCCGTGGGGTGCACCTGTGTTGTTCGTGAAGAAGAAAGACGGATCCCTGAGGTTGTGCATTGATTACAGAATGCTCAACCAAGCAACGATTAAGAATAAGTATCCGTTGTCGAGAATAGAAGATCTCTTTGACCAGTTGCAGAGGGCGAAGATATTCTCGAAGATCGACCTCAGATCGGGTTATCATCAACTCCGGATCAGAGAAGAAGATGTCTCAAAGACAACTTTTCGAACTAGGTACGGGTTGTACGAGTTCGTTGTGATGCCTTTTGGGCTCACGAATACACCAGCAGCATTCATGGATCTGATGAATCGTATTTTCCGTCCATTCGTGGACACGTTCGTGATCGTATTCATCGATGACATCTTGATCTACTCAGAGACCCCTGAGCAGCACCGAGAGCATCTGTGTATCGTGTTGGGAGTACTTCGGGAGCACAGATTGTTCGCCAAGTTCTCCAAGTGCGAGTTTTGGCTTCGACGAGTTATGTTTTTGGGTCATGTGATATCCAGTGATGGTGTGTCAGTTGATCCAGCAAAGGTCGAAGCGGTGTTGGACTGGAAGCAGCCGCAGTCTGTTACCGATATCCGTAGTTTTCTCGGGTTAGCTGGTTACTACCGACGTTTCATTCAGGACTTCTCCAGGATCGCGCTTCCTTTGACGAAGCTTTTGCGTAAAGGAATCAAGTTCGAGTGGACCGACTCTTGTGAAGAGAGTTTCCAGATCCTGAAGACGAAGCTGACTACCTCTCCGGTGTTAGCCTTACCTTCTGGCAGAGGCGGTTTTGTGGTGTACACAGACGCCTCGGGTACCGGACTGGGATGCGTGCTCATGCAGCACGATCGTGTTATTGCGTATGCTTCGCGGCAGCTGAAGATTCACGAGAGAAACTATCCGACTCATGACTTGGAGTTAGCAGCAGTGGTGTTCGCCTTGAAGTCATGGCGACATTATCTGTACGGAGATACGTTTGAGGTCTTTTCTGACCATAAGAGTCTCAAGTATTTATTTTCCCAGAAGGAGCTAAATATGAGACAACGTCGTTGGCTCGAGTTTATCAAGGATTATGAGTTTACATTGTCTTACCACCCTGGTAAGGCGAACGTCGTGGCAGATGCGCTTAGCCGCAAATCGAGCAGTGTTCTAGCTAGCCTTGTGTGGAGCCAGAAGTTGATCGAAGATTTTGTGGCTTGGAAGCCATTTGCAGTCGAAAGCGGAACGATTAGATTGTCGGGGTTGGCCATTCGGTCAGAGTTCTTGCCTAAAGTTATCGAGGCGCAGAAGCAGAATGCTCAGTATCAGAAGTTTGTTGACCGAGCTCGTGAAGACGACTCAGTCTTTCGTATTGATGACAGCGGTTGTATCCGCATGAAGGATCGACTTTGGGTGCCAAATGCCCCTGAGTTGAGGAAGGAGATTCTTGATGAGGCACATCTGTCGAAGTACACCATCCATCCTGGTGGTACTAAGATGTTTAAGGATCTTCAACGACGGTATTGGTGGAACGGGATGAAGCGTGCAGTCGCAGCGTATGTTTCGAGGTGTTTGACTTGTCAGCAAATCAAGATCGAGCACCAACGTCCCGGTGGTTCCATGCAGAGGATTGAGATTCCTCAGTGGAAATGGGAGGATATCACGATGGATTTTGTGGTAGGTTTACCGCGAACCAGGAGAAAGCACGACGCGATATGGGTGATTGTGGACAGACTCACCAAGTCTGCTCACTTCTTACCTATCCGGATTAGTCAGTCGCTTGAGAGCTTAGCCGACTTGTATATCCGAGAGATTGTACGGTTACATGGCGTACCTACATCTATCATTTCGGATCGTGATCCCAGATTCACGTCGCGACTGTGGGGACAGTTGCAGTCAGCTTTGGGAACGAAGTTAAAGTTCAGTACAGCCTTTCACCCTCAGACTGATGGCCAGTCAGAGAGGACGATTCAGACACTAGAAGATATGTTGCGAGCGTGTATGCTCGACTGGAAGGGTGAATGGGATTCACACTTGTGTTTGGTCGAGTTTGCCTACAACAATAGTTATCATGCTAGTATCGGTATGGCTCCGTACGAGGCTTTGTATGGGAGACCTTGCCGATCACCGTCATATTGGGACGATATCAGCGATCGATCCAGTGAATCACCGATTGTTCTTCAGCACTACACTCAGCAAGTGCAGAAGATCCGAGAACGTCTGAAGGCAGCTCATGACAGACAGAAGAGCTACGCCGATAAGAGGCGGCGAGAGCTTCAGTTTGATGTGGACGACATGGTTTTCGTGAAAGTATCACCGACGAAGAGCGTCTTTCATTTCGGAAAGAAGGGAAAGTTGAGTCCTAGATATGTTGGGCCGTTCAGGATCCTCGAGAGGATCGGTGGAGCAGCCTATCGTATTGAGCTACCGCAGCGGTATGCTCAAATTCATAATGTTTTTCACGTGTCGATGTTGAGGAAGTACATTCCGGACCCATCGCACGTCATCCGATACGAAGATGTCGAGGTACAAGAGGACTTAACTGTGGCCGAGAGGCATGTTGAGATAATCGATCGTCGTGATCAGGTTCTGCGTACCAAGACCATTCCGTTGGTTAAGGTACGGTGGCAACACCATGGAATTGAAGAATGCACATGGGAGCCGGAGGCCAGCATGAGGGAGAAATACCCTGATCTTTTTGTGGCCTAGCGTTCGTGATTTCGCGGACGAAATCCCTTTTTAGGAGGGGAGGATGTAAGAACCACGATATTTCTGAGATATTTTGTATTGGCATGTGCTTAATTATTTGTTACTCTTGCTTTGTCGCAAGAATCTTTCGTGATTGTGCTAATATAGCAATACGAAGTCTTAATCGCGTAAGATTCGATTTACGAAGCAATTAAGGACGACCTTGGCGAACTAAGGTCCGATATCCCTAGACTAGATTTATAACTCATCTAAGTAGGGTCATCCCGAATTGGAAACCTAAACTAGGAAATATTTCTGGTAGTAGGGTGAAACGGGTATATCGGTAAATACGAGTCACGACGAGAGTGAATTTGTCCGAATGGAAAGCCTAAGTAAATAAGCTTAAAACTTAAGTTTTAATTCAAAAGGGTAAGGTTTGAAATGAAATTTCTTAAAAGTTTGAAACCTAGCTTTTAAATGAAAATTTTACTAAGGTTTTATGAGATATTAAAATTGGATTTTTTTGTAAAGTTAGAAGAGACTTTTTCAAAAAATCTCCAAGACCTAATTTGGAATTTGGAAAAGGTAGTTAGCATGGGGCCCACGTGAGCATGAGCCCAGCCCATGCTACTTTTAAAAAAAAAAAATTTATAATAAAACAATAATAAAAAAAAAAATGGTATTTAAATAGCATTTTTGAAAAGCATGAATTTTCAAAAGTTGGGGTTGGGTTTTGGCATTACCACAAGTAGTAGCCCAAAACCCAACGGCTATTGGGCTGGAGGGGGCGCCCCTTAGGGGGGGGGTAGCTCCAGCCCATCATGTCAAAAAAAAAAAAAAAAGGGGTTTGACCTTAGGGTCAAAAGGTGGTCTATGGGGAGACCTACTCTCCCTAATTTAGGGAGAGTAGTTGTGGGCTAGGCTCAAGGGTTGTACACCCTTGAGCTAGGCCCATCATGAAGGGGGTCAAATCCCCTTGGGCTAGCCTTATAGCACCTAAAGGAAGGGGGGGGCGTGTGGGAGGAGAACCCTCCATCTCCTCCCCTCTAATCCCAGCCCTCCATCTCTTGGAGTGGCTATTTAAGGGAGGGAGGAGAGAGAAATTCATTTCTCTCTTCCTCCTCCTCAACCCTCTCCCTCCATCCTTCCATTTTCCCCTCCTCTCTCAAGTGTGAGAGTGAAGAGAGTGAGGTGAGTGTGGCTGAGAGAGTGCAAGTGAGGGCACCAGCACCACCACGCCGGAACCATCTCCGTCCCTACGCCGGAAAACCCCGAAGGTGAAGAGCTTCCACTTTACAATCCATTTTCCTTTGAAAAAAAAAAATGCATGAAGAAAATTGTTAAGGTTGGTCTGAGATTTTCTTTTTCTATACCATGAAACTTGTATGAGTGTGGGTGTGTTTTAGAGGGATCGACACATCGTTGTGGTAAACACACACACACCGGACGTTCCACGCAATGGAACTATCCTTAGGCGATTTCGGAGTTCTGGAGCTCCGGAGTCTCCTCTGCTCAAAAGACCGTATCTCACTCGATACTGGTCCGAATGGAGCGTTCTTGGACTTTTCGGAAAGGGGAAACAATGTTCTTCAACTTACATGTTTGCAGTTTTCACTGTTTCGGTCTGAAAATATCGCTAAAAAGCCTCGTTTTTAGCAGACGTTCAGAACTTCTGTCAGTGTACAGGAAGTCCTGAATATCGTCCGGTAATCCGGTGGTATTTCTCAAACCGTTTGTCAGAATTTTTCATGTTATAACTTTTAGGAAAGGTAAAATGATTATCTACGACTTCGATGTTGTAAATTTTCCATGATTCGTTTTGTAAACCCTTCAAAAGTCAGGTTTTAGCAGACTGACAGGGTTTTGACAGTGGTCCAGAAAGTTCCAGACACTGTCTGGTAACACAGCGCCCTTTTCCAGACCGATGGTCGGATCGGAGTGATCTTGGTGTCTGTGCGAAGCTGAGATGCGGATCTACGAGTTCCGTGTTTTAAGTTTTTGCTATTTTGGTGCGGACAGACCCCAAATCGGGTCATCTTTCAGGCTATTTTTGGGCCATGTAAATAACTATATAACTATATATATATGTAAAAAAAAAAAGAAGAGAGAGATCGATCGGGACTCGCCGTGTCCCGCTGCAACCTCTGCAGTGTTCGGTATGGCAGGGTGGTCTGACCCACTTCGGGGTTCGGACCCACCTATTGGGACTTCCCCAATCATATGGGGAAGGGGCGCCACACGGGACGCCCATGGTTTTGGGTAACCGGGTGTGCTTTACACCCGGAGCACCCTTTTCGTTGGGACACGCCCCAGCAGCCAGCAGGCCGCAGCCTTGCTGCTGGCTGTCCCTTGGCCAAGGAGGTTCCCTCCTAGACCCGGCAGGGTCTGGTCCAACGTGGACCAGACCAGCTGGTCGCTGGCCGTCGCCTCCCAACCGCACCCTAGCTGCACCCCATGGTGCAGGCTGCTCGCGGCCCATTGCAGGCTGCTGCCTTAGCAGCCTAGGGTCTGACACATAGGTCAGACCAAGGTAGGTCCGGGTCTGGTCCAGCAGACCGGGCTGCCCAAACGACCCCGGTGGGAGCCTTATGGTGGCGGCGGGTGCTAAGGGCGCCCGCAAAGCTTAGCCAACCACTAGGTGGTTGCGTGACCTGCTGCACCCACCCAGTAGCCTCGTGTAGAGCTTAGTGAAGCTCGTGTTGGTGGCTGTCACAGCCCTATGAGTTTGGGACGACAGGCCTAGACTACCTATATATGCGATTTCCACTTGCCGCCATTTCAAAAAGCACGAAAATGCACGCATAAAGGCAAAACTGATAGAGAGTCACTAATAGACTCCTTGTAGCACGTGTATGATGTCCAAACAGCCGTTTTGTACACTTGGCACTAACGGTGCATGGTTCGGAACTGCCTATAGGGCCTGGTGGGCTACGGTTAGCCTTTTGGCATTTCGGCACACATTGTGCCATCATACCCTTGCCGTCACGTCAGTGATCCAGAATGACCACCTTAGCCTTCGCTGCCACATCGTGGTGAGTTTGGAAAGGGGTATAGTGTGGCGAGCGGTACGCTGCCCATGTACCTTATTACGTTACCCAAGTATTGGGTCTTTCGACGTTTTCAGCAGAAAACCGTCGTTTTGACTTTTTTGAGTTTTGCTAGTGCAGTGGCACATCACGGATGTATTGACGTAATCACCGTACACATGGGGTTGCTTTAAGAACCTTCCTCGACACTCATCAGTGTCTACACTACGGTCTTCCCTAAGCGAATGGTTTCGCTAAGTGTTGTAGCCGACGTAGGGCGGCAGAAATATGTGTATTTGGGAAATTCATGCTTAAAGCTTTGGACACTGGTTGTCGTACGAACATGTTGATATATATATATTTAGAGCCTGTTATCGCTCAGATTTGTGCCTTTATGAATATGTGTTCCAAATCGTGATAATGTGTGGTTTATTCACGTGGCACATCATGACACGTATGTCACCCGTTAAGGTCCGTCAAGTACTTCTTGTTTTGGCTCACATTCGTATATCAATGGATATACGACGCACCAGAGGTGTGTTTTGTACTCGATGTGACATACTCCTGGAAAGAACTGAAAGCACTGTAGGGTATGACACTTTCGACCTGTTGAGGTTTGGGACTCGGTTAGAGTCTTCGGGCAGTGGCCCGGGTTTGTGAGAGTGTACTCACACCTTGTGTCACCTTAGGCATAAAAATGAAAATGTTATAATATCGTCTTCACAGGCGATGTGCTCGTGGTGGCCGTGAGAGGCTGAGCACGTGGATGGGCAGGCCAAGTCCTCGTTTGCGTACCCCGCGGGGACCACGAGGCACAACTACCTCGAAGGGAGGTACGACTTGAAGAATAAGCCTAAACAAGATAATCCTGCCGCGCCCCATTCACAAATTTGGTCACCCAGGGAGAGGGTGAATGGTACAGCCCCGAGTGACGTGTCGTTACTACGACCTGTTCCTTTGAGGAGCCGATGTGCCCTCTGACCTCCAGTCACTCGGAGTTAGGGAGGTCAAGGTTGCCCTCCACAGGGACCTTTGCTACTGCAGTAGTACGGATTGCAATCCTTTGCCCCTGCGAAAGGTTTCTCCTGGTTGTGTGTCGCCCGCAGGTGGTTTTTCTCGTTCTGTAGCATCCCCGGTTACCACACTAGAAATTTAATAACAGACGCCGGGTGCATGTCTCGCAGAACTCGAGGGTTTTTCCTTCGCGTACCCGAAGGAGGTTAAAAAGAAGAACATAAAGACTAACCAAACAGACTAACGTACAGTAGTTGGTTACTTGCTTACTTTGGCACTGCTTGTACTTCCTTTAATTATTGTACCTTATTGGTTAGTTGCTGCTCTGTTTCAGTTGTTGCACTGCTACTTACTTATAGTTTTACAGTCTTCTAGCACGAGCACTTACCTGACACTTGCACATATATCTGTCATTTTACCTGTTGCATGATATGTGCCTTTTCTGGATAAAATGGATATGCAATGTTGTTGTTCTTCACCAACTCGCAAGAGTTCTGACCCCGTTTTATGGGGATACAGGTGATGAGTAGGCGCAGTGGCGATGCGACGGTGTACGGTTGGAGACTTGAGACCCACACTTAGCTGCAGATCTTGGTCTGTGTCTTGTTTTGGGGTTTGAGGGGAGTTTTCCTCTCATTTTGGGAGAGACTCGTTGTATGGGTGTTTTTAGTCTCATTTTGTAAAACTCTGATATTATATGTAATGGGAATGGATATGTGGTTTGTATCTTTTACTGTGGCCCGCTCAGACTTGCGGCCTTTGCTTACCCCTTTGTACTTCCGCTATTCGTTTTAAATCTTTTCAAAAAAAAAAAAAATTGCTCAAAAACCAAAGGTTTTTACAAGGTCGGGGTTTTGGGGCGTCACACTTTCTGGAAGCTTGGGCCAAATCCAGAATTGAGACATTGGATAGAGCAGTCAGCGGCTTTTGAGTTGGCATTTCTCCCTTTTCTGGCATGGGCTTGATGAACTATTTAAGGAATTCAGGAATCCCTTTTACTTTCTTAGGGGATGCCCTTATAGGTTCTGCAGATACTTTCAGCTTGCTAATGGCTGAGATAAGGTCCATTTTCTTTTCACTGTCAGGTCGTGCTTGATGAAACACGAGAACTGGATGTTGTACTTGGATGTCATGTTTTGAACACGGAGTTATGCGATCCTGAGGCTGAAAAGGCCGTTCAGTGACCATTGTTGTAGAGTGTGGAGGAAATGGTTGATTTAGGATGTCCATCTTCTCCTCTTCATCTCCATCCACCAAGAGATTCTTGTCAATATAGTCTTGGATGATGTTTTTCAGCACAAAACAGTTTTCTGTGTTGTGTCCCACCGTTCGGAGGAATTCGCAGAACTGATCTTTCATTCTCCCTATGGGCACAGGGGGATCTACCAACCTAGGCAATTTGATCATCTCTTTTAACAACATATACTCGAGCACATCTTCGAGTGATTGGTCTAGAGGAGTGAATTTTCTGTCGTAGCTCCACCCTTCATGCTTAGTCTTCTCTCACAGTTTTGGCCCTTGATCTTGTTGAGGGGGCTTGCTGTATTGGGGAGTATGTTTCCCTTTCTGATCACCTTTGGAATTGCTTGCGCCATAACAATAATCTTTCTTCTGCCCCTTGTAAGGATTGTGGCTATTATTGCTGGCAGAATATGTGAAATGAGCTTTCTTTTTCTGCTCACCCTGGTGGTTATTCTTGGAAAATGTGAAGCCCTCATAGACTCCATTCTCCATGCTTAGTTCGAGCCATTCGGCTCGTTCAGTCAACTCGATAAAAGTCCTGGATGGTGCAGTGGAGATTAATCCTCTCAGAGGCTACGAAAAATTGTTGAGAATCAGGGATAAAGCATGTCTCTCTGATATGGGGTCCCTCATTTTGTTGCAAGCTGACCTCCATCGATGAATGAAATCCCTTGCCTTTTCATTTTCATTTTGCTTTAGATTGCAGAGGTGACTCAATATTGGGAGCGCCTCTCTGTTGAACAAAAAGCATTCAATAAACAGATTCACAACTTTATCAAACTCTTTGAGCTCGATGGGGTTGATATGCTCAACATACCATTTAGCTGCAACTCCTTCCAAGTTGCGGGGGAAGCATAGAAATAGTGCTTTGTCATCCCTCTTGAACCTTGAGCATTCGACGAAAAACATGGCGAGATATGCTTTGGGGTCGCCAGAACCGTCGAACTTGATGAATTTTTGGGAAAGGTTTTTAAGATCATCATCCCCTTCTAAGCCATCATAGAAGTCCTCGCTAGTGAAACTTTTTTGCCCTTGTCCTGGGCTTGTAGATCTTTGACAACTCTAGCCATTTCCCTGAATTGTGCTTGCAACGGATCTTCTATGACCTGACTTTTTAGTTTGCGGGCACCCCTTTGCTCCCGGCCATATTTCTGAAATGTTGGGGGCACCTCATATTCTTTATCGGTATCTTCTGCTGATTCTGTTTCATCTGAAATATCTTTTGGCTGAACCTGCTTCTTGGAATTCTTTATGGATTTCTTAGCCTTGTGACCATGAAACTTCTGCCTAAATGGATTCTTCTCTGAACTGGTCCCAGCTTGCTCGCTCATCATTTTATTCATCATTTTCTGGAACATGACATACATCTGTGGATCTATGCCATCGTCCTCTTGTTGGCCCTGACTCCTGACTGAACGCGGAGAGTCCATCTTTCTGAAGCTGATGAGTACTAAGATGATGTTGTCTTTCTTCCTGATCTTGTCTGAACCATCAAATGCTTGTGAATGCTCTCTGCAGGGGAAAGACCTGATTAGATTCTGAGGGAACTTGTTTTTTTTTAAAAAAAATATTTGCTGGAAATATGGTAGACAATTGAAAAAGTATCCCATTACTAGGGATTGAGTTGTCGCAGGAATCATGACAATGGTATTGTCATTCTTTGCAAGATAAATAAACAACGGAAAATGTGCCTTGTTACCTAGGCGAGGTCGTCAAACTATGATAGAAAGAGAGAAATTTTTATTGGGATGTGAAAAATATGATTTTATTGATCTTGACAAAGAGGTGGAGGACAAACAATTTGCCACCATTCATGATAGTCGGCAGACACTTTAGGACCAGGAAAGAATTTGAGAGTAACAAAAGAGTCCCAGCCGTAGCAGGCAGAATGATATGCCCTGGACCATTGTGCGGAGATGAGATCAAATTCTGCCGTAACTCCTGATAGTAGTCGGGCTTCGATGTACTACTGTCTCTAGGAGAACTGTTGAACACATCGTTTCGACTGATAATAAGTGCAAAAGAATGGTCTCAGTAACTCGAATCGCTTGCCATAAGCATAAGTGTATCTGGGAGGGGATAATTGTCGATCAAAGTAGTCCCAGACGATATCATCTTCCTGAATGTTGTCGATCATGGACCGATATTGCGCCACTAGAAGGAGCTCTTGACCATTGCATCTGAAAGAATTTGTTCAGGCTGGAATGTGCTGGAAGAACCAGGATTGAAGTACGTAAATGCATCCTTTAACTAAGATGGACTCTCCAAGTGTGAAGCGAGTCAATCCTCGGTACAGGAAGGCGAGTGCTGTCATGGCTATGGAGAGACGGTTGGTCTGTCGACTTCCCCATCTTCTCATGAGCTGGATTATTCTGATATCCATGTAGTTTTGTCCGTCTAGGAAGAGGGCCAATCCTACGATACATAGAACCATTGCATTCTGAATTCTTTCTCTAGTTGTCCTTGATAGTGAGCTGACTTCGACGAATGTCCCGTATTGACGATACAACTCAAGCAGATTGACGTGTTCATTTCCATCCATCTGGATCAGGGGCCAAGATCGGCGGCCTGTCATACGGGCTAGAGCATCTCGAGGGTCCAAACCCTTGACATTAATAAAAAATTGATGCTCCAACGGATCTCCTGGTTAACCAGCTGGTTCGGGTAATCCAATAATCTCTAAAAATTCATCCATTAAAACGGTGATCTCTCCCCACGGGAACCAAAAAGTGCATGTACGTGGGTTCCATTGCTCCGCCATTGCATGGATCAGGTTGCCATTTATTGTCTGATTTCCAACTGCTGACGCCAGTTCTAATCCACACTCGCTCAAATGGTCCGAAAACATGTGATAAAAGCTTTTGAGCCATGAATAGTACCACCGGGGAATGAAAGTTTTGGTGATAAGGGATCGATGTTCAGGATGACCTTGTCGCACCTCAAAGGAGATGTGACCTTCAGGAAAAATATGATCGATTTGACTGGATGCCATTGAACTGAAAAACAGAGACAGACTCAGAATCAGACTTAGGAAAAATACTGGAATTTTGAAAATTGCAGGCAAGATAAAAATGAGGTGAAAAATTTGAGATCCACTAGAACGGAAGAATGAAAAATCACCTGGAGTTTTGAGAATAAAAGGGATAATTTTAAAAATCATCCAGGGTTTGGAGAAAATAAGGAAAATATTTTATGAAAGATGAAAGATAAGGATATTTGGAAAATGGTCTAATAGTTTGGGAAAAATTGGGAAATATGAGAAAATGAGGAAATAAGGTACATATAATAACATCCTACACAAACACTTATGCACATACAACACTCCCTAAAAGGCTGACTCTAGATGCATCATTTTAAAAAGTAGCTATAGGACCCTAATCCTAACTCTAGGTTCAGATCATCTTTGTCCAATCCAGTTATGTCGATATACTCGAGTCGAGACTCAAAGTACGTGGCATAAAATTTCAACTCTGGTTCTAAGGTAAGGTTTTCCAACATCCTTGAGCACCTACTGATATACTTCAGACTGTGGCTCTTAGTACGTGGTAGGGGGTGTCAACCCAAATAGGTGGTCCAGTTGTGAGGCGCTGTCCCGAACTAGGGTTCTGGAAGAGAGCCCAGCAACGTGAAGAGGTAAAGATAGGTAAGGGGGTTTGAAAAAAATGAGCACATGCAAGAAATAGAAGGCTCTAAGTCCTAGAGAGATAGATTTTTGAAAACTTTTGAAGAAGCATACATTGTTTGCATTCAGATCCTAAATTGAGGAGAGTTGTGTTTAGACCTAAGTCTATGTGAGCATGAAATTATCTCCTCAATATGGTCTTACCAAACCATGCCTAGTCTATATGCAGTCAATGTCAGTTAGGTCAAAGTCTAGGCTCCTAGGTTTGCATGATATCAGAAAGTAAAAGGGCTGACATTTTGAGAACACAGTTTAGATAATTGAACTAAGTTAGCACACTTTTGATCAGACGATGACAAGTCTCATCACGATCGCCAAATCTGTTATCGTCACAAAATTTTTCTCTTCCCTGAGGGAGAGAGGGGAAACGACCCTGCGAGTCAAACTTGACCAGATTTTGAAAATTGTTTTGAAATTCTCGCCTCCATTTTGAAAATAGCGGAAAAATTCCAAAGAATGGGACTCGACCTGTTGGTACGAGGTTCGACCGTTCCTGACGTCTTTACCAGGGGTAATCGAACCAAGGACCAAATGTATGCTTGACTTAGTTATGTAAACACCCCAAATTTTCACCCATATCCCCAACACTTCCACCAAACACTGCAGCCTGTCTTCCAAGATCACTGGAGGGCAAAATGGTCATTTTCTGAGCCTGAAACTTGCAAAAGTCCAAATTTCATCTGCAACTCTCAAAATTTCTCTATTTTAGCTCAGATTTTCAAAGTTTTGCTCCTGACAGGAGACTGGAATCTCTAATTCTTGATTCAGGATTGCATTTCATAAGACATGTCTTGGCATAACATTTCAGAGCATTTCATATCATTTCACTGCACAACATGTCATTTCGAGGTCCACAACTCTTGATTTTCAAAAACTGTCAATCCAGATTCAAGTTTTAACTCTTTCAAAAATGATTTCAAATCTTTGGGTTTTTAAAATTGCCAATTTCTCTTATTTTAACCCCCAAGACCCTGAATTTCTGAAGATTTTCTCAGGAAAACGATCTGGATAGTTTTCAATATGGATTTTTAAATTTTATCAACTGGATCGGCTCTGCCTGAAGAAGGGGACAAAGCTTTGAATTTAACAAATTTATCCCAGATTTTACCCTTTTATCAGCAATTTCAAAAATCATTCTTTTACAAAATCATCCCATAAGGGTCCACCTTGAGGTGGCTTCACATAGGCCTTCCTTTTGTAAAACCTGAATTTCGAAAAACCCAAAAAATGTAGGAGCCTTGTCTCTGAATTGGTGCCACTTGGCACTTTCTCTCTCCTTTCATTTCTCTACCATTTGGCAATGTGGGGTCGCCCTGAGGTGATGCCATATATCCCACTTCTCTCTCCTTCCACCTTCTGCCACGTGTCATTTGCCTTACCTTTTAGTTCAGCGCCATTTGGCAGTGTGGAGTCACTCTGAGATGACGCCACATGGCCTCTCTTTTCTTGGTGCTTTTATTTCTCTGCCATGTGTCAGTGTGAGGTCACCCTGAGGTGATGCCACATGTCCTCATCCTGCAGCCAACACATGTCCTCCTCCTGCAGCCAACACATGTCCATCTCTGCTTCCTCCAGAAAAAGAAAAAGTTCAAAATTTCAAATTCCCTACTAAGGTAGCACAAATTCAGAATTTACAATTTGATTTTCTATTTTGTTTATTTTACAAAATCCTAAAGTGGGCCCACACATAGGTGGTGCCACATGGGAAGCTCCTGCAGAAAAAATCAAGCCAACTCCTTTTTAAAAAAATTCAAACTCTGCTGAGGTGTCTTATTTATAAATTTTGCATTTATTTTATTTCAAAGAAAATCCAAAGTAGCATCCTCTGAGATGGCACCACATGGAGGGTCCAGATTTATTCTGTTTGAATTTCAAAACTCTCAAGAAAATCTATAAATACCCTAGCTCACGCCTAGCTAGAGGAGAGCGCTTTTTGGATCTGAACTTCAATTTCAAAATTCCTTTCCTCCTCTGAATTCATGCCCCTTCTTGGGACCATCTGGGACAGTACCTCAAAGTGCCTACCTGGCTCACGCCACCCCAAGTTCGACCTAGGAGCAGAGGTCGATTTCCACGTACATTCCGAAGCTCGGTTAAAAAAGCGAGAGAAGCCATCCGTAGCCGCCCATTTCTGAAGTTTCAAAACAGCAAAAGAACTCAAGGTAAGCTCCCATTCGAGCTGATTCTATCGAAAATAATGTTCGTGTTTCAATTTATATATTGAATCCCATGGATTTTTCATTTTAAAAAAAGGGTTCGTCCGAATGGTGGATCGAATCATTCCCATAAAATGACATATATTAACTATGAACATGCTTTCTTGATGATTTTCCAGTATTCATGCATTAATTAGATTTAATTATATTTTATTTCATTAATTTAGCATATTTTAGAAGTTAATTAGGTTGTATTTAGTGTTTATTTTAATTCTGTCTAGTTTCTGTAGTTCTCTGTTTTTAGCAGTCAGTCCACACGTTATTTTATGTTTTTATTTTTCTTTAAAAACTTTAAAAAAATCATATTATGTGCATATAGCTGCCCTTGATAATCTGCAAAAAAATAAAAATTGTTTAAGTTCATATGCTTTGCTTAAAATTTAAAATGCCAAGTCGGGTTTTAAAACCTAATAAATGTTCAAAACATTGGGTCGCAAATTGTAAAATCAAGATCTCCATCATGGGAGATCCGATTCCCAATCCTAAAAATGCCCTGAACTCTAGATTGAGTCTAATATTTAATCTGATTTTATCATATTTTTCTGATTTCTTTTGCTGTCTGACAAAAATCTGAGAGTTCAGGACACGTGTCAGAGCCTAATTTGAGTCTTTGAAATTCTGGATCAACTTAACTCGATTGGTCCTCTCTGAATATAGCTCCAAATCCGGATCTATAAAAAAATAACTTTATTTTCTAACTGTCCCCTATTCGATTCTGAAATTTTGTAATTTTTAGAATAGTCTTCATTCCAGTTTCATATTTTTTATTTCGGTCTTCTGTTTTGGTATTTATATCTGCTCTTCTGGTTCATAAGTGTAATGTTGTATTTTTATTTCTCATCTAGTTAGCCAAATGCCGAATCCATACAAATTAAAGTTGTTCATATGCATGTCAGTAGTCCTTATTTTAATTTTTGGAAATTTTGGTGGTCAATTATTATTTTGTATCCATTTTCACAACAGATCCTATTGATTTCAGTCCCATCAGAATTAAATTTCTGCTACCGAACTCACCGCAGGTCAAATCCCATGGTTGTAAAAGCCAAATATGTTCATTTCCATGTCTTTTATCATCCTAAAAAATATAAGACATTTCTATGGTAGATTTCTGCATTATTGCGTTAAATGCTATGTTTGGTTCATACCCGTAGATGAAATTTGCTTATTTTAGGGTTTTCTTTGAGATTTTGCATTTAGTCCATGTCATTCCGTGCATTTTATCATTCTATGTTATTTTTAAGGATAGAGGGATGTTTTCTACCGAATTTGGCATGATTTGAGAATCGTTTGATGATCAGTTTAGCCGTATCATCAAATCAGGGTTTCCGCAGGACCTTGATCCGGGCGAAAAACAAACGAAATTCATTTTTTTGGCCAAAATTCAAATGTCAATTCTGATTTTTACGGTCCCATCGTATTTAGTAGCATGTCATCATGCATTTCATCATCATTTGATTCCATTTGCATTTTAAAATCTCCAAATCTTGTCAAAACTCCTTCAAAAACCCTGATTTTAAAGGTATAACCTCAATATTAGGGGTATTTTGGTCATTTTGACCATAATTTTGAATTTCCAACTATTTATTACTGGATTTCCCTGCATTTTCATTATTTTAAATCATTCAAATGTCAAGGAAGTATGAAAATCGGGTTTATATCCAGCTAAGTCCAATAATCTCAGGATATTATTGGAAAACCTTGGAAAAACCCACATATTTGAGCTAACCCCATTTTAAGTTTGGTAGGGATATCCAAAAGAAGGAGCTGGGATTTGCAATTTTCTTTCTTTCATTTTATTTAGTGATGTAATAATGTAACTTTGGAATAAGCAATTTATCTTTCTGCTTAGATTAGGATGCATATCATATAGTTTGAATTTATGCAATATCCTGATTATATGATTCATGCATTGTATTTAGAAAATCATTGTGGATGAACACGAATGGCACATGCACCAACTCTTAGGGAGTTGATGAACTCGGTGAAGTCCATATTTACTGCCCTAGTCGGAATATGGATGAGACCCAGATTCAGCATCTTTCTACTAGTCACACCCGAGCCTACACTCTTAGGCTATCTTCCAAAATTCACTGCATATCTTCAATTTTTACAAATATTTTAGAATTAACTAAGTTACAAGCATATTTACAGCCATAGTCGGAATATGTAGTAATCTTACCTTAGTTTAATTTTAAAATTGCATATTTTCCTGAAAAAATGTTTTCATAAAAAGACATTCATTCATTCATTCAGGATAGTTTGCATCATGAAAGCACATGCTTTTCCTTTGATAAAATCATAAAAAACTCCATTTTCAAAGAAATCAATTCCTCAAGGATATTCTGAAAAATTTTCAAAGTTTGATTTTCCCAAGCTACATTTCCCACGATTTTCTCAAAAAGTATTCCTTTCTTAGAATTCATTTTCAATCTTTTCAAATTAGGCCTCAAAAAAGTCAAAATCATTTTTCAAGTCTTTAAAGCTACAACTCTCGAGATTTCAATTTCCTAAGATTTGATGTCTTTTCTCAAAAGAGTTTTCCTATGGATCTTCAATCATTTTCCAAAGAAAATTTTCAAAGTTGGAGTTTTCCTGACAAGCATTTTCCCTTCAAGTGTTTGCCTTTTCTCAAAAATTCTTTCCATTTTCCCAAGATTCTCATTCCTTCATGATTTTCCCAAATCTTTATAAACTTTCTTGAGATTTCAAATCCTTTTATTAGAGTTTTCTTCAGAGATTGATTTTCATCTTTTGCCTTAGAAATATTTTCTAACTCCAAAGCATTTTCTAAGCATACATCATGTTTTCCAACCTACATTTTACAAAGTTTCATAGCACATGAATGAATTCTCTGTGCATTTAGGATAGAACACGATTTTGTTAATTTGGCTAAGTCAAGCACATATTTGGTCCTTGGTTCGATTACCCCTGGTAAAGGAGCCAGGAACGGTTGAACCTCGTACCGACAGGTCGAGTCCCATTCTTCAAAATTTTCCCGCTATTTTCAAAACAGAGGCGAGTATTTCAAAACAATTTTCAAATATTGGTTAAGTTTGACTCGTGGAAGGTTTCCCCTCTCTCCCGCAGGGAAGAGAAAAAATTTTGCAACGATAACAAGTTACATCATAAAAATTGTGTTCTATCCTAAATGCACAGAGAATTCAGGCATGTGCTATGGAACTTCGCAAAATGCAAGTTGGAAAACATGATGTATGCTTAGAAAATATTTTGGAGTTGGAAAATATTTCTAAGGCAAATGATGGAAATCGATTTCTTGAGGAAACCCTGATAAAAGGATTTGAAAATCTTAAGAAAGTCTCTAAAGATTTTGGGAAAACCATGAAGGAATGACAATCATTAGAAAATAGTGGGAATTCTTGAGAAAAGACATTGAAAGGGAAAATGTTTGTCAGGAAAACTCCAACTTTGAAAATTTTCTTTGGGAAATAATTGAAAATTCATAGGAAAACTCTTTTGAGAAAAGAAATCAAATCTTAGGAAATTGAAATCTTAAGAGTTGTAGCTTTAAAGACTTGAAAAACGATTTTGACTTTTGGAGGCCTCACTTGAAAAGATTGAAAATGAATTCTAAGAAAGGAATACTTTCTGAGAAAATCATGGAAAATTTTGACTTGGGAAAATCAAACTTTGAAAAGTTTTCAGAATCTCCTTGAGGAATCAATTTCTTTGAGATGAAATTTTCTTAAAAAAAGCATAAGGAATGCATGTAATCCCATGATGCCAATGATTTGAATGGATGAAATGCAATTTGATAAAGATATTCAGGAAATTTCTGAGGAATTCATTGGAAAATGGGTATTAAATTAAAGTAAATTCTATACATATTCCGATTGTGGCCGTGAACATGTTTAGAATTTAATTTATTTAATTCTACAATATTTTGCAAAAATGAAAATATGATGTGATTTTGAAAGTAGCCTAATAGTATAGGCTCAGTGTGGCTAATGAGAAGATAGTAAATCTGGGATTCGTCCGTATTCTGACTAGGGCCAAAAATACAGAATCCTCCGAGTTTACTAACTCCTTAATAGCGAGTGCATGTGTCATTCGTGTTCATAAATAGTGGTTTTTAAAGGAAATGCATGTTTTACATAATTAGGATATTGCAGAAAGAAACTATATGATATGCACCCTAGTCTAAGCAATAAAAGTAAATCTTATTCCAAGATTACTTTTAATTATTACATTGCTGACATAAAGCAAAATAAGAAAAGGAGAATCAAAAGAGTTGGCATCTTCCAGGCTTTTCCTGCAGAGTGGATTATTACAAGAAATGGAAATACAAGATATACAGAGAAATTGAAAACACCACATTTAAACTAAAATGCATATGATTGGACCTATGCTAATGACGAGATGTATATGCAATGCCTGAAGCTTATGCCTATACTAAATAAAGGATGTCTAAGATTATGCCTTATGAGAAATGTGTATGATATGATGGAGTGGAATAGAGGATGCATAAGATATGCCTGATCGTAAAGTGCATATGATATATGTGTGATGAAATGCTTATGATGTATGGGAAATATGGAATGCATATGACATGTATGAAGGGATAGATTTAGGCCAAATGATGGAAGAATATACATATATATACAATGCCTACTAAGTATAATCCTCACCTTAGTAAGAAGATGCTTATGAAAGAATGTGTATAATAAACTAGATGACATGCTGCTGAAGAATTTACTGACATTGTAAGAAATACATGATACATTACAAATATATCGGCTACTATGATATAAAAGATCACAAGAGATATCATGAATATGCAAAGCAAAACATGGAGATGCTTCAATGGCTGTACAAATGCATTCTTAACATTTTAATATACAATGCAGAAATGACATTGATATGCAGACATAACTACCTGTCGGTATACTAGATGTCACTATATAGTTTGTTATACCAATATTTGGCAAATCAAAGAAATATCTGTATATTTTACAGTAAAAAGCCCCACGGCTAAATCAAGGACATAGCACTTTTGACACCGCATATTTCATTTTACTCCTATATGAAGGCTTATAGTTGAATACAGTGAAAACCAAAGTTTGTTACTCTTTTCTTTTCTTTTTTTTTTATTCCCAGTTATTGGTTGATTCAGTCATTTAGATGAACTAAAACAAGCTCGCGATTCAGGGTGTTAACTGACTACAGCAAATAGTGCAAGTAGGGCTAAGACGAGAGAATATTGTACAAGGCAGGTAGAATATAAGGGTAGCTGAGTGTGTTATATGAGGTATAACGTTGGATGCATCTATGTTGTCGATGTCGCAGCTATGGCAGAAGGTACTGGTAGGTCTGAAATCATGACTGAAAATGTTGTATAATATGCATACGGGTGCATATATATGGGACAGTGAAATATTATAAGGAATAACAAGCTAAAATGATACATGTGATAGAGGGCATAGTAGAGTGAATATGAGAATCTGTAAGGACTTACAGATGATGCTGTGAAATGTGTAACATAATGAAGGATTAACAAAACTGCCATGATAAATGTGATGGAAAATGAATATACTGTATATGAACCAAGCTGTTAACAAGCTCGAATTCAATCCATTTGGTACATATGCTAGGGTGATTGAATGCAGGTGGGTATGATACCAACAGCTGAAACAGATAGTCTATAAATTTACCAATAATACAGATATTAAAAGGATGCTACATGGAATAGAATACATACAGGTAATAAAAATCAGATTATAAGGTACTGAGATGAATGGATCAATACAACATGCTTTATACATAAATGATGCTCTTTAATGTATTTTAAGCATATCTATACAATAAATGAAGTAATAATGTATCATATTTACATGCCATATCTAATACAACAGATGCAGAGAACAAGCTATGTAAAATGAGACGTGTACAAGGGAAGAACATAAGATGCAAATGCAAATGAGCATAAATGACAAGAAATGACGTAAATACAAGAATGACAACATGCTAATAATATACAGTGATGAAGCTGTTGACTATTGGGGAATGCACAGTTGGCTGGTGGGTATTGCTCAAATGAGTTACCAGCTACAGATTAGTTCCTGCAAACTGCTCTCGGTGGTTAACCATCAAGATACATCATATCATGTTGAAAGCTTTACCATGCATACATACATCTGCTGGCACTTTTTATGATAAATCAAGGTGATCCTATAGCAATTTGAGATGATTCTACATTATGCATCTAAATTTTGAAAATGCAAGCAATAATATGATGGCACACAGTGAAGATCGAATACAACTACGTGCTTAAAGTGGAAATATGACAAGCAATATGCCAGTGAACGAAACTGAGATACAAGGTATTTGACGTGAATGGCCGTTATGACATCATGATCACAATATTTAAGGGAAATGTGAGAGGCAAAAGTAAAATGGGAAAAGTGATGTGTAGGAAATTAGCAAAACACAGAAAATAAAATAAAAAAATTTAAATGATTGGATACAGAGTTAACAAATCACTACTATGAATGAGATTGTGCAAATGAGAAAGATGTTGTGCCTAGGTTAGTGGCACTTATTTGTTGTACGATCAGTCCTCATGGACATCGTTTGATATAATAACATACAGACGCCCTTCTTAAAACTATATGGGTATGCAGAAAACAACGAGATACAGGTGAATTAGGCAATAGTTAAATAGAAAAACCTATATAAAAAACAGAGGAAGACTTGTGAATATGGTAAGACAGAAGGTGATGCCACATGAAATCTCAGTCTCTGCGTGTATAGAGGTTGAATAAAAACTGATATTTCTTGTAATAGAAAATCTTCAATAACATTAATGAAATCGATGGTATGCAATGTGAGAAGACCGAGATATGAGTCTGAAAATCTTAAAGTAAAAAGAAAATATTGTCCCATGAGGCTTATAATTTTGAAACAAATCAGGTAAAAAACGTTATGGGAAAGGTGATGATTCAGCTAAAACCTGCTGTTCAGAGAGATCGATGATGCCATTGCGAGGCATCACCGATCCTCGACGCATGAAACAACCATGGATATATATCACATCAATAAAAATGATGAATTTACAATGCATATGACATGAATGTAATTCTCAATTCACAGAAATTGCAAACGTAAGATGACTCCTCACCTAATTTCTTAAATTATACGCCTTCTAGATGTCACCTCTTGAAGACCGGCTTATTGAGAGAAAGAGGCTCAATGCTCAGGACCGACTGCAGGAAGGGGGCATTTCTTCTATATACCTTACTGATTTGCTAGGGTTCCTTGATTCTTCGGTAGAAGAAGGATAACAATAGGAAACTGTGAGGGGAGAATGAACGAGAATGGGGAAAGAGCCCAGGGAAAACCGGGGGAGTTCAAGAGATAGGGAGAGAAGAAAGATCGAAAATCCGGATCCTCCCCTTGAGATCAAAGAAAGACCCCCTTTTAAAGATTGGCACCCCTCTTTCTAAAAAAAAATCAGAGCTTTTCGAAACTCTTGAACTGAATTTTAAAAAGATTTGAAATCTTAAAACCGATTTTTGAAAAACTTTGAAAACTCGCCCTTTGAGAGGGGGACGGCTCCTAGCTTTTTAAAAATTTTGGTTCATTTTACCTAAAGTTTAGGTAAAGTGGCCATTTTTTGAGGAGGACTCGGATGTGGTGCCCTCTAGGGAGTGGGACTCATAACTACCTTTTATTGTTTTAAAATTCCAAACAAAGGCTAAAAAATGAAATTCGAGACTTCTTTTTGGAATTTTCAAAATAAAGACTAAAAAGGAAAAAATGAAATTCAAAACTTCTTTTTGGAATTTTCATAATAAAGACTAAAAAGGAAAAAATGAAATTCAAAACTTCTTTTTGGAATTTTCATAAAACTTTAGACTAACTATCAAATTGACTCAATTATGAATTTTTTTTTCAAAGAGGGTTGCCCTTCCAGGCAATTTTCTAAAATGATATTGAAATTGCTGATAAAGTAAAGAGGTTTTTTGTAAAATCTAAAGCTTTGTCCCCTTCTTTAGGCAGAGTTGATCCAACTGACAAAATTTAAAAGCAATGTTTAAAAACTATCGAGATTGTTTTCCTGAGAAAACTTTTTGCAATCCGGGGTCCCAGGGGTTAAAATGAGAGAAATTGGCAATTTTGAAAACCCAGGGATTTTAAATCAATTTTGAAAGAGTTAAAACTAGAGTCTGGATTGAAAGCTTTGAAAATCAAGAGTTCTGGATCTCGAGATGACATGCTATGCTGCGAGGTTATATGAAATACTCATGCAATGATATGTAATGACATGCCTCGGATAGCTCAATGCTGCTTTGGAGAATTAGAGATTTCAATCTCCTGATAGGAATATGGCTTTGAAAAAATTGTGACTGGAGATGATTCTGAGCCAAAACAGAAAAATTTTGAGAGTTGTAGATGAAATTTGGACTTTTGCCAGGTCCAATCTCAGAAAATGACCATTTTTCCCTCCAGTGATCTCGGAGAAACAGTTGTAATGACTGGTGGAAGTGTCAGGGAGGCGAGTGAAAATTTGAGGTGTTTACAGATATATTCACTCAGACAATCATAATGCAATCATTTGCAATGAAACTATATAGGTGTGATGTATTATTCACCTAATAAGTCAAAACTAATCATTTGTAGGCGTGTCACCTATACGCTAACATAAGCATCACAATCATAACCCCATATCAAGATCTAAAATCAATAAGGATCTAATTCTCACATTTGATTTCAACATATAATCATGCTATAACAGAAAAGCCTAATCTATAGATTCATAACTGTCTATCTCAATCAACTCAAAAGATCACCACAATTCATCATAATATTTTGTTTAATTATAATAAAGATTTACAAGATCCATGCTGGATCACCTGGTCTGGGAAATATACAAACTCACAAGGAGTTATCGCCCTAGACGGATGGTCTGCCCAGTCTTGGATAATGCACTTTCTCATAGGAATATATTGTCTTCGCAGGCTACTCGCTCTTGGACAATGCATTTCCTCACAGAGACTTACCGTTCTAGCCGAATTACTTGATCTGGTCAAGCACATCCTCATAGAGAATCCTTTGAGAACAGTTCCTCAACGGGTACCATATCCAATGAAAACTATTGTGATACATGCATCAATACAATTGACCACTATCAGGGTCGATAGCCACCAACACGACACAAGCATGTATACAATCAATATGCATCACATCATACATCACTTTATATGACACTTAAATCATAAAATAATACATTTAACCAATAAGGTTCCATGAACCATAGTTCACTATTGAACTTAAACATTTATCGCATGCCTTCATAATTTTATATCACATGACATTTAAATCATATCATACATAAGCATATTATCCTGCGCACCATATCATCGCCACAAGAAAAATTATATTTTGTAAATTGAACCTCGAAGCATACGTAAACAAAACATGAGTTCTATGCATGCATACATGAACATGCACATTTCATAATACGAAGCAACTAAACCTCAACATACATAACTCCTATATAGTTCAAGATTTGCACACACGATAAAAGTCAAATGCATTTTTCACCACATAAATCGATATATCACCTTAAATATAATTGTATAAGGGTAGGTCAAAATCTCATTAACCATCCCACCGTACATCATACGTATATGTTTCTCAAGCAAACAAGACATACAAGTTCAAAACAATTTATAACAATCGCAGTATGCATTGAACACGACTTACACACATTCATAGTAGTTATATGTGCACCATGTATCAAATTCATACAAAGACACAACAACATAGTATGCGCAAACCAAAGTATGATGGCACACATTGCGTACATATTATATATTCATAAGTGCACGAGCATTCAAACCCACACACAGGTATACCTGCAGCAAACACACTTCATATTCCGTTAACTACAATCATGGGAAGCATGATCTCCAAACTACAATCACAAGAGCTCTAGATATCCACAGCTAAGTGAAGTGTGTGAGCATAACTTGTATTTGCAATTCGTATAGATATTCAATGCAACAACATCATGCTTACATAATTATTGCCTAAACATGCTCTCTATAAGTTCAGTTAAGGTATCTTACCTTAATAATGTGAAGAACAATCAATCGATACCCAAAAGACCGAAGGCTTTTGAAGTCCGCAAAGACCGCTACCCAAGCAATACAATGAACCCTTCGTGTGTGATCGCAAATGCCAAAAACTCAAAAAAAATGCCAATTATAACAAGATTTGCCAAAAATAACAAATTACCCTATAAATCATTACCAAGAGCCACATAACACACAAATACACTTCAATAATTTATAAACTCCATCAAAAATATATTTAAATATAATATATATAAAATAGTGATTTATAGTCTAAAATAGTTCTATAAATGCAAATTATGCCCTGATTGGCTTGAATAAACAAATGAACATGTAATATATCAATAAATAAAATTCAAAAGCTAGAAACATATTTCTAATTTAGAGATAAAAAATGAGTTCTTTATTTATTAATAATCCTTAAAAATTATGGGTTTTACAAAAACAGAGTGCACGAGACCCAAAAACCCTATTTCCCATAGTACTATTCGGACTCATCTTAGTGAAAAAAGCTTCCCCGCGTATTAAGATCTGTTTGTATCTTGGATCATGGATCGGTGCATACCGAGTCCATATCATTTTGGTATCAGAGTGAGGTTTGCCGATTTCTCAATCCTACATGATCCCTGGTGCAGTGAGAAGGTCAAAAAAAATATTTTAGATCCATGTGCCATGTCTAGGCAAACCGGATATAGGAGTCGAAGCGAGTATATCTCTGAAAAGGACATTCACGACCTTAGAGATGGAACTCGAACCTTGCGGTGTCAAATCAATGATCTTCATCGTAAAATAGAAGATTTTACCAAGGAGCGAGAGAAGTCATTTGAGTGAAGTCATTGCATTTTTCGAGGAATGCGTAGAACACTTCCATATGACTCTGATGATAAATTTAAGTCAGAACAGGATAAGAAAATAAGGTTTTTGCAAAGTCGCTCGTTGAACAAACTCGGATGGCAATGATAAAATTTAGACTTTGTGAACTTGAGTTAGAGGAAGACCGTCGACATAGACCTGATCTACTCCAATCTTGGAGGTCTGATTTCATTCGTGGGTCTGACCCATATCGATATTCATACTCGTGTTGTCAGTTGGATCTGCTCAGGATATCCAGTCGGGGGCCTAGAACTCCAAATCTAAAGTCCAACTATGCAAACTCTTCGCATAGAGAATGGAGGCGTGGCCCTCGTAAGCCCATCTCAGCCTTTAGTCCCCGACCCAACCCCACCTCATTTGAATTTGTTAATGCTAGGGTTAGGTTTGAGGAAACCTCACACGTGAGTTGCGAGGATGAAGAAAATCTCATTTCGTATGACTTAGAACCTCAAAAAATTGAAGAAGGCATAGGCGAGAGTAGCGATGTCAAAATTAATTCAAATTTCAAAAGAGAGTCCAAGTGCGAAGAAATCAATCGCACTCAAGTCCATTTCACAAAGGATTCTCCTGAGGAGCCTTTTCATGAAATTATTGGTGACCCAATATTTGATGAGAAACCTATCATCGATGTAGCATTTGATGCATTGTCAGATGAAGTTGATAAAATTGAAAAGGAACCCTCACCTAAAATTAAGGATGTTCCTATGTGCAAAATTCTTGATGAACCAATTTTTGAGATGTATAAGGAGATGTCCTATATTTCTTCATTTTGGGAAATTGAACCTATAGAAGACCAGTCTAGTGTCAGTCTTGACTATCTAGTCTTTAAGAAATTTTATGAACCCATGGACGTTACGGTTTTGCCTCGAGTTGCATTTGACATGATTATCGACATTGTTTCGACAAGTCTCATTAGTACATCCATTATCGAGACAATTGTCGAAATTGAACAGGTGGATTCTATTAATGAAGATTGACAAGTCATATGTGTCAATGAGCGCTTAGATGTTGACACTCCTCTTGTGGGGTTGCTCGAGTATTTAGAGTCGCATGTTAGTCTTGACACATTAGGATGAAAATGCTTGAAAGTCTCAAATCTAGTTTGTGCTCATATGGAATTAGTGGATAATCGTGATTATGCCGTATTGGTTAATTTCAGTAATAAGTTTGAATTTCTACTTCAGTTTGTTGCTTGCGAATTATCATGTAAGCACCCATATTTTTATGTCAATTTTGAAATCTTGAATCACATGATATATATTCAATTGATATTTGCGGTTGATCTGCATTTTGTTACTATCTGTCTAGCTTTAATGCATGGAAAGGTTGTTAAATATAATGTCTTAGATGCTTTTGTGCTTCCAGTGTATTTTTCTGAATTTCATTGTGCTAAGTATGTTGAATTACATTGCCTAAATTATTATTCACATTCATATATGAAATTGCCTTTCTTGCATAATTTAGTTATTATTACTTTGGACAGTGACTGTACTGATTATATTTGAACTTGTGCAAGGATTATGGCGTAGCGCTCAAGAAGAACAAGGCCCGAGGATAAAGCCTTTTGACCCAGGAGGGAATGATGGAGAGCATCCAAATGATGCTTCGAAGGTGAGTTGGATGTGAATCTAACTCTCTAGGCTCATTCTGAAATATGATTCCTAAGATTATCCAATCTCATTCAGAACTTGTCAGGTCCAATTGGATCCTCAGAGATATCCATTTCTGTCAATTGTTATATTTTACAATATTGATTCCATTTTGGCACATTGGGAATCATAATTGATATTTCTTTTTCTTTTTATTTTTATTTTTATTTTTTAGGTGTCGGATTCTACGAATCCGGATAGTTCTAGTGTCCTATAGGATTGATTTGCGGTTGTGATCATCGCAAAAATTTTCCTCTCTTGTGGTTTCTCTCTCTTCCTTCTCTTTTCCTTTTCTAACCTTTATTTTCCTCCTCTTTGAAGGGAGAAGAATAAAAGACAGAAAAGAAGAGAGAAGAGGAACTCTTTTGCGGGGTCTCACTTGACCTTGATTTGAAATTTTTTAGCAAATAACTCGCCTCCGTTTTGAAATATTTTGCGGGAAAAATGGAGAGACGGGATTCTCTCGTCAGTACGAGGTTCGACCATTCCTGGCGCCTTTACCAGGGGTAATCGAACCAAGGATCGAATCTATGCCTTTTTGCTTTGCCTAAATATTATCGAAGAATTTATTCTAAGTCTAAATGCACAAAGAATCATGCTTGTGCATTGCAAGGATGTATGCTTTTTTCAAAAAATGGTTTTCGAAGTCTCCAAGTGTTCTGAGATGAACTTGATAATGGAGTATAGATATGGGTTTTGAATGGTAGAATCTAACTTAGAACTTGAGATAGATCAGAGAAGTTCTAAGTCTTTTTGAAATAATCAGAGTTTGGAAGAATAAATCTTGATTTCTGAGAGAGAATGATTTGAAACTGAGATAAAAGGAAAAAGGAAGGAAATCTCAAAGTCAGAAGATGGACTTTGAACTTAGATCTATGAGAAGAGATAGAATTTGAAATGGAATTGAATTTTAAAATTTGGAATCAGGATGGATTTGAGAAATCCAAATTGTTCTTGGCCACGTTTCTCCATGGAGAGACACCTCCATGGCCAAGAACAGAGAATCAGGATGGCCATTTGAGGCAGAGGGAGTGATGGGACCTACGACATCAAAGGCCCACATAGAGAAGGCTATTTTGAATGTTTACTATTTAAAAATAGAAGTTCTAAGTCTCCTCTCTTTCTTTTTCTTAGCCTGTTACATATCATGAGTGCGGGTACAGGTGTGGATGCGGTGGTGCGGCACTTTAAAAAAATGATGGGTGCAGGGGTGCGGGAAGGATATATATATATATATATATATATATATATATATATATATATATATATATATATATATATATATATATATATAATTTAACAAATTTAAGTTAACACTATGTATATTTGTGTGCATTTATGTATTTATAAAAATGGATAAAAATGGACTTGATTAGGGTTAACTGAATCTACTTTTGGATAGAAATGTGGTTGACTTCACCTAACATAAAGGAAGTTGCGTCCAAGTGTCGCACCCGCCTGGGTGCGGGTGCGACGCAGGTGCGGTGCACTATTAGAAGAGTTTGTGTGACATAGCTCTTAGCCCTTGTAAATATGGATGACAACGATAATGTCATCCTAAAACCCATCAAAGTCAATGACGAACTTTGTAACATAGGCTTCAATCACGAAGCACTTCATATGGGGGAAAGGGTTGTGGGGATTAGTGGATGAGTCGGATTTGAAACCCAAACTAGTTTTTACCAAGATAAAGGAGAAAAAAAGGTAACTCTTATGGAGGCGAAAAAAACCAAAGTTATGGCCACGTATGATAAAAAATAGAAAGAATGAAGAATAGGGCATGTCAAGATTATGCCTTAACTCATTAGTAGTATTGATATCAAGAAGTGCTCGAGTCTAGCTAAGTTTGAATATGTAAATAAAGCATGAGAATATCTCAAGAGAATGTATTCTCTTAAAGATATTGCTCACATTTGCAACTTACAAGACAAAGTATGCACTATGACTCAAGGAGGAAAAAGTATTAGAGAATGTAATGAAAATAACGGAAGCACCAATAATCCAAAAAGGTCTCTTAGAAAGAGTCAAACCAAGAGCCAAGAACACAAGCCCGTAGAATGCATAAATAACCCACTAAGGGGTAAAGTGCCTAAAAGGCAAAAGGATATTATTGAAGAGAGAGACAAAGTGGGCAGAAAAAGCGTATTTTACAAGTGAGAGAGCTCCTCTATTTATAGAGGAGCCAACATATTAAGAGGGACCACAAAGGGGATCCCTTCTAGTCGTTGGGAGACCCAACGGTCATAGATGTGATCGTTGGGGACCCAACGACTAGATGGGTGGGGCCCCTTAATGGTCCAAATACAATAAAACAAAAAAAAGAAAAAGAAAACAGAAAAAACAAAAAGATAAAAGAAAGAAAAAAGAAAAACCTAAAAAATAAAAAGTATATTATAATTTACCAAAATACCCCTATCGAGAATTTGGATGAAAAAAAAGATATATGTATATATATACATATTTTAACACGCCTCCTCAAACTTTACGGGGAGAAGATCGAAAGTTTGGCAAGAAGAAACATAAAACGCGGAGTCAGAAGCGTTTTGGTGAAAAAATCAGTCAACTGATATTCTGAAGTAACATATGGTATTGTGATGGTTCCTCTAAGAAATTCGTCTCGAACATAGTGGCAATCCATTTCAATATGCTTGGTACGCTCGTGGAAAGTATGATTGCTTGCGATGTAGATCTCGCTCTTGTTATCACAACACATCTTGGTGGAAGAAGAAATGAGGATGCCCATGTCACAGAAGAGACTTCTAAGCCACACAATTTTCATAGTTGTCATCGCCATGGCTCGATATTCAGCTTCAGCGGATCATAGAGAAACTTTTTGCTGCTTACATCTCCACGAAATGAGGGAATCTCCTAAAAAAATGCAAAAACCAGTAGTTGAAATTCAATCATTGGGATTTCCCTCCCAATCAGTATAAGCAGTTAATTCAAGAGATGAAGAAGAGGATAAGAAAAGCCCTTTGGAGATAGAGTTTTTGATATATCGCACAATTCACATTACGACCGTCATGTGAACTGTAGTAGGAGCATGCTGAAATTGACTTGCAGCATGAACCACATGAGCAATATCCGAATGGGTGATGAATAAGGGATCCAATCAATTGCCGATAGGGGGTAGGATCCTCAAGAAGAACACCATCCTCAAGTCTGAACTTTGCATTTATAACTTCAGGAGTTTCCACTTTCTTTTCATCTGAAACTCCTGATTTGGTACAGATGTCTGCTGCTAATTTCATTTGAGATAGAATATATCCTCGATGAGAATACGTCACTTCAATACCTAAAAAATATCTCAAAAACCCCAAGTCAGACATATCAAAAGTTTTCTTTAACATAGACTTAACATCATTTACTCCCTTTTTGTGACTTCCAGTGATGATCATATCATCAACATACAGAAGTAGAATAACAATGAAGTCATCTGTTTTCTTAACAAAAAGAGCAATGTCAGTATAACAAGAAATAAAACCCAAATCGATTAATACATTATTAAACTTGTCATACCAAGCTTTGGGAGCTTGTTTAAAATCATATAACACTTTTTTTAATTTCAAAATTTTACCATTTAAATTCATGCCAGGAGGTGGTTCCATATAAACTTCTTCACCCTGTTTTCCATTTAAAAAGGCATTCATGACATCCAGTTGAAAAATGAGTCATTTTTTAATAGAGGCTATTGCAATAAGGGCTCGAACACTAGTCATTCGAGCAATAGGTGCAAAAGCCTCATCATAATCCACCCCATATTCTTGGGCATATCCTTTGGTTACTAGTCGAGCCTTAAATCTTTCTAAAGAACCATTACTTTTAGTTTTTACTTTGAAAACCCATCTACATCCAATGGGTTTCTTGCCATTAGAGGGATTAATGATTTCCCAAGTTTGTGCTTTATTAAGTGCATTAAGTTCAAGTTCCATTGCTTCACTCCAATGGGCATATTGTTTGGCATCATTATAATGGGAAGTTGGATTTTCCAAATTAAAGTTTTCCTAAGATTTTCCTTGAAAATATTAGTTTCTTAAGATTCATTTTCAAAAAGGGATTTCTCATCTTTCTCAAGAATCAAAGTTGATTTTCAGATATTTCAAAGACAAGATTCTCAGGATTTCAACTTCCTAAGTTTTGAATTTCCTTCTTCAAAGAGTTTTCCAATGAACTTCAATCGTTTTTCTAAGAAAATTCTCAAAGTCAGAGTTTTCCTGATAAATATTTTCCTTTTCAAATATTCATCTTTTCTCAAGAATTCTTTCCATTTTCTCGAGATTCTCATTTCTTCAAGATTTTCCAAATCTTTATAAACTTTCTCGAAATTTCAAATCTTCTTCGTCTGAGTTCCCTGAGAAATTGATTTCCATCTTTTTCCTGAGAAATGCTTTTCAACTTTAAATGTTTTCTAAGCATACATCATATTTTCCAACTTGCATTTTACAAAACCTCATAGCACATGCCTGAATTCTCTGTACATTTAGAATAGAACACAATTTCGATGATTTAACTATGTCAAGCACAATTTTTGGTCCTTGGTTAGATTACCCCTGTTAAAGATGGCAGGAACGGTCGAACCTCGTACTGACAAATCGAGCCTCATCCCATGGATTTTCCCATAATTTTCAAAAACGGAGGTGAGTATTTCAAAACATTTTCCAAAATCCGGTCAAGTTTGAATCGCGAAAGCATTTTCCTCTCTCTTCCGCAGGGAAGGGAAGACGGGAAAAATTTTGCGACCATAACAGGTTTGGCGACCGTGATGGGATCTGTCCTTGTCTGATCAAAATTGTGCTTGACTTAGTTCAATTATCGAAATTATGTTCACAAAATGTCAGCTCTTTACTTTTGCTATCATGCGAACCTAGGAGCCTAGATTCTGACCTAGCTGACATTGATTGCATATAGCTTAGGCATGGTTTGGTAGGACCAGGTTGAGGAGAAATTTTCATGCTCACATAGACTTAGGTCTAAATACAACTCTCCTTAATTTAGGATCTGTATGCAAACAATGTATGATTCTTCAAAGATTTTCAAAAGTCTATCTCTCTAGGATTTAGAGCTTCTATTTCTTGCATGTGATCATTTTTTTCAAACCTCAATTACCTATCATTACCCGGTCTTCACGTTGCTGGGCTCTCTTCCAGAACCCTAGTTCGGGACAGAGCCTCACAACTGGACCACTTATTTGGGTTAACACCCCCTACCACGTACCGCGGGCCACAGTCCGAAGTATATCGGTAGGCGCTCAAGGATGTTGGAAACTTTTAGCTTAGAACCGAAGTTGAAATTATATGCCACGTACCTCGGATTTTAATTCGAGTATATCAGCATAACTCGATTGGACAAAGATGATCTGAACCTAGTGTTAGGATTAGGGTCCTACAGCTGTTTTCAAATAATGCATCTAGAGTCAGCCTTTTAGGGAGTGTTGTATGTGCATGAATGTTTGTGCAGGATGTGATTGTTCGTATATTACCTCTATTTTCTTACATTTTTCCTAAAATATTTTCAAATATCCATATTCTCATCTTTTCCCTTTATTTTCTCAAACCCTGGATGATTTTCTCAAATATCCCATTTCTTTCAAAATCCCAGGTGGTTTTCCATTCTACCATTCTATTGGATCTCGAATTTCCAGCTACATTTTATATCCTGCCTGCAAAATTTTTCAAAATTTCCCACATTTTCCTAAGTCTCATTCTGAGTCTTTCTCTGTTTTCAGTTCGATGGCATCCAGTCAAGTCGATCCTATCTTTCCTGAAGGTCACATCTCCTACGAAGTGCGACAAGGTCGTCCCGAACATCGAGCCCTTAGCACCAGAACTTTCATTCTCCGGTGGTACTATTCTTGGCTCAAAAGCTTTTCCCGAATGTTCCCGGACCATTTGAGCAAGTGCGGATTAGAATTGGCATCAGCAGTCGGAAAGCAGACCATCAACGACAACCTGATCCACGCAATGGCGGAACGATGGAATCTACGGACATGTACTTTCTGGTTCCCATGGGAGAAATGATCCTTTTAATGGATGAATTTTCAGAAATTATGGGATTACCAGAACCAGCCGGTCAACCAGGAGATCCGTTAGAGCATCAATTCCTGATCAATGTCAAGGGTTTGGACCCCCGAGACTCCTTAGCTCGTATGACAGGCCGCCGATCTTGGCCCTTGATCCAGTTGGACGGAAATGAATATGTCAACCTGCTCGAGTTGTACCGCCAGTACGGAACCTTCGTCGAAGTCAGCTCGCTATCCAGGACAGCTAAAGAAAGGATTCAGAATGCAATGGTTCTATGCACTGTAGGATTAGCCCTCTTCCCAGACGGACAAAGCTACATGGATATCAGAATAATACAGCTTATGAGAAGATGGGGAAGTCAACAGACCAACCGACTCTCCATAGCCATGGCAGCGCTCACCTTCCTATATCGTGGTTTGACTCGTTTCTCACTTAGAAAATCTATTCTCGTCGAAGGATGCATCTACGAGCTTCAATCCTGGTTCTTCCAGCATATTCCAGCCCGAGCAAATTCTTTCAGATACAACGACCAAGAACTTCTTCCAGTGGTGCAGTACCGGTCCATGATTGACAGCATTCAAGAAGATGACGTAGTTTGGGACTACTTTGATCGACAACTATCTCCTCCCAGATACACATACGCTTATGGCAAGCAGTTCAAATTGCTGGGACCATTCTTCTGTACTTACTACCAACCGGAGCGGTGTGTTCGGCAGTTCTCCCAGAGACAGCAGTACGTCGAAGCTCGACTGTTATCAGGAGCTATGGCGGAATTCGATCTCACTTTCGCACAATGGTCTGGGGCATATCATTCCGCCCGCTACGGCTGGGATTCCTTTGTTTCTCTTAAAATCTTTCCTGGTCCTAGAGTGTCTGCCTTCTATCGTGAATGGTGGCAAATTGTCTGTCCTCCACCTCTTTGTCAAGATCAATAAAAGTTCAATTTTCTCATTATAATAAAATTCTCTCTCTCTCTATTATGGTTTGACGACCTCGTTTAGGTAACAAGGCATATTTTTCGTTGTTTATTTCTCTTTCAAAGAAGGACAACACAATTGTCGTGATTTCTGCGACGACTCAGTCCCTAGTAATGGGATAACTTTTTCAAATTGTCTACCATATTTACAGCAAATATTTCTTCCAAAAGCCAATTCCTTCAAAATCTAATCAGGTCTTTGCCCTGCAGAGAGCATCCGCAGCATTTGATGGCTCGAACAAGGTCAGGAAGAAGAACTACATCACCTCAGCACTCCTCAGCCTCAGAAGGAGAAATGGATCCTCCCGTGAATCAAGATCAGCAACAAGAGGATGATGGCATAGACCCGCAAATGTATGCCATGTTCCGAAAGATGATGAACAAAATGATAAGTGAACAGGTTGGGACCAGTGTAGAGAAGAATCCATTAAGAGAAAAGTTCCACGGACACAAGAATAAGAAGACTTCCAAGAAGCAGGTTCAGCCCGAAGAAATTTCAGATGAATCAGAATCAGCGGAAGACACTGAGGAAGAATATGAGGTGCCTCCAGCATTTCAGAAACGTGGCCAAGAACAAAAGACACTGAGGAAGAATATGAGGTGTCTCTCCATGGCCATTCTCTATGTGGGACTTTGATGTCGTAGGTCCCATCACTCCCTCTGCCTCAAATGGCCAAAAATACTTCCTTGCCGCAACAGAATATTTCACCAAGTGGGTAGAAGCTATCACTCTTTGCACAGTAGAAGGCCGACATGTGGTCTCTTTCATCCACAAGAGCATCCTTTGCCGTTTTGGCATCCCACATGACATGGTGTCAGATAATGGCAGTCACTTCAAAATTGAAAGAATGAAGACATTCTGCTCAAAGTTCAAAATCCATCATCATTTCTCCGCTCTATACTATCCTCAAAGGAATGGCCAGGCAGAAGCTACCAACAAGATTTTAATTTGTATCTTGGAGCGAACTGTGAAAATGGGCCGTGATTGGCATGAGAAGATCCACGAGGCACTATGGGCCTACCGAACCACCATTCGCACCCCTACAAATGCTACTCCATCAGAATTGGTTTATGGAACAGAAGTAGTATTGCCTTTGCATGTTCAGAAGCCCGCTTTGAAATTCGCATCACTTCTAGAATTACCTCTCGATCAATACCAGCAGCAGCGACTGGTACAGCTAGACTTGCTCGATGATAGAAGGCTGAAAGCAACAGAACATGCTTAATCCTATCACCAAAGAATATCTAGGCAGTACGCGAAGTCTGTCATCGAAAGGAGATTCAAAGTCAATGATTTAGTACTTCGATCTACAGCTTATCTCAAGCATCATCCCGGTGGCAAATGATCGCCAAATTGGGAAGGTCCCTATGTCGTCAAAGAAGCATTACCCCGCAACTCATATCGGCTCATCAACGCCGATGGGGTAGAATTACCAGATCCCATTAATGCTAGACACTTGAAAAAGTTCTATACTTGAAGCCGTTATTCTTCCTTTGTAATCTTCCTATTCTCTTCAATAATGATCAAACTTTCTTTTCCCAGTTACACTAGGGCATTTTTTTAAATTTTGTTCTGTATACAGGCAGGATAAACAAATCTCTCATTTTACATACTTGTGCATGCATGCGCATCAATTTGCATTCAACTGCATTAATAACAATCTCGTCAGTATTGGGATTTCAACAAACAGTCCCATCATAATTCCTAATGGTTATTCAAAATTGAAAGACAATCACCAGTACTGAACCAAAATCCAGTACTTGAACTGGTATTATTTCAAAATTCAGTGCTCGAACTGGTGTATTTTCAAAAATCCAGTGCTCGAACTGGTACATTCTCAAAATCCAGTGCTCGAACGGGTACATTTTCAAAATCCAACTTTCAAGTTGGTCTATATTTTCCTTTAAAGATCTGAGTTCTGACTCGGGTTTTCCTTCAAATTATTTTTCCTTTGAAAAACCGAGTTCCGACTCAGGTTTTCCTTCAAATTATTTTTCCTTTGAAAAACCGAGTTTCGACTCGGGTTTTCCTTCAAATTATTTTTCCTTTGAAAAACCGAGTTCCGACTCGGGTTTTCCGTCAAGTTATTTTCCTTTGAAAAATCGTGTTCCGACTCGGGTTCTTCGTCAAAATTATTTCTTTCCTCTGAAAAATCGGGTTCCGACTCGGGTTCTTCGTCAAAATTATTTCTTTCCTCTGAAAAATCGAGTTCCGACTCGAGTTTTTCTCCAAATTATTTCTCCTTTGTTGATCCGGGTTTTTGTGAACACCCCAATTTTTTCAAAGTTTTGTAAAAATATCCTTTTTGCCCCTGGCCTCATTTTCTGAGAAAATCAAAGCAATTTCAAAACTAAATTTCAGTTATTCTTCAGATTTTCTGGATTAAATCCCATATTGATATCTCCAATTCGATTTCGGGTCCGGATCTAGTAATCTGAGCCTCGTTATTCAAATTTTCAAATTAAAATTTTAAAATACCAAAAATAATTTCTGAAAAGCTCAGATAGTCCATCTGGTATCCTGTTGGATCCGCTACACTGTATTTCTCAATTCGAGGTTTAAAACTCAAATATTTTCTCAAATCTTGGATTTAAACTTGTTTTTCTGAAGAAAATTTCAGAAAAAATAACCTTGAATTCTCAAAAAACCCTCCTTTGTAAATATTTCTCAAAAATACCAAAAAAATTAGTTTTAAATCTTTGATTCTCGTAAATTTTAGAACTTTATTCCAAAAATATCAAAAAAATATATATATATATATAGAAAATGAAGAAAAAGAGCAAAAAAATCAAAAGGAAGAGAAAAATACAAAAAAAAGAAAAATTGATAGAGTAAGCCTTTTTTTCATTTCTTGTAAAAACCCCTTTTAGCAAATTTTCTTAAAAGAGCCTCCTTTTTGAAAAATTCATAAAAAAACCAGAGGGACCCCATTACAAACCTTTTTAGGGTTTCTCTTTGAGAACCCTTCAGAAGAAGATGGATGGCTGACGCCTCTCTCCCTCTCTCTCTCTCCTCCATTGCCGATTATCTCCCCTTTCATTCTCCACCTCCCATCTTCAACCACCTTCCCCTCTCGAACCTTCCTTTTCCCTTTTATAAAAACACACAGAGGGAAGAGGGGTGGACACCGCCTCTTCACCCCAGCACCCCTCTCTCCTTCAGGAATCACTCGTCTTCGCCCCATTCTCTATTTCCCTTTCCCCTTCTTTCAGTTTTCCCTTATTATTATTGCTTTTTGATCGACTGAAGAAGACACCACGGCCAAGCCAAGCAATACGCGCCATCTTTTCTGCTCCATTTGAAGGAATCAGATTGATTCCTTCCCCTAGAGGTTCTGCAATTACAATCGACTGAAGAAGGAGGTCGACCCTACCTGGTAGCAGCAGATCAAAGTCAGATTCTCCTTCTCTCAATTGAAGCAGGCTACGCACCAACACGACAGCCACTCCCGCTGCATCTGTTATGGGTTGAATTTTTTGGTGGGTATTTCTAATGGTGAAATTCTCTTCAAAGCAATAAAGTGCATTGGGAGCATCAATCAACGTTTGGGCAAAGCTACTGCCTTCTATGAATCACTGGCTGGTCCCCTTTATATTTCTCTCGACCACGTCTTGTCTCATGTCGTGAAGGTACTGAAAACAAGGATAATTTTTTTTGGGCAATGTTGAAACTGTCAGATGTGGGATCTCTTTGTTAAGCTGATATTTTTCCCTGTTTCTGTTGCTTATTAGCATTTTTGTTACTTTTTGTCACTGTCCAGTATGACTGTTATTTTTGCACTTACTAGATTTATTGTTTGGTCTTATTTTGGTGTTTTGTCATTAGAATCAATGTATCAAAAGGATGGAGCAGCACGTCTGCATGAGTTTGTGAAAGTATTTGTGTTAGCAGTTGAGTATATTTTGCTTATATGACTTGAGGTTTTTCACTTAATTTACTCTATGCTAATAAAAGTTCTCATTTTTTTGCATTGTTATCTTTTAACTGCATCTTACTGTCATATTCATTAATAAAATTGAAATGACTGATATTTTCCCAAAATAAATCATGACTCCATTCTTTCATTTTATCCACAAACCCTCGGCATGCTAGCATCTTCAAATATTTGTTATATTTGTTAATAATGACTTCATACTTTACTGTTATATCTTCTTTCCCACCCACTTCTTATTATACATTTAGGCCAGTTTGAGACATTAATATCTCAAACCTCGGTAAAAGCTAAAGGACCATAACTGAGTCAGGTTGAGGAATTATCATATCTCAGGATTTCAACCAGGTTGTCAAGTTCATTACTGGTCTAACTTAACAACAACACCAAGAGTCGGGTGCATAGCAGAGGGAGAGAAAGAGAGAGATTACCCCTCCAAGCATGAGAGTTATGAAAATCTTGATTATCATCATTGTTGTCAATGTTTGCTTCTATCTGTTTACACAGATCTGCAAGGTTTGATTCATTGAATACCTTTAGTTTTGGTATAAAATTCCCAAATTTCTCTGATTGCTCCCCATTTGACATAAACACTTTTATCGTTGCAGGGCTGGTTTTACTTCAATTCATCTGGTGCTTGGAATCTGTTTCTTCTTATATAGTAGACCCTCCATAACCTGCTGCCATATGCTTACCTTTTCATAAAATTCTAAGTGTCGATAAAAGCATAACTCTAGGTCCTACAGCGAGAAGGCTGAATCTTTCCAGAGTTTCTGTGGGTTAAATCAGGGTTCAAAAAGATTACAAATATATACCTGGATTTGCACCAAATGAAATCAAGCTTTCACTTTTAAGTGCTAGTGAGAAGATATAGGTTTGTAGCCTAAAACTTCAGTTGGAAATGATTGAAGAACTAAAGCTAAGGTAAATGACCCCATAACATGATTTCGTACCAGTGAGGCCCTGTGCTGAATATATATATATAGGTTTTATGAATATGGATATGCACCATTGACATATCCTATAGATCGTTAATCTTGGTCTCCATACACATCTATATGCATCCCTTCTCAGTAAAGTCATTTAGTTTCAGTTCAAATCCTAACCTTTCTCTTTTTATGTTAGATTGTTTTGCTTTGCAGCTAACTCAATTCTTGCAGAAAATGTCATTTAGCTTAGAGATTACAATTTCAAACTCAATTCAAGTTGTAATAATCAGATCATAATGAGAATTTTATATTTCCAGCCTTAGATTAGAATGGATATGCATGTAAATACCACTTGTTTCATTATTTTTCCTTTATTTCTGAAAATTCACAAATGGGTACACGAATGGCACGTGCACCATTTTATAAAAGTTGATTAATCCTAAGTTGATGATTTACATCAATGGCCATAGTCAGGATGCAAACAAGACTTAGGATTTTCATCTTTTATGGGATAGCATCGGATCCACACTGGATCCCTCTTCAAAAATCATTATATTTTTAAATATTTTCTTCTCTTATCAGAGTTTAGTTTAAAATTAGCTCAATATATATATCAATGGCCATAGTCAGGATATATTGAGAGTTAATTTCACTTTAAACTCTATAAAAGCACCAAAATATGTTTTATTCTTCACTTGAATTTAAATATGATTATTATATAATACATTCAATGACCATAGTCAGGGATGTATCATATCCTCAATCTTATTTTAATTCACTTAAAGAATGAAATAAGATTTTCAAATCCAATTTCAAAAATTCTTTAAATTCATTCATTGACAGCATCATACTTTCAAAATTCTTTACCAAAATCCAAGTGATCGTAAATATCTTTCCTCAATCTCTATTTCAATTCATTCTTCTATCTTATTTCAAAGATTTAAATTTCGATTTCAAAGTCCAATTTAACTTTGAGATTTCAAATTCAATTTTATATTCAAAATTCCATTTCCAAAATTCGATTTCAAAGTTCAAATTAACTTTGAGATCTCTGACTCATTTCTAATTCCAACTTCAAATTCAAAAATCCAATTTGACTTTGAAGTTTATTTGTATATTCAAAAGTTCAATTGCTAATTCTAATCGAATTTCAAAACTCAAATCAACTTTGAAATTCCAAAATTCGAATTCAAATTTAAATCTGATTCAATATCTCAAATTCAATTTCAAAGTTCAAATTAAACTTTGAAGTTTCTTATTCTTCTGATTTCAAATTCAAAAATCAAGATTATTTTCTTATCTTCAAATTCAAAATCCAAGTTTTGAGATTGATTCTGAATCTCAAAATTCAAGTCTTTTTCTAAAGTTTTAAATTCAATCTGAGTTTTCAAAACCCAGATCCATCTTCAAAAGTCCCATTTGGACTTTCAAAATCCAAATCCAAATTACATCTTGGAGTCCAGATTTCGGATCCAATTCCCATTTAGGATTCTTGATCCAGAGTTCAACCTCATCTTGGATCTCAGACTTCAGATCCAAAATCCATCGAGGATCCATAATTCAATTTCATCCTGGATCTCAAATCTGCGATCCAGTTCCATTTAGGATCCAGAATCCAACTCCATCTTAGATCTCAGACTTCAGATCCAAAATTCCATTTAGCATCTAAAATCCAACTCCACTCTTGGATCTCAGATTTCAGATCCAAAATCCATTTTAGGATCCAGAATCCAACTTCACTTTGGATCTCAGACTTCAGATCCAATCCCTGTTTAGGATCCTAGATCCAGAATCCAATTTCATCTTGGATCTCAGATTTCAGATCAAATTCCCATTTAGGATTCTAAATCCAGAATTCAACTTCCATTTGAATCTCAGATTTTGGATCCAAATCCATTTAAGATAGCAGATTTTGGATCCAAATCCATTTAAGATATCAGATTCCAAATCCAAGTTTATCTTGATTCCCAAAATTCCAAAAACCAATTCCATTTCTCAAATCTATTTGGATTTCTCAAATCTCATTCTAACTTCAAAGCTAGAATTCATTTTCCATTTCAAACATTCATCCAGGTTCAAAATTCTAATTCAAAGTCCATTTACGACTTTGAAACTTCCTTTCTTCTCCTTTTATCATTTACTTTCAAAGTCCAGATTTATTTTCCCAAACTCTGATCGTTCCAAAAACTTAGAACTTTAAATCTCAAGTTCTAAGTTAGAAACCATTTCTTCACTCTATCATCAAATTCATCTCAGAAACACTTGGAGATTTCCAAATCATTTATCAAAAAGAGCATACATCTTTGCATTGCACAAGCATGATTCTCTGTGCATTTAGACTTAGAATAAATTCTTAGATAAATCTTTTAGCAAAGCAAAAAGGCATGAATTCGACCCTTGGTTCGATTACCCCTGGTAAAGGCGCCAGGAACAGTCGAACTTCGTACCGACGAGCGAATCCCGTCTCCCGATCTTCCCGCAAATATTTCAAAACGGAGGCGAGTTATTTTCTTAAATATTCTCAAATTAAGGTCAAGTGAGACCCCGCAAAAGATTTCCTCTTTCTATTCTTTCTTTTCTTTTCTCTTCTCTCTTTCTTTCTTTCTGCCTTTTATTTTCTCCCTTCAAAAAGGAGGAAATAGAGGTTGGAAAGGAAAAGAGAAGGAAGAGAGAGAAATACCAAGAGAGGAAAAATTTTGCGATGATCACAGTTTTGGCGACTGTGATGGGACTCGTCTCCGTCCGGTTGAATCTATGCCTTTGCTTTGCTTTGATATTATCTAAGTCTTTATTCTACAAATGTCAGCTATATTTTTAAGCAAACCTTAGGAGCCTAGACTCTATCATAAGCTGACATCGTTGCATATAGGATCTAAGTATGGTTTGGTAGGACCATATCGAGGAGATTATTCCATGCTCACATTAGACTTAGGTCTGAAATACAACTCTCCTCGATTCTAGGGATTGAATGCAAAACAATGTATGCAAGTGTATGCTTCTTTTCATTTTAATCTATATCTTTAGGACTTGCGTTAGAGACATCTGATTTTATCGCATGCTGAACATGTTTTTGAAAACATCCCTACCTATATTGTCCCGGTCTTCACGTTGCTGGGCTGTCTCACTGAACTATAATTCGGGAGAGAGCCTCACAACTGGACCACTTATTTGGGTTCGTGCCCCCCTACCACGTACCTAAGGGCCATAGTCCGATGTATATCAGTAGGTGCTCAAGGATGTTGGGAAGCCATTACCTTAGAACCGGAGAAATATTTCTATGCCACGTATTTCAAGCTTCAACTTGAGTATATTGGCGTATCTTGATTGGAATCAGATGATCTAAGCCTTAGAGTTAGGATTAAGGTCCTACAAACCATTTCAAAATATTGCATTTAGAGTCAGCCTTTAGGGAGTGTTGTTTGTGCATCCTTGTTTATACATTTGTGATTGTATGACATTTTATATTCTTTATATTTTTCAAAACCCTGGGTATATATTATTCAAAATTTCCTCTTTGTTTTTAAAACCCAGGTGTATTTTTCCTTTTCTTCTTATGATTTCCTCTAATTCTTTGATCCTGCCTGCAAATTCTTCAAATCTTAAAATCTTTGCCATCTACTTTCAAAATTCTTCTCTGATATATTCTATTCCTCACCCTCTTTTGTAATAAAATATCTTTTGTCAGGAGATGTCCTTTTCAAAATTAATATTTGGTCATATTTTAATTGTTTATCCTTTTCAGAAAAAAATGCGGTTGTCGCAAATTTTGGTGACAACCCGATCCCTCGTAATGGGATATTTTCATTGTCAGATTGTGATTTCTTCCTTTATTAAAATTTCTTCCTAGATCTTTTCTAAAAACCCCCATTTTTGCCCTTCAAAGGGGGCATTGGCATTGTCGGTTGATTCAAACAAAGATCAAGGGTTGCACCGTTCTAACATCTCAGCTACAAGCAGAAAGTAAGGAATGGATTCTCAAAAGTTTGTCAGAGAGGGAGTTCAAGGCAGCAAAAGTGAGATTGATCCTGCTATATATCGATTATTCAAAAAGATGATGATTGAGATATTATCCGAGCAAGCTGAAGCCAGTTGCGGAAAAGCTCCCACCGAAGGAGAGGCACCTGTCACCTTCCCCATGAATGAACGCAGCAATATCTATGCAGGAAACTCTAAAGCCAGCAGGGGCAGCAACCAAGACAACCAGGGCAGCAACTTGGGAGAGTATAAAGGCCAGATTGGGAAATGTTGTGAAAACCATGATAGACTTCTTCAATACAGTCCTCAGCAAAAAGGCAAGAAGCAAGAAGGACCAAAGCGCAAGGATTGGAGCAAGGATCGAGATTTCACTCCTTTAGATGAGCCGCTCGACAAAGTCCTCGAATACATGTTGTCTAGCGAATTAGTCAGGCTCCCAAAGGCCGCCAGCCCTTCCACAATCATGGGAAAATATATAGACCAATTATGCAGGTTCCATAGGGCAACAGGGCATGACATTGAGCATTGCTTTGTCTTCAAGAATATAGTTCAAGACTCCCTTGATAAGAATCTCTTTGTCAAAAACGAAAAAGAAAAGAATCCAGATCTCCTAACCATGCAAGCCCAGTCCAGCTCCCAGACAGGGGTCAGCGCTCAGTGGAAATCAAGCAAGCCGAAGAAAACAAAACGTGATGGTTGGGGTTATGATCGCGAGCTTACCCCTCTAGGTCAGCCAATCGAAGAAGTTCTACAATACCGGCTGTAAACACCCCAAATTTTCACTCACCTTCCTGGCATCGCCCTCAATCAGCACATTTCAGTTCTCTGGAATCAATAAAGGGCAAAATGGTCATTTTTTGAGTTTAGATCTTGCAGAAAGTCTGAAATTTCATTCTTGAGCCTCAAAATTTCTATATTTAGGTTCAGAGACATCTTCAAACTGCAAATTTTCAAAATCCTATTCCTGACAAGAAGTTAGAATTTCCAATTCTAGATTCAGAATGACATTTCATAGGACATGTCTTTGCATAGCATTGCATGAACACTTTGTATCATTTCACTGCACAACATGTCAGTTTGAGATCCAAAACTCCTGATTTTCAAAATTGTCAATCTAGATTTGATTTTTAAACCTTTTAAAATTGATTTTTAAAACCCTAGGTATTCAAAATTACCAATTTTTCCCATTTTACCCCCAGGACTTTGAATTACAAAAGTCTTTCTCAAGGAAAACAATCTGGACATTTAGATATTGATTTTAAAGATTTTATCTCAAAACTTTTTGCAAAAAGATTTTAAATCTCTTTACAAAATTTTTTACATTTACTTTATCCATATTTTTGCCCTGAAAAACCAATTTTTCCAAATTCTTGAAAATAAACAAAGTTTTATCTCGTGTTATAAAAATTTCAAAAAAAAAAAAGAAGTTTATTTCTTCTCTCTTTATTTTCAAATAAATGGAGCGGGACCCACCCAGAGATCGCACCAATTTGCAAATTCTTCTTCTTAATGTTATTTGTTTATTTATTTTTTTTAGTTAGTGGGCCCACACACATGTGGCACCCCAATTGAAAATAAAATATTTGTCAAAAATAAAATAAAACTTTATTTTCCAAAAGGATTTTAAAAGTAGGTTGAGGTGGCATTTCCATAAAAGCCTCTCATTGATTTCAATACTCATTTTTTTTATTTTATTCCTCTTTATTGATTTGTTTACATAATTTTTTTTTTAGAAGGAGGCAGCCTTAAATGGCACAGCCGAATTTCCCTAAAGAAATAAATTTAATTTTACCTTAAACTTAGGTAAATGAAACAAAATTTTGGAAAAAATAGGGAATGCGCCCCTCTTGAAAACGGATATTTCAAATTTCAAAAGAGGTAATGGAACCTCATGAAAGGGCTGCGATTTTTTTTGGAAAAGGTGGTTCAAAATCTTTAAAAAGAGGAGTTTTGGGGAAGAAAAGGGGAGGAAAAAAATTTGATTTTTTTTTCTGGTCTTCTGGGTTTTTCGCAGGTGCCCTTTCCTGAGAGGCGTGGAGCTCTTCCCTTTTGGGCAGGCTGTTTCTTCTGCATCTTCTTCAACCCATCAGATCCTCCACGTTACCTTCAGCCAACTGCCGCCCATCTGCCTTCAGCCCAGCTGCAGGGAGTCCATCACTACAAGCTGCAAAGGGGGGTCTTCTTCTCAAACGTGAGGCTGCCCATCCATCCCCACTTCAGCCCAGCCAGCGTCTCCCCATCTACCTTCAGCCCAGCAGTCTCTGCATCTTCTTCAGCACGCCAGCTGCAGGAAATCGCCCCTTCCTTGCTGGTGTAGAAGATCCAAATCCGCTGCCTATCGTCCTTCAGCCCAGCTACAAAGGACCGACCCCCTTCTTGCCATCTATAGGTCGTGTGGTGCGTGAGATCCACAAACGTGCCTTCCTCCTGCCATCTGGATGTGTTTTATTTCAACTTCACCCTTAGTTTAGCCATAGTGATGCTTTGACAACACCGTTTCATTCTACCTTTTTACTTTCAAAAGCTCTGCATTTGTGCATTGTTCCTATCTATCACCTTACCTGTGTATTTTGATTCATCATGCCATTCACAAATTTGTTCTTGTGCATCAATGTATTCCTGCAAATTTTCTTTTTATTATCATTATAGCATTCAGTTTTTTTTATCTATTCTGAAGCATCACCCAACTCATTGTTGTTTGCTTCTTTTGATTATGCATTAGTTTTGAGCACCGATGTACTTCTCTCTAAGTTTTTTTTTTTTCTGCTGAAACAGAAGGTGTTTTGTGTTTGATATGGCTGCATTTGCTACTTGTACCAATACATGAATATCTGTCGTTGGTTTCTGGAATTGCCAATATGGATGTAACAAAATCATCAAGATGCATATGCTTGCAGAAGCAATTATACTCCAGTTTCTGGACTGGATGGCAATTATACATGTAGATGCTGACACAAATGGAACGCATGTTCTGTGTCTGGATTGATTATACCCATTCAGTGTGTTGGTGGACTTATTTGATTCCTCAGTGTTTACAAAGTGGTGGGCTGGTATGATGCATTGACCTGTAAAGAGGGAAATCAGTTTCCCTTTACTAGTGTGAGCTTGTTAGCCGTGTTTCACATTCTCACCTGCAAATTTACACAGGCAAGACGAAAAACCTTGTTGAGAATAAAACCATTGCAGCATCAATTACAAATTTTGTTTTATTCCTTTCCACAACATCTTCACTTCTCTACTAGGCTTTTCATAGCCCTTTCACAATATCCTTGAAACAGTCCATGGTGTTTCCACAGTGCATTTCTTGCACATGGTATATGTTATGTTATATCCATTTTCTGCTGCAGATGTGCAGTCTTGAAAATGAGCCATGTTCTTGTATAAATATTTTAATATCCATTTAGGCTTTATGGACCATCTTTTGCATGCTTTGTTAAGCTCCATACCCAATTCTACTGCAAAAAATGTTATAATTTGGGAATTACGGCTTCGTGAAATCCCCTACAGAAACTGTATATACCTGTATTTTCTGATTTTACCCATTATATGGAATTTCTATTAATATGTATATTTTCTCATTATATGTATATATATATCTATATATATATATGTATATCTATGTATATCTACCTATATGTATACGTATATATGTATATATATATACATATATATATACTTATATATATATATATATCCCTTCATGTGCACTTATTTCCATATATGAGCATCCATGTATCTATTTTCTCATATAAATACACCTCCAAGCTATGATACCATGTAAGAAAACAAGATCCTCCAAGAATGTATTCAAAAAAACAACAAAGTGGACACTCAAAGAGTTTCACTAAAACACCGAAAGAACATTCACAAGCCACAAAATATGCTCACAAACAAACACACACTAAAGGGGCAAACACAAGGAATAAAAATAATATTTTATTGATCAAGACCATGCAAGAATAAATACATTTGATAGGAGGTTTCACCCTGAAATCTAGAATTGGGAATGGAATTGGATTTTGGATCTTAAAATGGATTTGGATCTGAAGTCTGAGATCCAAAGTGGAATTGGATTCTAGATCCTAAAGGAGATTTTGGGTCTGAAAATCTGAGATCCGAAATGGAACTGGATTCTGGATCCTAAATGGATTGTGGATCTGAAGCCTGAGATCCAAAAAGTGAAGATTGTACTTGGAAATCTGGATCCAAGTTGGGATTAAGATCTAACTTTGGATTTGGATTTTGAAAGTCCAAATGAAACTTTTGAATATGGATCTGGGTTTTGGAAACCCAGATTGAATTTAAAATTTAGGAAAGGTCAAGCTCAGGGTTAATTTCAAACTTTGATTTTTGAATTTAAAGATAGGAGGATAAACTTGGTTTTGTATTTGAAGATGAATCAGAAACTTCAAAGTTAAATTGAACTTTGAATTGAATTGGAAATTTGAATTTTGAATACAAAAATGATTCTGAAATTTCAAAGTCAAATTGGACTTTGAAATAGAATTTGAATCTTTACAAATGAGATAAAATTGAATTTGAATCCATAAACAAGACTTGATCTGAGAAATGAAGAAAAGAATCACTTGGAATTTTGAAAAGGGAATATGATGCAATTCTATCCTAAATGATGAATGAATTTAAAAGATTTGAAATTGGACTTAAAAAAAACTATTCCATTCTTTAAATGAATTAAGAATGAGATTGAAGATATAATATATCCCTGACTATGGTCATTGAATATATTATATAACAACCACATTTAAATTCAAGTGAAGAATAGAATACATTTTGGTGCTTTTATAGAATTTTAAAATGAAATTAACTCTCAATATACCCTAACTATGGTCATTGGTATATATATTGAATTAATTTTAAATTAAATTCTGATAAAAGAGGAAAATATGATGAATTTTGAAAAGGATCCAGTGTGGATCCAGTGTTATTTTACAAAAGATAAACATTCTAAGTTTTGTTTACATCCTGACTATGGCCATTGATGTAAATCATCAACTTAGGATTAATTACCTCTTAAAAAATGGTGCACGTGCCATTCGTGTTCCATTTGTGAATTTTCAGAAATAAAGGAAGATAATAAAACAAATGTTATTTACATGCTCATCCATTCTAATCTAAGACTGGAAATGTAGAGTTTTCATTAATATCTAACTATTACAGATCTTGAATGAAATTGAATTTATAAAATTTCTTAATCTCAAAGAAAAGCTATACCCTTTACATCTCTCCTACAAAAAAAATCAAGTGTTAATATACAGTAGAAAACACACATGGAAAAGAAAAGATAATACTTTATACATAAGATGAAGAGTGTAATATATAGGGCTACGTATATGCATGACGGAGTGGATTCATCTTAGATGTATATGAGAAATGCATGAAAGAAACTCTTCATAAGATCTAAACATATTTATATATATACGATATGCATGATACTTGTGCCTAAGGGTAGCTTGGAGTGTAGGGGTTTTATAGCAGTGAAAGGTGAGATAGGTTCTGGGAATAGGCAGTAGGAGTATGCAAGGACAACAGATGGAAGATGTGAATATAGTGAGGATGCAGCTAGGACAGATCCAATGGATATCAATATGCAGTAAGTAGTGGATATATGGGGAGGTTACAACAGCTCATTAGCCGCTGTGAGTGTATATGGTAATAGATTGTATATATAATAGGTCACAACGATCTTGTGGAACAGGAAAGAACTTACCCAGTTTTTAGGAAGCACAGGTTACTTAAGGGCTGAAGGGAAAACTACAAGTAATATGATATCTTAGGCAACGAAAGAACGACATATGTAGGGCTGACTGATATACCTAAATGTAGGTGGATTTTGGCTGCAAGTTAGGAAGACACAGTGAGCATATGCTACACCCTCAAGCAGGTACCTAAACAAAGAGAACAAAAGCCTTATATTTGTTTGAACATCAATCTAGGAAACATCGCTAACACATTGAACAAGAGATGATGTATAACGTAACAGTTCCTCAGAGCTTTCAGGTGGAGTTTTTTAATAGCCACTTGTGGAAAAGAAGCGCAAATATACGAGATGAAAATGACTGGCTCCACAATAAGACAATCAAATCCAGGACAGGCTTCCCATTTTCAACATTGCTAGCATAATGTTCAGCAAGGGTGAATGATCTGGCGGACGAGGTGAATACTAACATTTAAAGAATGATTTACAGCAGTAAAAAAAAAAATTTGCATTTGTTAATTAATTTACAGGAAATTGGAAACACACTTGCAGAGAATTTTCAGCAGGTACTAGTAGATGCCTACAACATGTACAGGTGGTGACAATAATACAAAAAAAAAAAATGTACAGACGTCATTGCAAAATATTTAGGTGTTACATATCAGGCTAAATGTAAAGGGTGAGTAAATTTCCAAGAGGAACCATCACGTCTGGGTCAGCCTATCACATGAAAATCATTGACATGGGATAATTCCAACATAATTTAGCACAAACTATTTGAATATTTCTATAACATTCCCCAAGAGCAAGTGGGTTTTGCTGTTTACAAAAATTATTCAGGATCATGGAATGCTAGACTTCCAACAAACTAGGTACAGATTGGAAAGAAAAAAAAAATGAAGGAACAATATCCAAACGTTAATCAAACAACATACCTATAGAAATTTGAATCATACCATCATGCCAAGTCAATTCCAAAGCTCCTCTTTGGGCCTGCAGAAATTTGAATCATACCATCATGCCAAGTCAATTCCAAGGCTCCTCTTTGGGCCTGGGTTCAAACAGAAACAGTAACAATGTTACACCTTGCTGCAAGAACTAACTTCTCGGGGGATAATGTCAAGCCAACATAAAGAGTATATATTGTGATATGTTGCTGGAAAGGGTGCCACATGGTGCTGAAGATGAAGTGATAAACACACACAGTGGATATAAGAAATACAAATGTATGAATAGTGACAACAATTGAAATGCAATAACAGTTCATTTCCTGTGAAATGGCTCCCAACATGACAGCCGGCCTTGGCCACAGTGCCTCAATTTATTGACTTCAGTATGGGTTTACTAGTAGGTTACCAGAACCATGAATCATCAAGAAAAAAAGATCACTTCACGATAACTCTGTTTTTTCCCCTTTTTTTTTTAGCAGCATCCAATTTGACGCACTCGGTCAAATCATCAGGTCTTGAGCCTTTGGTTTCTGAAGCTGGAAATGTGAATTGTACCTCTGCAGGTGGGAGGACTGATGAAATTGGATACTCGATGCAGAGGGGAGGAATCCTCCCAAATAGAGCCCAACAGAGGGCTTTGGTAATCCAGTGACCCCAATTCGAGTCAATTTTAGATCGGAGGAGGCAGCTGTAATTACCTTTTGTAATTGGTTGTCTGGTGTTTCAAGAGGCAGTTCACTCTTGGCTTGGTTGATGTGGCAATGTTAGGTGGATGGACCATGGCATAGACGTTCAACTGTTCTTTATCTGGCCCTTTTATCTTTTCTTTAAAAATACAAAGCACTAGAGATGGTGAGTATATCCACTAGAGGGAAGTAACTGCTAATGCTGCTAGGTTTGTTGAAATAAAGGGAAGATGTAGATCTATGATGGATGAACGAAACAGTCAGAAATTACAAATGGATTAAACCTCCAAAACAAGATGTTAATGCTAGATCGATGATGCAGCAACTAGAAATTAAGCATGCTATATATAAAAAAAAAAGTATTGAACATGTTACACAGTAATTATAAATAAATAACATATAACTAGGATTTTGAGGGAGTGAAAAGCACACGCCTACAAGGGAAATGTAGGTTCGTAATTGATTCTCATCTTCTCATACTTTCAGTTAATCATCCAGGACCATTATTTTACTACAGTCTTTTGCAGAACAATAAAGAGAGAATATCAAAAGAGGAGAAATATACAGATGTTGAGGATGAGTCGAGGCTAGATGCTGACATCAGACTGTTAACAATATGGTGATTCCTTGAAAATTCTGCGAGTGGTATTAACAATCTTTTGGTTGATCTTCCATACTTCTGGCTTTTTCTCAACGTCTCTTGTAATCCAAGGCTGCAAATCCCTGTATGCCTGATGGATGAAGATTGCTGATGCTACCGGTGGTATACTGAAGATGTCGAGCGTGGGTGTAGTGAAATGAAAAGGGGATACGCACGGATGTACAGATATTGATATGGGCCGAACCAGGTTTTCAATACTTACATGAGGCTAATGTACAAAGCACAACAGGCAATTTTTCACGGTCACAACTCCAAAATCTTATAAAGCTTGAAATATGTCTCAATGAACGAATTCCCAAATGAAACAAACCACCAGTACCCAACCATATTTTCTCCTCAGAACAAAATGAAGAATCATCTAATCAAAGCATAATAACAAATTTGGAATTTGTACTAAGCATGAATTGAGTTTAATACTCAGAACAAGAAATAAAAAAAAAAAAACAACATCACTGTAATTTTTATACTGAAATTTATCACTTGATAGACCTATTCAGATGCCTTCAATGCTGGGTTGTTATTGAGAATGCAGATATGAGCTGGATACAGGCGAATCATGTGGATGTACACGATGAAGAAAAATAGATGTTGCAAAGTGACAAAAGCTAAGACTAAATAAAAAATAAGAAGAAGAAGAAGAATAGATCACTGCAGATGGACTCCTGTTACATTTGATAAAATGATTGCGATAATGAAGATTACAGGGCTTATCGAACATCAAAGCTTATTGACAAGGTAAACATATAAAAAAAACTACTAGACCCACAGAGTTCCAGAGATTTTTCTACAGCACTAGGTCTTCAATGTGGAGATTCCCGATGAGTTATATAAATGGGACCAGATACTGTTAAAAATTGAACTAAGTGGGTTCAGTAAAACAACATAACATCAGATCTTACTATGGAAATCATAAACAGAGATCAACTAGGGGTCCTGATAGGCCGTAAAAGATCATCGAACTCAAAATGAACATACATTTAGATTTGCCTGAACTGAAGAAAATCAAGATGAATTGCCAACAACAGGAAAAGAAAGAAAAGAATGACAAAAACAAATAACAACAAAAACAAAAACAAAAAAAAAGTGTTGGAATAGAATTATTCCGTTGTTTTGGCACAAGAGAAGTTGATGTCTCCATAAGCAACCCAACACGCTCGATGGTGCGTCCATGGAACAAAATCAAAAGAAATCGAAGATATGAAGGCAAATGGGAGGTGACTAAGGGATTCTTACCTAGGATTTTGCAGGAATTCCGAAGACCGGAGGAAGGAGGATTTCCTTCTGTAAGGAGGGGAAAACACCAGAGGAGAGAGGGATCGAGAAGGAGGGATGAAGTGGCTATCGGTGGATGGAATGGATGGATGTGGATCAGAGGATGTGCAGTGGGGAGGTGGAAGAAAGAAGCAGGAGATGCGTGAACCAGGAGAGGTGAAGACGGATGGTGTTGAAGTCCTCTGCGGGCTTCTCTTAAAGGGAGAGAAGGAGGATTCGGTTGGGGGATGAGTGGAGGAGGATGAATGGTAATGGTGGACATGGAGGATCGGGCGGTTGGAGGGTAAGATTCTGGAGTTCTTCTGGAGGGGAAGCGAAGGGGTGAAGGCGAGAGTTAGGGTTTTAAAACCCTAACTCGACTCTTAAACACTGAAGATAAAATTTTCCACAAAAGGGCCTCTTAAAAAGTCTTTTCCAAAAACAGGTTTTTAAAAAACCATTTTTTTGTAATTTCCTTCATTATTTTTGATTTTTTTTGTTCTTTTCTTGAATTTCAATATTTTTTTGTGTTTTTTTCTTTGGAATGAAATTCTAAAAACTAAGGATTTTAAAATAATTTTGCAAATTTTTTCAAAAATATTGACAAAGGAAAAGTTTTCTGAACTATTTTGGAAGAAGATGGGTTTGGACCCGAGTTTTGAGAAAATATTCGAGTTTTAAAACTCGAATCAAGAAATACAATGTGATGGATCCAAACGGATGCCGGATGGACTGTTCGAGCTATTTAAAAACTATTCTTGGTATTTTCTGTAATTTTAATTTAAAAGTTGGACAACGAGACTCAGATTTGGATCTGGACAATGGATCCGGATCTGAAATCAAGTCAGTCAAAATGAATTTAATTTTAGTAAAATTTGAGAAATTAACTGGAATTTGGATTTAAAAGCGACTCAATTGCTCAAAAAATGAAATCAGAGGCAAAAAGGGAATATTTAAAAGATTTTGAAAAATTTGGGGTGTTCACAGATGCCCCTCTTTGCTACTAAGCCAGTTGAAAGCCGAGCTTAGTGGCAAAGATAACACTCCAAATTTTGAAATTGCCCCAATCAGCAGATCTGAGCTGGGTGTGGAAGAATTATTTTAAAAACATGGCTTTTCAGGCTTAAAAACCTTAGCCTGAATGGCTTGGGGGAGACGAAATCTTCGAAAATGATATGACTGAATAGAAATGAGGAAATCGGGATGAGACTTTGGGTGAAGATCCCGAAGTGATAAAAGATAAGCATTTTGATCAAGTCTCGTGGGTGAGACAAGATCAGCTTTTTGGAACGAGTCAGGTTTAGCCCTTAACCTGGATGGGACGAAGATATCTCAAAATAACTTGAATGGGGGAAGGAATATATGATGACTTTGATGGGACATTTTTTGGAAAAGAAGATGATGCTTAAGTAGGATCCTGTCCTGGATGGATATACAAGGCATGGGTTCCTTGATGGGAAGAACCATGATGGGACTGGAAGAAAACATCTTGTCAAAACGAGGAACCTCGTTGGAACGAGACTCAGGTTTAACCCAAACCTGAAAAAGGAAGATACCTTAAGGAGCGAGGTTCAGGCTTAACCCTTAACCTGAAGGGGATGACCAAATGGAATCCTCGAATGAAGAAACCATGATGGGACCTTCGGAGTGTGGACGAACAAATCCGAAAGGGGTTCGCGAGAGGAGGAAGATGGGATTCCCTAACGCCTGGAAAAGGGATGATCTTGGGTGTCTCATGGCTGAGACTGAAATAGTTTTTGAATTAAATGACCTCTCGTAGAAAATACAGATTTTGACCCTTAACCTGAGTGGGTACGACCAGACGGGATCCTCAGGAGAGATACTTCAGCTGAATGAGGCAACTCTTCTGGGAATGTGAGAGATGGAAAATAAGGAGATGTGAGGCAATTCTTTTGACAAGATTAATAAGGTAACAGGGGGCAAATCTTTCGATGGTGTGAAAGATGAATAAGGTGATCCTGTTATCAAGAGCAAGGTGATCTTTTTGGACAAGGCAAAATATGAGTAAGGCGATCTGAGGAGGCGAATCTTTTGACAAGGTGAAAGATGAAGAGGGCAATCGGAGAAGGCAAAATTTTTTGATTTAAAGCGGAAGATGAATAAGGCAATCATTTTGACAGGAGAAGGAGAATCTCTCGATCAGAGTGAAAGATGAGAAGGGCAATCCTTTTGGAAAGGAGAAGGTGAGAACGAAATATGAAGATGGCAATCCTTTTGGCAAGGAGAAGGCAAAAGTGAAATATGAAGATGGGAATCCCTTTAGCAAGGAGAAGGTGAAAGCGAGATGGCAATCCTTTTAGCAAGGAGAAGGCAAATCTTTTGATCAAAGTGAAAGATGAGGAGGTGATCCTTTTAGCAAGGAGAAGGTGAAAACGGATATGAAGATGGCGATCCTTTTAGCAAGGAGAAGGCGAATCTTTCGATCAAAGCGAAAGACGGAGAAGGCGATCCTTTTATCAAGGAGAAGGCGAATCTTTCGATCAAAGCGAAAGATGGAGAAGGCAATCCTTTTATCAAGGAGAAGGCGAATCTTTCGATCAAATCGAAAGATGGAGAAGGCAATCCTTTTATCAAGGAGAAGGCGAATCTTTTAATCAAAGCGAAAGATGCAGAAGGCGATCCTTTTATCAAGGAGAAGGCGAATATTTCGATTAAAGCGAAAGATGGAGAAGGCGATCCTTTTATCAAGGAGAAGGTGAATCTTTCGATCAAAGCGAAAGATGGAGAAAGCGATTCTTTTAGCAAGAAGAAGGCGAATCTTTCGATCAAAGCGAAAGATGGAGAAGGCGATCCTTTTATCAAGGAGAAGGCGAATCTTTCGATCAAAGCGAAAGATGGAAAAGGCAACTCTTATGAAAGAGGGGAAGGAAACTCTTTCGACTATGCGAAAGAAGGAAAAGGCAACACCAAGATGTATCAAAACAGATGTTAAGTTATTATTTCTTATAAGGAAAGCTGGAAAATTTTGGCAAAATGATAAAATTTATAGTTGATTCAAGGTAATTTTAAGGTAAGCACTTTCGAAAGATGTTTCCTCTTCTACCTAGAGTATTACCCCCAACTGGGTTAACTCTATAGAGTCCAGAATCAAAATCAAATTATTGTTTGTTGGTTTTCTTCAAGGAAGCTATCAATTTCCTTGATATGAAAAGAGAGGAAATATTCTTAGCTTCATAAAAGCATTTGAATGAAAAGATATTGATAGAAGAATTTCACATAGATAAAGAAGATTCTAGGCAGTTTGGGTAGTTTGATATCCTTGGCATTTTCCCATGATGATCTTCTTGCACTCTTTTGAGTCATGGAGCTTTCTTGGGCTTTTTACATCATCCTTCATTTTGGAGATATCCTCACTTTTCTCTTTTTTTTCGGGGAAGGGTATGTCACAAACTCCTTCATCTTGAAGATGTTCCGATCCTTCATTTATCTCACGGGTTATATTGATGACATCGGTTCTAAAAGGTCTTTAGATGATAGCAGAAATCAAATATATTTTACGGTTTGTCGGTAGGTTCATCACACTCACCTTCATCTCGACGGTGATCTGAACATTCTCTGGAAGGATCCTTCACAAACTTCTTCATCTTGGAGAAGATCCAAATCTTCTTTGGCCTCGGAGATCTAGCTCGCATATTTGTCTTCATCTTGACGACAATTGAGAGATCCCTTTTGCGGATATTTGATTACAGCTCAAATGACTGAGGAGATATGGATTGGGTAGGTCCTTTTTACTGCCCAGGATATTTCCACTGTCTTACTGCCAAAGAATAATCTTTAAGAATGTGCCATAGCTATGATCAATATCAGCTCACTTATCGCTTTTCAACGTCATTGAATTTTTCTTCGCCAGTCATATCGAAGATTTTTCTTCATCCTCTTGGTTGACCAACAGAAAATTTGAAGTTTGAGCCTTTCTTCACAAAAGCTTCATCCTTTTGGAAGAAATACTAAGGAGATTGGAGGAAATTCTTTATGTAATAAAAATTTGAGATCAACAACTATTTTATGGCAATTTGGCAAGATCTTCCTGAAATCCTTGATAACGAAACTTTGCTTAATATCGAGTTTTGATATATCAGTGGGATTCTGGAGAAAAATCCAACACGAGGCTGAATTCTGAAGGTAAATATAAATTTAAAGTTCTGAAGGCAAGCTTGGCAAAAAACTGGATTTTGAAGGTAAGCCTAACTCAAAAGCTGGTTTTGACAGACCAACTGAATCAGGACTCCGGATTTTATAAGGAAGGCTAGAAGATTCGAGTCGAAACTCGAGCCTTCGAAGGAAAGCTAGGAAGTTTTGGTTTCTAAGGAGAGAAAATTCAGGTCGAAACCCAAATCTTCAAAGGAAAAATTGAACCAATTTAGATTTTTGAAAGAAAGAAAATTCGAGTCAAAACTCAAATATTTAAAGGAAAGCTAGAGAGTTCGAGTCAGGACTCGAATCTTAAAGGAAAACTGGGAATTTTTAGATTTTGAACGAAAGAAGACTTGAGTTAAAAACTCAAATCTTCAAAGGAAAGCTGGAAAGTTCGAGTCAGGGCTCGAATCTCAAGGAAAAAGTTGGAAGTTCGAGTCGAAACTCGAATCTCAAAGGAGAGTTTATGAGAAGGGATAAAAATTGATGAAAGATTGACAGAAATTAAGGAAAATTGAGGAAAGATTGTAACCTGAAGGCTTGAAATTGAGATTTGAATAACCCGAAGGTCAAAATTGGATTTAGAGCTTTTTGATGAATGGTTAGTGCAAAGACTGAACCTGAGGGGCTAACTGATCGATTAGCCAGACACTAGCACGAGCGTTAGGCTTACCAGTACGAGTACTGGATTTTTCAAAAAAATGCCCCAGTATAAGTATTGGGTTTTGTAAACACCCCAAATTTTCACTCACTTCTTGACATTGCCCTCAATCGGCACATTTCAGTTCTCCGGAAGCAATGAAGGGCAAAATAGTCATTTTTCAAGATTGAACCTTGCAGAAAGTCCTAAATTTCATTCTTGAGCTTCAAAATTTCTATATTTAGGTTCAGAGACACCTTCAAATTGAAAAATTTCAAATCCTTTTTCTGGAGAAGAAGTTAGAATTTCCAAGTCCAAGCTCAGAGTGACATTTCATAGAACATGTCTTTGCATAGCATTGCATCATTTCACTGCATAGCATGTCAGTTTGAGATCCAGAACTCCTGATTTTCAAAATTGTCCATCCAGATTTGATTTTTTAAACTTTTCAAAATTGATTTTTAAAACCCTAGGTTTTCAAAATTGCCAATCTTTCCCACTTTATCCCCAGGACTTTGAATTACAAAAAAAAAAATTTCTCAAGAAAACAATCTGGATATTTGGATATTGATTTTAAAGACTTTATCTCAAGACTTTTTGCAAAAAGATTTTAAATCTCTTTACAAATTTTGTTTTTACATTTATCCATATTTTTGCATTGAAAACCCAATTTTTCTAAATTCTTGAAAATAAATAATGTTTTATCTCGTATTTTCAAATAAATGGAGCGGGACCCGCCTTTGAACTAGTACCATACTCAGATTCTCAGGTAAGTATCTTATTCTCAAGTGGAACCCACTCGGAGGTCATACCAATTTGCAAAATTTTCTTTTTAAAATTCTTATTTATTTATTTATTTTTTAGTGGGCCCACACACATGTGGCACCCTATTTGAAAATAAAAAATTTTACAAAACAAAATAAAGCTTTATTTTCAAAAGGATTTTAAAAGTGGATTGAGGTGGCATTTCCATAAAAGCCTCTCATTTATTTCCTTTTTATTTATTTTTTTTATTTTGTTTTAATAAAAAAAATTTTAGAAAGAGGCAGCCTTAATGGCACAGCCGAATTTCCCTAAGGAATTTTTTTTTTATTTTTACCTAAAACTTAGGGAAATAAAACCAAAATTTGAAAAAAAACAAAAGATGCGCCCTTTGAAAACGGTAGCATTGAAGTCCAATTTGAAATTTTTTTCAAAAAAATGGTAACGGACCTGCGTTTCTTTTGGAGGGGCTGAAAGTTTTAAAGAGTAGCCATTAGCCGATTGAGGGAGGAGAAAAGAAGAGGTTTTCGTGGGTTTTGGATTAAAGGGAGCATTCACCAAAGGGGGAGGCCTGGCCGATTAATGTTTTTTTTTCTGTTTTGCAGGTGGGAGTTCTCAGCGTGAAGCCCCTTTCATCTCCAACAGCAGCTGAAGATTACCTTCTTCAGTCCAGCCATAACCTTCAGCTAACCCACGGTTGCTGGCCCTTTTCCTTCAACCCACCAACAAGCAAGCCACCTCCAGCCAACGTTTCCTGCACCTACACTTCAGCCCAGCCACAGGGCACCTCCAACCAACGTTTCTTGCACTTACACTTCAGCCCAGCCACAAGGCACCTCCAGCCAACGTTTCCTGCACCTACACTTCAGCCCAGCCACAGGGCACCTCCAGCAAGTGGCTGCGTCTTCCTTCATTCCAGCCACAGCACAGCCAACCCAAAATTGATTGCATCCATTCCAGCTCAGCCAACGTTTCCTGCATCCTCACTTCAAACCAGCCACAGCAGGGAAGCCCAGCCATTGAAAAGACCTTTGTTGTTGCCCTTTCCCTTCATCCAGCCTGAAGTTTGCACCTTTACCTCCATTTCAGCCACAGCCGCAAGAGAAGCCACCACCAGCAGCATCCGATCCTTCTTCACCTCCATTTGCCTTCAATCCACTTGCAGCAGGAAGCCCAGCTGCACATCCACTTGCAGCAGGAAGCCCAGCCCACCAGCTGTCCGGAATCCAGCATCTTCATCTATCTTCAGTTAATCAGCAGCAAAAAGATTCCTGCTGCCCATTTACAGTCCACAAGCAGCAGGAGATCCCCAATCCAGCGAAGATTCCAACGTGTTCTCCACTTCATTCAGCCCAACTACATCACTACTTGATTTAGGTGATCATGTTTTGTTTAAGCTTAATGTTAAATTTCTGTTTTAGGAAGCTATGTTGGAATATCATCATTTGATTTATGAAATTTTGTTTAAGCTTGCTGCTAAAATTCTGATTTATGAAGTTATGGCTGAAACTTCATCATTTGATTTAGGAACGTTATGTTCAAAATTTTGTTTTTATGAAGATATGGCTGGAACTTCATCATTTTGATTCACGAGATTGATTTATGAGCTTCAAATTTCCGTTTTATGAATCTATGGGCTGGAACATCATCATTTGATTTGTGAGCTTGATGTTCAAATTTCTGTTTTATGAAGTTATGCTGGAACTTCATCATTTGATTTGTGAGTTTGATGTTACAAAATTCTGTTTTATGAATTTATGGGCTGGAACATCATCATTTGATGTTACAATTCTCTTTTATGAATCTCTGGGCTGGAACATCATCATTTGATGTTACAATTTCTGTTTTATGAATCTATGGGCTGGAACATCATCATTTGATGTTACAATTTCTGTTTTATGAATCTATGGGCTGGAACATCATCATTTGATTTATGAGCTTGATGTTCAAATGTCTGTTTTATGAAAATATGTTGGAACTTCATCATTTGGTTTATGAGCTTGATGTTTAAAATGCTTGTTTTATGAAGTTATAGCTGGAATTTCATTATTTGATGCTATAATTTCTGTTTTATGAAGCTATGGCTGGAATATTACCCTTGGTTTTAAGAAATTTTGCTTAGCTTAGTGCTAAATTCTTGTTTGCTATATCACCCCATTTGCAGCATCAATTATATATATTGTTTCATCATTTTCCATGACATTTTCATCTTTTCACCAATCTTTCCATATCCTTTTCATGATATCCTTGAAATAGCCCATGATGCTTCCACAACCCATTTCCTGCACATTCATTTTCTGCTGCAAGTGTGCAGTCTTGATATTTGGCCATATTCATGAACGGATATCTCTATATCCAATCGTGATCTCCCAACCAATTTTTGCACGCTTCTTTATTGATATATAGAGAAGCTCTATACCCATTTTTGTTGAAATATATCTTGTAATTTAGGAAATACGGCTATGTAAAGTTACCTACAGAAACTGCGTATATCCATATTTTCTGATTTTACCCATTTTGTAGAATTTCCATTAGTGCATATATTTTCTCATTTTATTTCTATATATATATGTATATCTATATATATTTACCTATATGTATACGTATATATGTATATATATATATGTATATATATATACATAGATATATACTTATATATATATATATATATATATATATCTTCATGTGCTCTTATTTCCATGTATGCACATCCATATATTTTCTTATATAGTTACACCTCCATCGTTACATGACATTTAGCACCTATTTTAGCATTTTGATATATGTATATGTCTCTTCGTTGTATATATTATATATATATGTCCATTTCCTTGTTTATTTTGTACTAACTCTCATTTTGCAGGAAAAGCTAGAAGAGGTTGATTCCTTGGCTCCATTTCAATTTTCTTTTACTTTATGTTATGCAATGTAACAATCCGATGTAAACCTTGGAATAAGATTTATTTTTACTGCTTAAATTAGGTCGCATCTCATATAGTTTGATTTCAGTAATATCCTGATTCTATGATGCATATATCTCAATTTTCAAAACCCACTGTGGATGAACACGAATGGCACGTGCACCAACTCTTAGAGAGTTGATGAACTCGGTGGAGTCCATATTTACGGCCCTAGTCGGAATATGGACGAGACCCAGATCCATCATCTCTCTACCACTCACATTGAGCCTACACTCTTAGGCTATCTTGAAAATGCACCTCATATTTCCAATGTTTTCAAAATATTGTGAATTAACTCAAATAAACCCTGAATATATTTATGGCCACAGTCAGAATATATGAAGGATTTACTTTGGCTTAATCCACATTTTTCCAATAAAATTTTCAGAAATCTTTTCAAAAGTGCATTCATTCATTCACATCATCTGCATCATTTGTTTTTCTCATGATTTTCTCAAAAGATTTTCACTTCATGGAATCGATTTTCTCAAGAAACTATGATGATATTCGAAGTTGGATTTCCCAAATCAAAGTTTTTCCCGTGATTTTCCCTGAAAATGTTATTTTCTTAAAATCCATTTTCAAAAGGAATTTCTTATCTTTCTCAAAAATCAAAGTTGATTTTCAGACATTTCAAAGACAAGATTCTCAGGATTTCAATTTCCTAAGTTCTAAATTTCCTTCTCCAATGAATTTTTCCTATAAATTTCCTATCCTTTTCTTAAGAAAATTCTCAAAGTCTACATTTTCTCAACAAGTGCTTTCCTTTTCAAATGTTCATCTTTTCTCAAGAATTCCTTCAGTTTTCCTGAGATTCTCATTTCTTCATGGTTTTCTAAGTCTTTCTAAACTTTCTCAAAATTTTCCTGAGATTCTCATTTCTTCATGGTTTTCTAAGTCTTTCTAAACTTTCTCAAAATTTTCCTGAGATTCTCATTTCTTCATGGTTTTACAAGTCTTTCTAAACTTTCTTAAAATTTTCCTGAGATTCTTATTTCTTCATGGTTTTCCAAGTCTTTATAAACTTTCCTCAAAATTTTCCTGAGATTCTTATTTCTTCATGATTTTCCAAGTCCTTATAAAGTTTCTCAAGATTTTCTCGAGATTCTCACTTCTTCAAGATTTTCTAAGTCTTTATAAACTTTCCCGAGATTTCAAACCTTCTTCGTCTGAGTTTTTCTGAGAGATTGATTTCCATCTTTTCCTGAGAACTACTTTTCAACTTTAAATATTTTCTAAGCATACATCATAGTTTTCCAACTTATATTTTACCAAATCTCATAGCACATGCCTGAATTCTCTATGCATTTAGGATAGAACATAATTTCAATGATTTTACTAAGTCAAGCATAATTTTGGTCCTTGGTTCGATTACCCCTGTTAAAGGCGGCAGGAACGGTCGAACCTCGTACCGACAGGTCGAGCCCCATCCCATGGATTTTCCCGTAATTTTCAAAACGGAGGCGAGTATTTCAAAACAATTTCCAAAATCCGGTCAAGTTTGAATCGCGAAAGCATTTCCCTCTCTCTTCCGCAAGGAAGGGAAGACGGAGAAAAATTTTGCGACGATAACAGGTTTGGCGACCGTGATGGGACCTGTCCTTGTCTGATTAAAATTGTGCTTGACTTAGTTCAATTATCAAAATTATGTTCACAAAATGTCAGCTTTTACTTTCAATATCATGTGAGCCTAGGAGCCTAGATTTTGACCTAGCTGACACTGATTGCATATAGACTAGGCATGGTTTGGTAGGACCAGATTGAGGAGATATTTTCATGTTCACATAGACTTAGGTCTAAACACAACTCTCCTCAATATAGGATCTGAATGCAAACAATGTATGCTTCTTCAAAGTTTTCAAAATCTATCTCTCTAGGACTTAGAGCCCTCTATTTCTTGCATGTGATCATTTTTCAAAACCCCAATTACCTATCATTACCCGGTCTTCACGTTGCTGGGCTCTCTTCCCGAACCCTAGTTCGGGACAGAGCCTCACAACTGGGCCAATTATTTGGGTTAACACCCCCTTACCACGTACCGCGGGCCACAGTCCGAAGTATATCGGTAGGCGCTCAAGGATGTTGGAAAACCTTACCTTAGAACCGGAGTTGAAATTATATGCCACGTACCTCGAACTTCGATTCGAGTATATCGGCATAACTGGATTGGACAAAGATGATCTGGACCTAGAGTTAGGATTAAGGTCCTACAGCTGTTTTCAAATTGATGCATTTAGAGTCAGCCTCTTAGGGAGTGCTGTATGTGCATAAATGTTTGTGCAGAATGTGATTGTTCGTATTTTACCTCTATTTTCTTACATTTTTCCAAAAATATTTTCAAATATTCATATTTTCACCTTTTCCTTTATTTTCTCAAACCCAGGAAGATTTCCTCAAATATCCCATTTCTTTCAAAACTCCAGGTGATTTTTCATTCTTCCGTTCCACTGGATCTCGAATTTCCAGCTGCATTTGTATCCTGCCTGCAATTTTCAAAAATCATATGTTTTCTCTCATTGGATTTTCAATCCTTTTATCTATTTGCAAAATTCTTCACCTTATTTTCCTCGTGCATACCTTGATTTTTGCGGTGGAAATTGTTTACCCACATGCCTTCTCATTATTCTAAATCTGTTTGCGGATTGTTTTTTTCTTCCAAGAGATATCACTTTCCTTCAAAAATGGTATTTTCCTCGTGGTTGACGACCTCGCCTAGGTAACAAGGCACATTTTTCGTTGTTTATTTGCCTTGCAAAAGGATGACAACACAATTGTCGTAATCCTTACGACGACTCAATCCCTAGTAATGGGATACTCTTCCAATGGTCTACCATATTTTCCTCAATATTTTTCTCCAAAAATCCAAAAATTTTCCTCAAAATTTGATCCCGTCTTTGCCCTGCAGAGAGCCTTCTTTAAATTTTATTCCCTCTTCCCAGTTACACTGGGGCATCTTTTGAAATTTTGTTTTCAAACATTCTGTATGCAGGCAGGATAAACTAATCTCTCATTTGGCATGTATATACACCCACTTGCATTAATTTTGCATTCATTTCATGGGCATTTTCATTTCATTTTGCATTAAATCTGCATCCATTTCCTTCCCCTTCAGGTTAAGGGATAAACCTGAATCATTTTCCATAATTCTTCAATTTCGACCTCCGGGTCATCCAATCTCCAATTTTCAAACTACCAAAATTCTCAATTTTGACCGCCAAGTCATCCAATTTCCATTCCCCGTTCAGGATAAGGGGATAATCCTGAAACCATTCACAGAAGCAATCCAACTCTCTATAATGGTCCTTGTTCTTCATTGAACTGATATTGTTCCCAGTGAACTGATAGTCGTTCTTCATTGAACTGATAGTGTTCCCAAGTGAACTGATAGTGTTCCAAGCGAACTGATAGTCGTTCTTCATTGAACTGATAGTGTTCCAAGCAAATGGATAGTCGTTCTTCATCGAACTGATAGTGTTCCAAGCGAACTGATAGTCGTTCTTCATTGAACTGATAGTGTTCCAAGCGAACTGATAGTCGTTCTTCATCGAACTGATAGTGTTCCAAATGAACTGATAGTCGTTCTTTAGTGAACTGATAGTGTTCCCAAGTGAACTGATAGTCGTTCTTCATTGAACTGATAGTGTTCCAAGTGAACTGATAGTCGTTCTTTACCGAACTGATAGTGTTCCAAGCAAACTGATAGTCGTTCTTCATTGAACTGATATCATACTCAGCGATAGTCGTTCTTCACCGAACTGATAGTGTTCCAAGTGAACTGATAGTGTTCTTCATCGAACTGATAGTGTTCCCAAGCGAATTGATAGTCGTTCTTCATTGAACTGATAGTGTTCCAAGCGAACTGATAGTCGTTCTTCATCGAACTGATAGTGTTCCAAATGAACTGATAGTCGTTCTTTAGTGAACTGATAGTGTTCCCAAGTGAACTGATAGTCGTTCTTCATTGAACTGATAGTGTTCCAAGTGAACTGATAGTCGTTCTTTACCGAACTGATAGTGTTCCAAGCAAACTGATAGTCGTTCTTCATTGAACTGATATCATACTCAGCGATAGTCGTTCTTCACCGAACTGATAGTGTTCCAAGTGAACTGATAGTCGTTCTTCATCGAACTGATAGTGTTCCCAAGTGAACTGATAGTCGTTCTTCATCGAACTGATAGTGTTCCCAAGTGAACTGATAGTCGTTCTTCATCGAACTGATAGTGTTTCAAGTGAACTGATATGTCGTTCTTCATCAAACTGATAGTGTTCCAAATAAACCTATGGTGGTTCTTCATTGAACTGATACTATTCCCAACGATGGTTGTTCTTAATTGAACTGATATTGTTCTCAGTAAACCGATGGTCGTTCTTAATCGAACTGGTTTTGTTCCCAGTAAACTGATAATCGCCTCTTTGGGGAAAGGAGAGGATAATTTTCGTCACGGATGTGTGGAGCCGGACCTCAAATGCTCTCTTTCACCCAGGATTTCGAGAAAACTTTGTCAATTTGTCAATCAAATTATTTGTTGATTTCAGAATCTTTATTACATGAATCTTTACCTCAGTTCACCTTTACCATTATTTCCAAAAGAGTGAAGCTTTTTGCGAAAAGAGATTCAAAATTCAAATTCTTTCCATTGGCCAACTAAAAGGACGAAGGATAAATCCTCGATATGGCCAGAAAAGAAGATTCAATGTTATTGCAAAGCCATAGATGATTGATACTGATCGTAGTCAATGGCACATCTTTAAAGATTATTCTTGTAAAACGAGGCATTGGAAATATCCTGAGCGCTAGAAAAGAGAGCATTTACCCAAGCCCTGTCTCCTCAGAATCACCTAAGCTGCAATTAAATATCCGCAAAAGAGATCTCTCACTTGTCGTCAAGATGAAGGCGAATTAAGCGAGTAGACCTCCGGGGCCAAAGAAGATTCGAAACATCTCCAAGATGACGGAGTTTGTGACAGATTCTTCCAAGGAAAGTCCAAAGCACTGTCGAGATGAAGGCAGATGCGATGAACCTCCCGACAATCCCTAAAAGATATTTAATTTCAGCTATCATCCAAAGATCTCTAACCCAAGAGCCAATATCGTCAAAGAAGGATCGAAACATCTCCAAGTTGAAGGAGTTTGCGACGTACCCTTCCAAAAAAAAAAAGAGAGAGAGAGGAAAAAGAAAGAGAGAAAAAGTCAGAACATCTCCAAAATGAAGGAGAATGCAGCAAAAAACTCAAAAGAGCCAAAAGAGTGCAGAAAGATTATCATGAGAGAAGCTCCCAGGATATCAAACTGCCAAAATTTGCCAAGAATTTCTTTAAATTTGTGTAATTCTATTATCAATATTCTTTCATCAGTTGCTTTCATAATATCAAATTCTCTTTCTTGTTCATATCAAGGAAATTGATAACCTCCTTGAAGAAGGTCAATCGCAAGCAATTTGGACGCTAAATCTTGATTCTACGAAGTGAATCTCGTTTGGAGGTAATGCTTCAGGTAGAAAAGAAGGAATATCTTTGCAACAATGTGCATCATTTTCAATTACTTTGAATCAACAAAATTTTCAACATTTTGACAATATTTTCTAGCTATCCTGACGTTAAGTGAGAGCTTGATGTCCATATTGATGCATCTTGACCCCTTCGAGAGAGTTTCCTTTGTCATCTTTCACGTTGTTGAAAGATTAGCCTTCTCTCCGAAAGGATTACCTTTATCATCTTTCGCGTTGTCGAAAGAATCGCCTTACTCCTTTGGATTGCCTTTATCATCTTTCGCGTTGTCGAAAGAATTGCCTTGTTCCTTTGGATTACCTTTGTCATCTTTCGCGTTGTCGAAAGACTCGCCTTATTCCTTTGGATTGCCTTTATCATCTTTCGCGTTGTCGAAAGAATTGCCTTATTCCTTTGGATTGCCTTTGTTATCTTTCGCGTTGTCGAAAAAATCGCCTTGTTCCTTCGGATTGCCTTTATCATCTTTCGCATTGTCGAAAGAATCGCCTTGTTCCTTTGGATTACCTTTGTCATCTTTCGCATTGTCGAAAGAATTGCCTTGTTCCTTTGGATTACCTTTATCATCTTTCGCATTGTCGAAAGAATTGCCTTGTTCCTTTGGATTGCCGTTTGTCATCTTTCGCATTGTCGAAAGAATCACCTTGTTCCTTTGAATCGCCTTATTATCTTTCGCGTTGTCGAAAGACTCGCCTTGTTCCTTTGGATTGCCTTTTGTTATCTTTCGCATTGTCGAAAGAATTGCCTTGTTCCTTTGAATTATCTTATTCATCTTTTGCATTGCCAAAAGAGTTGCCTTACTCTTCTCTGAAAGAGTTTGCCTTGTCTGTCTTTCGCGTTGCCGAAAGAGTTGCCTTATTCTTCATTGGAAAAATTGCCTTATTCATCTTTTGCGTTGTCAAAAGAGTTGCTTTACTCTTCTCTAAAAGAGTTTGCCTTGTCTGTCTTTCGCGTTGTCAAAAGAGTTACCTTATTCTCGTCAAAAGATTGCCATATCCATCTTTCACATTGTCGAAAGAGTCGTCTTACTCCTTATCTTATTCATATTTCACGATGATGAAAAATTCACTGGATCGTCTTGATCATTTTCCAAAATTGCCTCTTACAATTCTATTTCCATCGCTTCGTTCATCTTCAAGAAAAGTTGTCTTATTCCATCATACCAATCCATTTTCCGCCCGATCAGGATAAGGGTACAAACCTGAGCCTCATTCAAGGAGGTATGTCATTTCCGCCCGATCAGGATAAGGGTATAAACCTGAGCCTCCTTTGACGAGGTATTTCATTTTCAGCCCGATCAGGATAAGGGTACAAACCTGAGCCTCAATCAACGGGGTATTTCATTTTTCGCCCGATCAGGATAAGGGTATAAACCTGAACCTCATTCAATGGGGTATTCTATTTTCTGCCCGATCAGGTTAAGGGTCAAAGCCTGAGCTTCGTTCCATACGGAGCATTTCCTGTCCCATCCAAGTTAAGGGCATAAACTTGAATTTCACTCTCACAAAGTGAGTCTTTCCTCTTCATTTCTAAATTTCATATCTACCATCTTCCTCGGGCTACTTTCTTCATACCCAGTCAGATCCTTCTAACTGGGGCATTTTTTTTATAGCCCAAATTTGGAGTGTTTTTCTTTGCCACTAAGCTCGACCATAAGCCGGCTTAGTAGCAAAGAGGGGCATCTGTAAACACCCCAAATTTTCACTCACTTCTTGACATTGCCCTCAATCGGCACATTTCAGTTCTCCGGAAGTAATGAAGGGCAAAATAGTCATTTTTCAAGATTGAACCTTGCAGAAAGTCCTAAATTTCATTCTTGAGCTTCAAAATTTCTATATTTAGGTTCAGAGACACCTTCAAATTGAAAAATTTCAAATCCTTTTTCTGGAGAAGAAGTTAGAATTTCCAAGCTCAGAGTGACATTTCATAGAACATGTCTTTGCATAGCATTGCATCATTTCACTGCATAGCATGTCAGTTTGAGATCCAGAACTCCTGATTTTCAAAATTGTCCATCCAGATTTGATTTTTTAAACTTTTCAAAATTGATTTTTAAAACCCTGGGTTTTCAAAATTGCCAATCTTTCCCACTTTATCCCCAGGACTTTGAATTACAAAAAAAAAAATTTCTCAAGAAAACAATCTGGATATTTGGATATTGATTTTAAAGACTTTATCTCAAGACTTTTTGCAAAAAGATTTTAAATCTCTTTACAAATTTTGTTTTTATATTTATCCATATTTTTGCATTGAAAACCAATTTTTTCAAATTCTTGAAAATAAATAATGTTTAATCTCGTATTTTCAAATAAATGGAGCGGGACCCGCCTTTGAACTAGTACCATACTCAGATTCCCAGGTAAGTATCTTATTCTCAAGTGGGACCCACTCGGAGGTCATACCAATTTGCAAAATTTTGTTTTTAAAATTCTTATTTATTTATTTATTTTTTAGTGGGCCCACACACATGTGGCACCCTATTTGAAAATAAAAGATTTTACAAAACAAAATAAAGCTTTATTTTCAAAAGGATTTTAAAAGTGGATTGAGGTGGCATTTCCATAAAAGCCTCTCATTTATTTCCTTTTTATTTTTTTTATTTTATTTTGTTTTAATAAAAATTTTTTTAGAAAGAGGCAGCCTTAATGGCACAGCCGAATTTCCCTAAGGAAATTTTTTTTTATTTTTACCTAAAACTTAGGGAAATAAAACCAAAATTTGAAAAAAAACAAAAGATGCGCCCTTTGAAAACGGTAGCATTGAAGTCCAATTTGAATTTTTTTTCAAAAAAATGGTAACGGACCTGCGTTTCTTTTGGAGGGGCTGAAAGTTTTAAAGAGTAGCCATTAGCCGATTGAGGGAGGAGAAAAGAAGAGGTTTTCGTGGGTTTTGGATTAAAGGGAGCATTCACCAAAGGGGGAGGCCTGGCCGATTAATGTTTTTTTTTTCTGTTTTGCAGGTGGGAGTTCTCAGCGTGAAGCCCCTTTCATCTCCAACAGCAGCTGAAGATTACCTTCTTCAGTCCAGCCATAACCTTCAGCTAACCCACGGTTGCTGGCCCTTTTCCTTCAACCCACCAACAAGCAAGCCACCTCCAGCCAACGTTTCCTGCACCTACACTTCAGCCCAGCCACAGGGCACCTCCAGCCAACGTTTCCTGCACTTACACTTCAGCCCAGCCACAAGGCACCTCCAGCCAACGTTTCCTGCACCTACACTTCAGCCCAGCCACAGGGCACCTCCAGCAAGTGGCTGCGTCTTCCTTCATTCCAGCCACAGCACAGCCAACCCAAAATTGATTGCATCCATTCCAGCTCAGCCAACGTTTCCTGCATCCTCACTTCAAACCAGCCACAGCAGGGAAGCCCAGCCATTAAAAAGACCTTTGTTGTTGCCCTTTCCCTTCATCCAGCCTGAAGTTTGCACCTTTACCTCCATTTCAGCCACAGCCGCAAGAGAAGCCACCACCAGCAGCATCCGATCCTTCTTCACCTCCATTTGCCTTCAATCCACTTGCAGCAGGAAGCCCAGCTGCACATCAACTTGCAGCAGGAAGCCCAGCCCACCAGCTGTCCGGAATCCAGCATCTTCATCTATCTTCAGTTAATCAGCAGCAAAAAGATTCCTGCTGCCCATTTGCAGTCCACAAGCAGCAGGAGATCCCCAATCCAGCGGAGATTCCAACGTGTTCTCCACTTCATTCAGCCCAACTACATCACTACTTGATTTAGGTGATCATGTTTTGTTTAAGCTTAATGTTAAATTTCTGTTTTAGGAAGCTATGTTGGAATATCATTATTTGATTTATGAAATTTTGTTTAAGCTTGCTGCTAAAATTCTGATTTATGAAGTTATGGCTGAAACTTCATCATTTGATTTAGGAACGTTATGTTCAAAATTTTGTTTTTATGAAGTTATGGCTGGAACTTCATCATTTTGATTCATGAGATTGATTTATGAGCTTCGAATTTCTGTTTTATGAATCTATGGGCTGGAACATCATCATTTGATTTGTGAGCTTGATGTTCAAATTTCT